>NC_090829.1:80332071-80635101 GCF_028021215.1 Eschrichtius robustus | reverse complement strand
CATTAAGTTAGATATTTGCATATGTTTTCCTAAATACTTACAACTAATTTAGAGATATCTTTTAAAGTTCAAATAGCCAGTTTAAATTTGAGAAAACATACTTACTGTAACATGAAAGATGTTCACATTGAGATACTTCAGCCCCAGCTTCACAAACTACTGGAAATTAGGAGATACTCTGTTGCTAGATGAAAAAATATCACTTACGTCAGGGAAAATTATACTAGACTACCAGTTTAAAATGAACAATAGTTCACATTATATTAGAGAAATTCTCTTGCCTTACAAATGCAAAATAAATCCTTCAGACTCCCTTGTCTGTAGAGACCACCAGCTCACTACCCAGGCTCTGAAACTCAGCACAGTTAGGGAAAAAACAAGACAGACTTCAGTATGAGAAGGAGCCAAAACATTTCCCGAGGGAAGCATTTCTGATTTTGTTTTTGTTAAGCATTCTCTTGATCTTTAAGCTCATTTAAAAAAAAAAAAACAAAAAACAAACCCCACTCAATTCCCAAGATCAGTTTGAAAATGAAAAAAATAGATCTGATGGCTCTCACAGCAACCTTCATCATGTCAAGGCAATGGTTTAACTCACATCTCCTGATATTTCCTCCCCACTTCCTACTGACAGCGTCCCCCCTTGCCCTTACAGAAGTTGAGGTTCCCTGTAATACAGACCCTTGGTTTTCTTAGCTTTACCTAAAACACATATTTTGAAAAACGTGTTTAGTAAAAATACCCTTCAAGTCCTGACCTAATTTCCTGATATATAAAGCACATAAGAGGTGGTGTCCCCTGTGACTGTCTAAGGCTTACCAACTATTTAGGAGGTTCCCTTGACTCTTAAATTTGCCTTTAGAGGTTAAAATTCAACACAGAAAAAAATTCAGTTATCAAACATGTATTCCTAATTTAGAGTAAAGCTATATTACATAGCAAAACTCCACTTATTAAACTTTATCTCATGCAAACTTAAAATTTTAAAAATAGTAATTCCAGGCCCCAAGGTAGACCATGAACCTACTTAGATGCAAATATGGTAAACACTTAAAAATTTTTTTTCCAATCTTCCTAAAAGAAGTGTGTTTTGGCTGATAGATCAACATTATACGTCTGTTGCTAAGGAACACAATTTTTGACCTGGTAACTGAAATCATTCTGGTAATCTGACACACGACCAAGATGCTAAGACTACAGAATTAAAGGCATTCTTTTGGATTCTGTCCTTTAATAATTTTTAAATGGAAAACCATGAAGAGGCTTCCAGCTCAGTAGAGACATTGATTAAAGCTTGGTAAAAATGGGCAGGTTCGCAGACCTTGGGTAACGCAAGTCAAATTCAACAGACCAAAGGAGTGAGTTTTTCATGATGGGGCTCTCACCACTCACTGGTTTTGGGCCAGTTTTCCATAGCCTCCTCTCCCAGCATCATAGTCCTGACGATACTCATCTCATACCTGGCCCCCAGAACACCCACGGCCATACTGCCTGCCCTCCTTAAAGCCTGCGTCCCAGTCTGTGCGAATGATCCGGTCATCTGGACAAGTTCCATTTATGTACCGCATGGCATTTTCTGCATCTGGTCTTGAATAGTATTCCACAAAGCAGAACCCTGTTTTCTTCATTTTTATCCAGGCCCATGATGATTTTCTTTATGTCACCACTTTTGCTTAAGAGTTCATAGATTTGTTCTTCAGTTGTATAAGAGGAAAGATTTCCAACATACAATGTACAGCTTTTCTTCAGTAATTTTTCCTGTTCTTCATTGTCACCCATTCAGGAAACACTGTAGAAATTCTACAAGACAGTATCTTACTACTACCTAAATGAAGCTATAGGCTTTAGACTGCAGAGATAAACAACAGCGAAAGTTGAATCCGTTCACTGTTTGAATCTTACAGGATGCTTGTAATTCATGATGGTTATGATGTGGAACTTTCTAAAGTAATGAGACCCAGAAGTGCTGGTCCCGGTACTGGCTCAGCTTGATGCAGGAGTCGCTGCGCAGCGCCTTCAGGAAGCCACCTGACATAGTGCAGAGAAGTGGCCGAGGACTCCGCCACTGTGAGAATAACGAAGCCACCCCGGCAGTGGCGGAACTGGCAATTGTTTTCAGCAACCATTTTCTAAAATAAGCTCAAAATAATAATACTAATACACATATGTATATATAAGTAACATGCAAGTAATTCATTACTCTCCAAGACTTTCAGCGTAAAAGAAAAGAGCTATAAATACAAATCTTAAAAAAGTTAAAGGGAAAATCTTATAATCCTAAACCCTTAAACTGGAAACAAAATCAGACTTAGAAATATTAGTATGAACTCATGGTGTATTTTCTTTTCTTTTTTTTGTACTTTTTAAAATTTTTATTTCTTTATTTTTTAAATTTTTATTGGAGTATAGCTGCTTTACAGTGTTGTGTTAGTGTATTTTTGCATTTAAATAATCATACAACAGACTAAGCAAAGTTGCAGAATATAAGATCAACACAAAAATCATTCATGTTTTTATACACTAAGCAAATGAACACTCTGAAAAGATTAAGAAACAGTTTAGTTTACAATAGCATTAAAAATTTCAATTTAATAGCATAAAATACCACTTATGAATAAATTTAACCAAGGTGGTACAAGCCTTGAAAACTACAAAAGTTACTGAAAGAAATGAAAGAATACTTAAATAAATGGAAAGACATGCCATGTTCATAGATCAGAACACTTAATATTAAAATGTCAATACTACCCAAAGCAAACTACAGAAGATTCTAAAATTCAAATGAAATTGAAAAGGATTCTGAATAGCCAAAATAATCTTTTTAAAAAACTAAGTTAGACGACCTAAACTTCCCAGTATCAAAACTTACTACAAAGCTAGAGTAATCAAGACAGTGTAGTACTGACATAAAGGCAGAAATACAGATCAATGGAACAGAACTGAGAGCCCACAAATAAACCCATGCATCTCTATAGTCAACTGATAATCAACAAGGGTGCCAAGACACTTCAATGGGAAAAGAACAGGCTCTTCAACACATCGAACTTGGACAACTGGACCCTTACTTCACACCATATATAAAAATTAACTCAAAAATGGTCCAGAGACCTAAATATAAGAAATAAAATATAAAATCCTTAGAAGAAAACATATGGGTAAAACTTCATGATTTTGGATTTGGGAATACTTTTTCAGATATGACACCAAAAGCATGAGAAGGAAAGAAGCAGGTACATTCAACTTCATCAAAATTTAAAACTTCTGTGCGTCTAAGTACACTGTCAAGAGAGTGAAAAGATTACCCACACAATGGCAGAATGTATTTTCAAATCATGTATCTGGTAAGGGTCTAGTATCCAGAATATATAAAGAAGCCTTACAACCCAACAACAAAAAGAAAAAATGGGAAAAGGAGTTGAATAGACATTTCTCCAAAGAAGATATACATATGGCCAAAAAGCCCATCAAAAGATGCTCAACATCATTAGTCATTAGGGAAATGCAAATCAAAATCACAATGAGATACCACTTCACACCAACTAGGATGGCCATTATCAAAACATGGAAAATAACAAGTGTTGGAGAAGATGTGGAAAAATTAGAACCCTCATACACTGCTGGTGGAAATATAAAATGAGGCACCCACTGTGGAAAACTGGCAGTTCCTCAGTAAACACCCAAGAAAACTGACAAGTGTTCAAAAAAAATTCATACACATTCACCACAGCACACTATTCACAATAGCCAAAATCTGGAAACAACCCAAACATCCATCAACTGAATAAACAAAATGTGGTATATCCATACAATGGAATGTTATTCAGCCATAAGAAAGAATGGAGTACTGATACATGCTACAACATGGATGAACCTTGAAAACACCTATGCTGAGTGAAAGAGGCCAGACACAAAGACCACATGTTGTATGATTCTACTTATGAACCATCCAGAACAAGCAAATCCATAGTCAGAAGGCAGATTAGTGCCAGGGTCTGGGGAGAGATAGGAATGCAGAGTGACCACTTAATGAATATAGGATTTCCTTTTGGAGTATGAAAAAGTTCAGGAACTAGATAGCGGTGATCGATAAACAATACTGTGAATGTACTTAATGTCACTGAATTGTACACTTTAAAATAGAAATGGTCAATTTTACATTGTTTATTTTACCACAAAAAAAAAAAAATCACACACATACACACACCACACCCCCTAGCTCTGTCCAATAAAAGGGCCTACAAACAACACAACCATAGCAACAAAGACTCAGATGATGGTCTTTAAATATAATCTTACACTAAAAGGAATCAAAACCCCTTAGAGAAATAACTGGTTCTAGATCCGAGACAGGTGATGTACAAGATGAGCCTGGAACATCTTTTTATCCTGGAAAACCGGGCTACCAAAGATTATTGAGGTTTTCTCGAGGAATACAGGAGCCAACATGAAGGGGCTCCCACTAGCTAAAGATGAGACAATTTGAGAATTAAAAAGAATAACTACAATGGATTATAACAAACATATCCAAAATCTGGGGTTCATATTGATTCTTAAAGAAAACAAAACAAACAAACAAAATCCTCACTGGCCACCTCTATCAAATACTAGGAAAAGAATCAAGCATTTATTCTACTGTTCCTCAGAATAATCATACAATTGATTGAAGTAAAGAAGTTCTTTTTTATAGAAGAGCTCCAGCAAATAAAACAGAAGGAATAAAAAAATATCACCACCATCAGACAGAGTGATCTAGATCAGGGTTGGCAAACTTTTTCAGTGTCAATAAAGAGCTAAGTGGAAAGTGAAAGGGAGAAGAGAAGCAGAATAGGAAAAAGAATGAAACTGTGACTCATTCTTCTCTTCCTTCACCCTAGTTAGTGACAAGGTAGTGAGGTGCTGCTACTAGCTGTTCCTTTAAAAATGTCCTGACAAGGACAAAGAGTATTTTATTTTATAAGAAAAGGTTTCCCATGAAAATCACTCTGCCTCAAGCTGTGAAAACTGGTGTTCTTAGAGCCCCCAAAGATCTTGGCTATTTCAAAGCAGGAAATAAAAATTTAGGAAAAGAAAAAAATTTTTCAGGGGGGTGGTGGGGAGGCTCTCTCCCCCACTTCCTCAGAACTGAAGAGGAATAAAAACTGAAGGAAGAAAAATACCATACTCTGCTTAACTCAATCCACAGTTAATAGTCTTAGTGGTTTTGAAAGGCTCTAAACAGTTTTCCAAATTTTCAGAGGGCACCTCAGACTATTTAACTCTACTGAGCAAGACTATAGACATCCAAGTTGGGAGAAAAAAATCTTCACATTCCATAGTAATCTGGTTTGCCCACCATAGTTAAACATTTAATAACTAATGGTCAAATACAAACCAAACTGTCACTGCATACAGACTAGCCTGAAAACAGTTTTCAGGAGAAAAATATTTAGTATAAAAAGACTGACTAGGGACTTCCCTGGTGGCGCAGTGGTTAAGAATCTGCCTGCCAATGCAAGGGACACGGGTTCGAGCCCTGGTCCAGGAAGATCCCACATGCCGCAGAGCAACTAAGCCCGTGTGCCACAGCTACTGAGCCTGTGCTCTACAGCCCAAGAGCCACAACTACTGAGCCCATGTGCCACAACTACTGAAGCCCGGGCGCCTAGAGCCTGTGCTGCACAACAAGAGAAGCCATGACAATGAGAAGCCCACGCACCACAACAAAGAGTAGCCCCCGCTCACCGCAACTAGAGAAAAGCCCGCATGCAACGAAGACCCAATGCAGCCAAAAATAAATAAAAATTTTAAAAAAAGATTGACTACACAGTCATTAGATCTACTCAAAATACACATCTCACACTAAAAACAAACAAAAACTTTATGGGCACTAGGTCAACATCTGCTGATTATAAATAGTACTCACTGAAAAAGTGCCAGATGCCTAACAGCAACTGTAACTTTCTTAATGCCCTACAAAATATACTCAAGATAGGACTTTCATTATAGGCATACCTCGGAGATATTGCAGGTTCGGTTCCAGACCATCGCAATAAAGTGAGTATCACAATAAAGTGAGCCACACAAGTTTTTTGGTTTCCCAGCACACGTAAAACTTATGTTTACACTACACTGTAGTCTATTAAATATGCAATAGCATTATATCTACAAAAAAACAATGTATACACCTTAACTAAAAAATACTTTATTGCTAAAAATGCTAACCATCATCTGACAACACAGGGTTGCCACAAACCTTCAGTCTGTAAAAAATGTGGTATCTGCAAAGTGCAATAAAGCGAAGCACAGTAAGACGAGGTATGACTGTAATTTAATAAGGCAAATGGTGATGATTTTCCTCAAGTAAGCTTAAAAAAAGATTTGGAGGCTTTCCTTATGACCACCCTACACATGCCCATTAAGAAACAAAACAAAACAAAAAAACAGGATACAGAGAGGTAACAATCTACACCTAAGCCTTAATTACTTTTATTACTACTAATAATAATGGCAGCTAAGGTTACTCTGTGCCAGACACCTTACATGGATCATTACCTCCTTTAAGCATCACAATCACCCAGAAAAGTAGGTATTATTATCACCACATCCTGATGAGGAAAATGAAGCTATAAAAAGTTTGTAACTTGTCTAAGCCCACTATATAGACCTGATGAAAGAGGGGGTTCTGGCCTTATAATGTCAAAAATAGACATAAAGCTATACATAACTAAACATACTAACAAATCTCACTCTAAAAGCACTTTAATTTACACAGTATTCTCTGAAACCTTTCCCTCCGGAGCATGGAATTCATCCATGCAAAGCAAAGGACACAGGCCATGTGTCAGGTAAGTAAATTTATCCATTCCTTCTTCCCTAAGTAGGGCAGCTTAGTCTCTTTCCTAGTATTATTGCTAAATTGCTGTCTCTAAAGTGTAAAACCCAAATGGGCAGTTCATTACAATTATATAGTAGCACAGTAAAGTCAAAAGAGCAAAGATTTAGGAATCAGAGAGATTAGGGATCCATTCCCAGTTTTGCCCTGTTGCTAGTTTTGTGTTCTTTATCCTCCAAAAGGGCCTCAGGTTCCTTGTCTGTAAAATGGAGATATCACCTAGGTCCTGTACAGTAATGCTCTTATTTTTATTTTTATTTTTTTTAAATTCTCTTATTTTTATTTATTTATTTATTTATTTATTTTATTTTTGGGTGTGTTGGGTCCTTGTTTCTGCGCGAGGGCCCTCTCTAGCTGCGGCAAGCGGGGGCCACTCCTCATCGCGGTGCGCGGGCCTCTCACCGTCGCGGCCCCTCTTGTTGCGGAGCACAGGCTCCAGACGCGCAGGCTCAGTAGTTGTGGCTCACGGGCCCAGTTGCTCCGCGGCATGTGGGACCCGCCCAGATCAGGGCTCGAACCCGTGTCCCCTGCATTGGCAGGCAGATTCTCAACCACTGCGCCACCAGAGAAGCCCAGTAATGCTCTTTAAATGTTGGTTCCCCTCCCTTCTCTTCTAAAATAAAAGCAAGAGCCAAATACCTAAGGCAAAGACTCCAAAGTGGGATCCAACGAACACCAACCCTTAGAAGGACCCTATAAGCAGTATTTCCTAAACTTCTTTATCCACAGAATATTTATTACAGCATAACATTGCTTAAAGGAACTAGTGTAGGAAATGCTGACCAAAGGATTTTACATAGGTTAAAAAACAAAATGAAACTTTGCTTCAGATGATAGCTCTTTCGGCTCTCAGTGTTCATTTTTATCCACTATCTAGTTCCTGCCTGCATTCTGGATAGCTGAGCTGGCAAGTAAGTGCCTTGTGGATATATGAATACTCCATTTATAAACTATTATACATTAAAACCCAGATGTCCTCTTATAAGTGTGGTCTGAAAAATCTAACAGGGCTTGTTACTGCATTGTTAACAGAAAACAGTATTTTTCCACTAGTCTTCCAGTTACAGAGTAGAGGAGACAGGGAATAAAAAGTTCACGTATCAGTTTTCATTTACCAGAACTGTAGGACATAAACTAAATTACTACAAACATAATGTGTATCTGGCCTCACCTGTAGAGAAAAAGGCAGTACAGAGAATGGGAGCCAATTATACTGTATCTGAATTTTGTATCATCACAGGATTTTATTGTAATCTGACACTTAAAACACTTATC
This sequence comes from Eschrichtius robustus, assembly GCF_028021215.1. NCBI lineage: Eukaryota > Metazoa > Chordata > Mammalia > Artiodactyla > Eschrichtiidae > Eschrichtius > Eschrichtius robustus. The sequence continues at coordinate 80,626,955 of NC_090829.1, read as the reverse complement.
AACTAAGAAAAGTTCCTCAGAAGCACAGAAAATTTACTCCAAGTCATGAAAACTATAAATCAACCTTTTAAATTAATATTTAACTACCCTAAAAGCTACAAAAATACTACTTAGAGAGAAAAACATGATTATGAACTGATATATTAAAATTTGGTGTCTATGCTCAAGACTCACTGCTTTAATCAACATTTATTAAGCATCAACTAGATAAAGAGGATCTTCATGTGCAACAATAATGCAAAGCAACAACAAAAATTATTGAGGGGGCTTCCCTGGTGGTGCAGTGGTTGAGAATCTGCCTGCCAATGCAGGGGACACGGGTTCGAGCCCTGGTCTGGGAAGATCCCACATGCCACGGAGCAACTAGGCCCGTGAGCCACAACTACTGAGCCCGCGCGTCTGGAGCTTGTGCTCCTCAACAAGAGAGGCCGCGACAGCGAGAGGCCCGCGCACCGCGATGAAGAGTGGCCCCCACTTGCCACAACTTGAGAAAGCCCACGCACAGAAACGAAGACCCAACACAGCCAAAAATAAATAAATAAATAAATAAATAATTTTTAAAAAAAAATTATTGAGGGACTTCCCTGGTGGTCCAGTGGCTAAGACTCCACCCTCCCAATGCAGGGGGCCTGGGTTCAATCCCTGGTCAGGGAACTAGATCCCACATGCCGCAACTAAGAGTTCACACGCCACAACTAAGACCCGATGCAGCCAAATAAATAAGTTAATTAATTAATTTTTAAAAAATTATTGAGACAAGTGACCTCAGGAAACAATAAGGATGGAAGCAGGTGGGTGAAGTCTAATGCTTGCCTTGGGTCAAGCTATGATGTGTCAAGCTCAAAATCGGTGTCTTCAAGTTACCAGAGGTAGCAAGGCTCCATTTTTGCACATCATTCACATTCTCTTAGGACAGTAAAGTAGTTAAGAAAAGAGTCCTAGATTAAATTACCTTGGTTGGAATCCAAGCTCTGCCATCTGCTGGTTCTGAAACCTTGGCAAAAGTTACCTAACCTCTCTAAGCCTCAATTTCCTCAATGATAATGGGATCTGGCTCATAACTGACTTTGCAATATGGATTTCAACTATATTTGTTACCCATCTCTTATAGCCACTATTTCATAGACAGGCTGCATTAATTTTAAAGCAAGGTATTTGCTCTTAAAATTTTTACTTCAAAAGGATAAAACAATTTAACTTTACTTGTATATGGCTGACAATTTACTTTCTTCTTGGTAAGCAACATTAATAAAAAGTAAAAGTTCCAAAGCCCTATCCTAAGAAACCTTAGTTCAACCAATTTCCCAGAATCTTCCTATTTTCTTTCCAAATTATAAAGATCACATAGTGCAGCAGTTAAAAGAACAAATTCAAAGTTTGGCTACAAAATTTGCTGGCTGTGTAAGGCCCTCTAAGCCTCAGTTTCCTCATTTGTAAATTGTATTTGCCTTACCAGATTGTGGTAAAGATTAAATAAGATAGAAATAAATTGCTTAGTATAGTGCAATGACATAGTAAGTACTGAAAAACCTTTTGTCTTTTATTTAAAGTCTGGCGGCCTGAGTTCAACATGCTGGGCCTATTCCCTACTAGTTGTGAGATCCTGAATATATCAGTTAAAATATTTTTAACTCCATTATCCTTAAATGGGGAGAATACTGCCTCAAAGCATTATGAAAGTTATATGAAATATCAGTCCTTGGCACACAGTAAACACTCAAACAGTAGCTACATCTGAATTATTCTAGTTCTAAGATATGGGCTACCATCATAGCATCTAGGGAAACTCAATACTCATCATAACCACAATCTTTTTTCTAATTAACTTTTTCCCCAACCCTCACTCCTCTGGTCAACAGCAGCATTTCTTACCTCTTCCCTAAACTTCAGAAAGTACATAGGCTTTCCCAGGTATATATAAGAAAAAAAAATATGTTGTTGTTGTTAATTGGGACATAAAGTAAAGCTACGTTTTTAAACAATATCTTACTCTTAAATTAATAATGATAGTTGACAAGCTGTACAATTTATATTGATGCCATATACAAGACAGTGGAGTCAGAGAATCTTCTGCCTCTGGGGATCTTTCTTTTCGAAGGACCCCAGGAACTGGCCCACCTGCTCCTACTTTAGAAGTCATGACACACAGTTCCTTTGTTTCTTACTAAGTACTCATTCTCCACTATAGCAGAAATAAAATACTAGAACATTTCCACTATCCTTTGAAAGTGCACAGCCATTCTTTAACTTTCTATAAATTGACAGGAGGTAAATACATACTGTAAAGTCTCAAAACTCTCTCAATAAAGGTTATCCCTGATGTTCAACGAATTTAAATGGAATTATGCTTTGTTCTTTAGTAACTCCTCTTAGGTTTCAATGGCACAGCAAGCGTTTGCTACTTACAGAGAAAATAAAATAAATCTCTTCTAAGAATCATGCCCTAGGTCAGCCAAACATCTCACAATGTATACAATTAGTCAAAGAAGCAGATACAATGTTGCTCAGTAAAAACCAAATTATTATCCTGACATCATGATTTCTCAAAACCCAATACAGAGAGCCAAATTTTACAGCTATTTAAGAAGTTAGATTATTTAGTGAAGAGAACCCTTATTGCTTATTAATATTTCTTACTTCCTCTGGGAAAGCTCTTGAATTGATATACTAATATACACTAGTATATCAGACAAACAAACATTATCCGAGAGACACAAAAAGAAGCCCTGTAAAAATTAAAGTTTTCATAAATCCCCACAATACAATTATATGTCTAAGTACATCCATGGTGAAAGAGCCTGTTCATATTTAAATAGTCTGTTTACTTTGTCTCTTGCAGAATAAGCTACTTGGTAAAAATAAGGACACTGATTTATCACTTTTCATTATTCTAAATCTCTCTTCTACCCTCACCCTCTCCAAATAAACTCCTGGAAGGCTTGGGGGTATTGTACTAGCTGGACAGGCTCAATGTTTCAAAGGTATTGTGCTTACCAACCAGTGCAACCTAGCATCTGAGTTCTTTCATTCAGCTATCCATCCAGAGTTCACACCACTCTGTGCTAAGCACACAGTATAACACAAGTGTCTATATCTCTGTGTCTCTTTCCTTTCCCTACTATTGTTCCTTTGTGTTTAAACAAAAACCCAGGTTTAACTTTATAACTTAATTTCTTGTATCAAAACTTAAATGTTGGGTTTCCCTGGTGGCGCAGTGGTTGAGAATCCGCCTGCCAATGCAGGGGACACGGGTTCGAGCCCTGGTCTGGGAAGATCCCACATGCCGTGGAGCAACTAGGCCCGTGAGCCACAACTACTGAGCCTGCGCGTCTGGAGCCTGTGCCCCGCAACAAGAGAGGCGGCAACAGTGAAAGGCCCGCGCACTGCGATGAAGAGTGGCCCCCATTCGCCGCAACTAGAGAAAGCCCTTGCACAGAAACAAAGACCCAACACAGCCAAAAATAAATAAATAAATTAATTAATTTAAAAAAAAAAAAAACTTAAATGTTTCTAGAAACATCAGTGACAGTTTGATGACCTGGAAACTCTAATACTATCATGTATAGTATACATGTAACTACCATGATAAATTGCTTTCAATTCAAATACGTATTAAGTAACCCACTATACAAAGCACTGTGCTCCACACTACAGGAAATACAAAGGTGAGTAAAATACCGTTTTTGCCATACTCGAATTTATAATCACCTAGAAAGAGACAAAACAAGTTAACTAGAACACAAGGCAGCACATAAGAGGAGTGATTGTGCTACAGGAGTTACATGCAAGTGCATTTCATGCCTTGGAGTAAAGGGCGAGGAAGACTAAGTAGTTGAGGTGGCGTATGAGACTCTGAAAGCTGGGTGGGTCTTTGAAACAGCAAGGGGAGAGAATTTATGACAGAATATTTAGACTAATAAGATCTCATTGGGACCAGGACAATCATGGCAATAACAACATCTAACAAGTATACCAATAAGAATTTTAATATACTTTTTAAGTGTGCTAAAATATGGGGAAAAATCATTACCTCCTATACCAAGGACGTTTCTGAAGAACATAAATCTCTCAACCTCCTTTAATGTGGTGTAAATTTCAAAATAAACTGAAGACATGACTAAAAACAAAACAAAGCAACGAGACAAATCAATGAAGTGTTTTTAAACTACATACACCTTATCTGTTCCTTTAGAATATATATGTATATATATATATATATATATATATATATATATATGATTAGGCAGATTGACAACAATATTACACAATAACGTAATTCCTGGAAAATTCTAAACCTGTACTGCTCAACATGTGGCTATTAAGTGCTTAAAATGTGGCTACTACAAATTAGTATGTGCTATTAAGAGTAAAATACCCACTAGGTTGTGAAGATTCAGTACTCAAAAAAGGTGGCAAAATTTATCATTAGTAAATTTTATATTCATTACGTGTTGACATAATATTTTGGATACACTGCTTTAAATAAAATATATTCTTAAGATTAAGTTCACCTGCCTTTTTACTCTTTTTAATGTGGCTCCTAGAAAATTTTAAATTACATATGTGACTCACATTTGTGGCTTCCATTATATTTCTATTGAACAGGTCTGGTTTAAACAACCTCTTAACATTTATATTGTTCAGATTTCTGTACTTGCTTCATGTTGTTGCTTCATGTTGGCATGGTAATCACTTGATCACAATGATACTAAGTAACCTTCCAAACATCTTGCCTCAGTGTCTAGATACTGAAAAGGTGAGACACCTGCCAAAAAAGTGTGTCAGCTTCTTAACTACCCTTTTGGAGCAAATGTGGAAAAAACAACCAACTAAAAACTTTTCCAGATACATTTACCAAACAGTTAATACTCCAGGCACTGCTAGCTGATGTCATGAGACTATGTTAGATAAGAACTACTCAGGGATGCAAAGAGATGGGATCCAGGAAATAGGACAGTGGACCCTAAAGAGCAATGAAAGAAGTTAGAGGATGACAGCTGTACAGCAGAGGCCTGGAGAACAACCAGGCCAGATCCCAGTAGGACAGCACTCCAGGAAAAGAATGGAGGGTAGGGCAGAATCTAGAGAATGCTTAATAAAATTTGAGGGGAAAAAAATGAAGACTGTGATCATTGCAAGCTGTGCAAGAGAAAGAAAATGGCAACAAAAAAGTGTAAAAAAAAGTTGAAAGCAAAGGAAATGTGATTGTCACTTCTGAAACAGTTTGGTAATTCTTTAAAATATTAAACAGTTACCATATGACCTAGCAATTCCACTCCTAAGTATACACCCAAAAGATCTGAAAATATATGTCCACACAAAAACTTGTTCACAAATGTTCATATCAGCATAATTCATAATAGCCAAAAAAGTAGAAACTATCCAAATGTCCACTGACTGATGAACGGGTAAACAAATGGTGGCATTTCCATACAATGGAATATTATTCAGCAATAAAAAGTAATGAAGTACTGATAAATGCTACAACATGGATGAACCTATAAGACATTATATGAAGTAAAAGAAGCCAGTCACAAAAGGCCACATATTTTAAGATTCCATTTATATGAAATGTCAAGCATAGGCAAATCCATAGAGACAGAGAGTAGATTAGTGGTTGCCTGGAGCTGGAAGGAAGGGAACTATGAGGAATGACTACTAATGGATACAGGGTTTCTTTTTGGGGTGATTAAAAATGTTCTAAAATTAGATTGTGGTGATGGTTGCATCACTCTGTGAGTACTGGAAACCACTGAACTGTACACCTTAATGAATTTTTGTGAATTATATCTCAATAATGCAGTTTTTAAAAGGAAATGTAATCATTGTACACTATTCACCTTAATGTCTAGATACTGAGTGCTGATCTGAGTAATAATTTAAATAAATAATTATTTAACTAAAAATGGTGGTACAATTACATTAGTAAGATAGTAAAAGGGAGATGGTGATGACAATAAATAATATCTAAAAATAATTTTAAGACATAGACAAATAGTACACTAATTAAAATTATGATAAAACTACTAGAGGAAATAGCTGTCATAGTTAAGGTTGCCTCTGAGAAACAGAAATGAGGGAGAGGAGTTATGCTTCTACATTGAGACTTTCTGCACTATTTGATTTCTTTAAATCATATGATGGAGTGTATTACTTAATAAAAAAATTTTTTTTTAATTTTTTAAGACTAAGGAATGCTTGGTTTAGGAGCAGAATGAAACCATGCGCTCTTAAAGAGGTAAAAGGCACAGGCTTCATTGACATTGACGCACTCTGCGCCTCTGATCTCTCAAGAGAACAGGTTTTCTCATCTAAGATGTTCAAAAAATGGAAAGTTAAAGGAAAATATCAATTATCTTTTATCTTTTTCTTTACCATGAAATAAACAGCTATTTCCAGCAAGAACACACATAATATCTACTTGACCTTATAGATCATTTCTCAAATACACAAAGAGTGGCAAATATTTTAAGTGTGCCACTAAGCGTTCATTGGTTATGCCTATTATCGTTTTACCTCTTATTACCAAGAGAAGCACTCTCTCATCTTTGTATTTACTCCCCATCCAACTCATATTCAAAAAAAAAAAGGGTTTAGTACTACTAGGATGAAAAACAACAGCAATTTTCTAGAATAACTGATTTAAATTTTGTCTTAATTCTAACACTCTTATGCTAAAGCCAGTGTTAATTTAGGTCTGTATACACAAAATGTAATTTCATAGCAGAAATAACCTGTAAAGATTCAGAATATCTATGGAAGGATACTTAAGAAATTGGAATGCTGACTGTCTCCAGGAAAGAGGACTGGTAGTTACACAGCAGGAGGAGGAGAAAGACATCACTGAATACTTTTAAATTTTGAATCATCTGAATAAATTCCATTTTTAAAAGCAAAATATGTAAATAAGACAAACATGGAATTGTCTATCATACAGCATCCAATTTATATTATTATTGTGATTGTTACTATATATTACATAAATATGATATACATATATACATATAATTTATTATTATTGAAACCCTACCAACTCAAAGCTTCCCTCTTCCCTTCAGAGTTTAAATAATGTGTAAAGTGCGATAGCTCTGAAATTCCAGTAAGACAGCAAATGCACCTACAATACCGTCAGTCTGATGCCAGGCATAACTCCAGCACTCCAATTCTCCAGGTGCTGCCTTTACGAATTCAAAAGTCTAGGATTAGCAACTCGACTCAACTCAATAACTTCCACACAGATCATGAAGAAAGTGGTTAATCAATTAAAAAGAATTAACTGATTTTACGGAATAAGGGGAAGTAGAGGGAGTCACATTTTTTTTAATTTTTCTTTTTTTTTTAATCTATTTATTTATTTGTGGCTGTGTTGGGTCTTCATTTCTGTGCGAGGGCTTTCTCTAGTTGTGGCAAGCGGGGGCCACTCTTCATCGCGGTGCGCGGGCCTCTCACTATCGCGGCCTCTCTTGTTGCGGAGCACAGGCTCCAGACGCGCAGGCTCAGTAACTGTGGCTCACGGGCCCAGCTGCTCCGCGGCATGTGGGATCTTCCCAGACCAGGGCTCGAACCCGTGTCCCCTGCATTGGCAGGCAGACTCTCAACCACTGCGCAACCAGGGAAGCCCCGGGAGTCACATTTTTAAAAGATAGGTTAGCCTTCCTTAGAAAGAAATCTGAAACATCTTCTCACTTATATTAGTCAATTAAGCCCCTAAAAATTTCTTAGACCTCCAAAAGACAAAAGAAGTACTTTGTCATGATTGTCCTTTTTCTTCAGGTCAACAATTAAGATACCCACCTTTTCGATTCTCATTATAGAGGCCGTAAGTGTATTTGGTAAAGTGACTCTCTAACAGCTAATCATAATTCATAAGAAAGCTTAAATGATTCCATGCAGTGCCTTCTAAGCATTCCACAAAGGTATGGGCATGTCAAAATCCAAACAGCAACTCCATATATACCACAGAAGAAAAAATAAGACAACAAATCTTAAATCAGATAAAATGCTGTTGCTGAGTAATATACATAGATGGGCAATGGAAGAAAGAGTTGGAAACGATACTCTGGGCTAGCATACTGAAGACTTTAGTGCCTTCATCCGTATCACTGAAAGCCAACTGGAATTGGTCAACCAGACAGAGATGACCCGGTTCTCTTCCTCATCACTTCAGGTAACCAAGAAATTAGAGACTGTTTAATGCAGTGAGAAGTTGAGAACCCCAGCTACCCAGAAGAGACCTTCCTGCCTCCTGTCCTTTTGAGAGAGTGAAGTTAGTATAATTTAACCTTCTCTAGACCAAAATTTTGAACAATTATCAGAGTGATTTCCCCTGGGGTTGTGTGAGGCTACACTAAGTAATCCCAATATGCTTGTTTTCCTGAACTGTCTATACTTTTTAGAAGGTGTAATGCTTAGTATCAGTGTAATTCACTCCCTTCTAATTTGCAGTTTAAAAAAAAAAAAGACAAGTGAATGACTTAAAGCTATGTGTTAAAAGAATAAAAAAAGAACTCTAAATAAAAGCCAAAAAATAACCTATGAGGAAAGAGCATGCACCATTTGTGTGAGGATTTTAGCTGCTCAGGAGCCTTTTTGGTTTACTTCCTGATTGTCAAATACCAGCGAATTCCAAAAAGGTGATGTTTCAAATAACCCAACTGCACATTGATGCATAGCTGTTATTCTTTAACAACAAGTACAACAACAACCTGAAGGCTCACAGTTCCAGACATAACAAGTGTCCGATAGATACTTGACTAATTAGTTGTGTACATATAATAAAATTTCATGAAGTTTGCTGTCAAATATTAAAAAAAAGAGTAGAACACTTAAAATACTTCACAACCTATAGGAAGAGATGGAGAGAAATAATCCTTAATAATGGCTAATTTGGAGAATCACATTCTAATATTACCTGGAAATATAAATACACCAGATTTACTTACGATCAATCAGTACTTTTCAATAAAAACCAGTGCTCCAACTGAACATTAAACAAAAAAATACCATATACTACTTATTTTTCTTTTTGTGCTGACATAAGCCCTAACATTTTCATTTTCAATGTTTGTCTTAACAAGTTTTCCCTGAAATCTTAAAAGAATTGAGAATTTTTTCCAATATAAGTAATTAAATACTATATTTGCTAACAGGCATGCCTGAAACTAATTTCAAAAGCAGACTAATCATGAGTCTTACACAGTCACTGCTAAGTTATCAATGAAAGACTATCCTAAAAGAAAAGGCACTTTAGCTTATCTCTGGAATCCAAGTGTTAAGGCAACAGCAATCCATTCTCTATAAAATATACAATAAAGAGCAAGAGCTCTAGAATCAGAATGCCTGTATTTGAATTCTAGCAGAGCAATCTTCTAGTCAGGTAATCTTGGACAAGTTGCTTCCCTTCTCTAAATGTCATTTACCTATCTATAAGGTGGAGATAATAGTATTAGCTACTTTGTAGAGTTGTAATGATCAAAATGAGCTGTTGCATGTAAAGAATTCGGCAGATTGCTTATTAGCATTTAATAAACATTCAACAGACATATCACAAGTCAATCACGTTATTATTCACAACCCCTTTCTATTAAAGCAACCTACTTATTTTTGGCTTCCTAAGCCAAGGAATTCAACATGATACAATTAATGGTAATGAAAAAATGTAGTATTAATGTTACTGCTTTGCACCAATGTTACCAATATTTTTGCCTGCCTGCCTACCTACCATCTCTTTGGCGTTAGGGCATGCTTATTCAATCCTAGGACTGTAAGTTCATTTAAATTATACCACCATCTAAAATACAAGTTTCTATGGGAGTTTGCTAGTGGCCTAGTGGTTAGGATTCCAGGCTTTCACTGCCGTGGCCCCGGTTCAATCCCTGGTCCGGGAACTCGGATCCCACAAGCCGCGTGGTGCAGCCAAAAAAATGTTTAAAATTTTAAAAATAAATAAAATACAAGTTTCTAGGAAAATAGTGCCTCGTTTGTCAGGAATGTTTACTTTTCATTATTAAATTGATTTGAAAGGACAATCAAGAAATTAACAACTCCAAACTATATTAATAAAGGAACACGTTAAAGGTTCATATTCATGCCATTGTTGGCCATGGTATCCTGGAGACAAAAGGAAAACCTGGTTTGGCAAAATTAGTTTCGAAATAACCAAAACATCACTGCCTCAATATGATCACACTAAAATGCTTCTAAGAAAACTATTCAATACAAAAATATAAGATTCAACCATTTACAGAATTTCAACTTGCACACGCTTTGAAAGTACACCTTTCTCCCCAAAACATAAGCAAAAGTGAGAAAGATCATAAACTAAGAATCCAAATCTACAAAGTTGTGTCTCTGCATCTTGTTTCAGAACAAGTATATTACAGACATGAGCATAAACTGAAATAATTTACTTAATGTCCATCACATGCTGAATATTAACTCATTATTTTAAAAAACTAGAATAAAAACTCAATAATAAATAGAATAGAATAAATATCCCTTTATTTTATCAATTTAATGGTAGGAAACTTGGGAAAACAAATTGTTCTCCTTTAACTCTGTCAGTTTTTCCTTGCTGTTTTATTCACACAAGTCTTCATATAAATATACATTTCTACATCGCACTCAACCAAGGTCAAAGACAATTTATATAACCAAGGATGATTTGTACAACCCAAGATAGAAGCAAAGATTGCAACCTCTACTTTAAAACCAGTGAACCATGAAAATGCTTCTATCCTTGCAATCATGCAAGGTTCCCTCTCCATACTATCCCCTCCAACCCCTCCCCCCAAAAAATAGGCTAGAAAATGATGCTAAACATTCCAATAAATTCATTTACTCATGCTGATTATGTTCTTAGTAGAACAATATCTGGGAAATCAGGTTGGTTCTGTTAGTACCAGCATATAATCCCATCACACCCACGTGCTCTGCCCCTCCATTCTCCACCCCTGGAGCATCACAAGAGACACCACAATCCCACAGCCTGCCCAATCCCACCCCTGTCCCACAATCCCATGAGAGTTATTAAATGTATGGAACTGCGGCACATGCACGTTTCACAGCCTTCTCTACACATAATGCACACACAAAAACAGAGCTCCCTTGGTCTCAGAATCTGCTGCTGACACTTAAGAAACTCTGGCTTCCCCAGCCTTGCTGTTTCTCCGAAACAGTATCTCACACCAGCAACCTAAGTCCAAAACAAGGGGCAGACAGCACAGGGTACAAGTATATACTGATTTTCAGCTGAACTATGCAAGTGAAATGAGAAGATGTCGCCTCATTTTCTAAATGCAATTCCCAAACAGTCATAAATTGATTTGTGAACCTCTGGGTTCCCTTGAAGTTTTTTCTTAGTATCTGTGCCTTAAAGTCATTTCACAATTAGCATTCTAGAGGTGCATGTAACAAGAGAGCATGCAATTTTTATATGAAGGTCTAGTTTTTTAAACAACTCTGGAAAGGTCTGGTTGGGAAAGGAATGAAAACAATGAAAATAAAAGTCTGGTTTTCAGTTTCACACATGAGCTCTCTTCCACAATGAATAATCTAGAAATTGGTTAAATTCTAATAACCTGATTTTTATATGTCACAAAGAGATTAAATTCCCTCGGGAATAGAGAAACTCTAAGTTGCCACCTGCTCTTTGGTTTTAGTTGCCATACAACTAAATACTGCACAGTAATATGCAACTACTATTAATTATTCACTTCACTAAAAAAAAAATTGATCTAAAAAAGTTTTGTATGAGGAAATAACTTCTCCTTGACTTAGCTAGACAACTAGCTAAATTTTCACTAACAGTTTATCAAAAAGATTTACTACTAATATTTTAACCAAAAATCACCATAGACAGTCCCTTACTTTCTCTATTTTGAGTAAAATATCATGTGATTCTACAGAAGAACTTCATAACTATTTACATTTATTTAATAACACTTGAATATGGATGAGGACAAAAAAAATGGGTTCACCATAGTGAGTAAAAAAAAAAAAAAAATTCAGGGGCTTCCCTGGTGGCACAGTGGTTAAGAATCCGCTTGCCAATGCAGGGGACACGGATTCGAGCCCTGGTCTGGGAAGATCCCCCATGCTGCGGAGCAACTAAGCCCGTGAGCCACAGCTACTGAGCCTGTGCTCTAGAGCCCACGAGCCACAACCACTGAGCCCACACACCAGAACTACTGAAGCCCGAGCGCCTAGAGCCCGAGCTCTGCAACAAGAGAAGCCTCCGCAATGAGAAGCCCGTGCACCGCAACTAGAGAAAGCCCATGCGCAGCAACGAAGACCCAATGCAGCCAAAAAGAAAATTCAAATATACTGTTTTAAACTTAGCTCAACAAAAAAAGGCAAAAAATACTTGTCATAAAATCAACTTTTAATTTCTGCTGGAGTCTGCATATTACCATTATTTTAAACGCAAGGTTTACTTAAGAATAAACATTATTTTTGAAAAACTAGTTTCAAGCATGTACCGAAGATTAAATTAAAGGCTGTATAAAATACCTAAAATTTTTATGTCACAGTTTAGCCCAAAAAATATTTTCATTGTTTTCAAATAAATTACCATCGGGTTATTATAACTAGGTTTCAAGTGTGAGGTTTTTGAATCTACATAAAAAATTATTTTCTTTTTTAGGACTTTAAATGGAATGCATATAAATAAAAACCTTCAGTTTACTACTCCTGAAAATAAATCTGACAGTTTTGGGTTCAGAAAAAATTAGAAACAATTCAAGACTGTAAAGTTAAATATCATTGCCAGTAACCAACTGCTGCCTCTGAATTTCAAGAAAACCTACTGTATATTAAATTTTTAAAAAGTGAACTCAACTACCCTCTCATCTCAGCACTTTCTCAACTTTCCCATTACAATCAACAATATAACTTGGTGGTCAAATCTTCCAGACCAGTAACATCAGAATTTATTTTTAACTCCTGACTCCTTCCCAAATATTCCCCTTCAATCCAATCCAAAGCCCTGCCAGTTCTTCATTCACGCTGTCTCGCAAATGTGTTTTCATCTCATTTTCACACTTTATATTCTCTCATTCTTCATGACATACCCTACTACTTCCTAAAATGGCTCTGATGTCTTGTTTCTAACCCATCAACTCAGCTGCCCAAATCGTCTTCAAATATTTCGTTCAGCAACCTACACTAAATACCAATCTCTCTTGAATCTCAACCAAACTTACAGGCCCCCTTTGCCCTCCATCAGTTAACACGTTTCTCAAATTCCATCTCTTCTTATTTTCCTATTTAGGCCCCTTTCATTCAGATTTACTAACCTGCTTTATAAATACAAAAATACAAAAATCACTACCTCTGTGCGTCTGTCCATTCCTTCCATCTAGAATCCTCTATGCTTCTCTGTCAATTCAAGTTACTGCCTCCTTTAACATCTGTCTTAAAACACACCTCTACAGAAGTCTTCTCTCTCCGGCCCTCTACCTCATCCCTTCATTTCTTGTCCCTCTGAACGAAGCATTCTGTTTGCATTTATAATCTTGCAGCCATCATGATATTGTTTTCACATTTTGACCTATAACCTGTCTCAACAACTGACAAGCTTTTCAGGCCAAGGACTATAATTTCTTACATATCTCTCATTTGAAAAGGGGTCCCTTAGAACACTAGCACTCCAACAAACGCTTAATTACTCCCCTTTCTTCCAAAATGTCCTTAAAGTCAGGGTTGTCAAAAACACATAATTAGCACTGATCTACAACTTTTAAAATGTTAGGTTGACCTATATGGTAACAGAAAAGTCAACATTTTAACCTGCACACTTTGCAAGAGTTACTCCATCCTCAGGCAACATCCACACAGGATTCAAAGAGAATCCTGGAAACTAAATGAAAAGTCCCCAAATTTAATATTATAAGCTATCCTATTTTGCTCTCTGAAATAGATCTAATATATTAATTACCTAAAATTGATTTCGAGTGGTTTTTAAACCAAGATGAAAAACATCCTAACACTCCAGTACCACAAGAGGCTCTTAAGTAGCTATCATAAGATTTGCTTCATCATAGCAGAAAATTACCCCAGAACTTTAAAATATTCCTCTCAAATGACCCCATAAAGTGCTTAGAAAGCTTGACCATTCCCTGAAAGATGCATCATCAGCTTCCCTCTTCACATACCCTGCATTCTGAACTAGCTAGTCACCAAAAAAAAAAAAAAAAAAAAAACTTAACTCTCAAAAATAACCTCCCATTCAGTTATTACCTTAGACTACCCTGTTTCAGGCAAGTTCCAAAAGCCAAAATGAATTGAAATCCTGAGTTCAAATAAGAGTGATCATTTTATGTTGCTTAAGGACATAATCAATTTCATATAACAGCATATACTTTTTAAAAATCTCAGTTCAATCCTCTCCTTCTAGGCAGCAAAACAGTTTTTCTTTACCCTCATCATGCCCCTTTCTGGAGGAATAAGGAAACAATATAGATACTTTTGTCAAATTCTGTAAGTATGTTTAAATAAACTGTCATTAAATACCACATAAACATATCCACATATAGAGAACATGAGAACACTGGACACTTAGTATAGACTTGGACACTCAACATATACTTTTCTGCACAAATCAGGGAAGACGGTACAGTCTAGCAACAACCTTGAACACAGCCCAAGTATCCCTATTATATGCAGGACCACAGCCTTCTGCAAAACCTATGATGGAAAGGTCTAAATCCATATTCTTTCTAACTCCATAGTCTTATCTAAATTCAACAGGAAACCAATGCAAGAGTATCTTAGTCTTAAGAAGGAACCCCTGAACTCTAGATCATTTAGCAAGTACTGAGTGCAATGGCACCCTAAAACTGAACTTTAATGATGAGTCAGTGACAATTAACATTCAACTTAGCATTTGGCAACATGACAATACAAGCCCCAATCAAAACTTGGATGTACTTCCAAATTACCTCTTGATTAAACGTTAATTCCATAGTGGTAGATTGGTAATGTCAAAATGGGAAGGTTAAGAGATAACATATTATACCACTTATCCAATTTAGAACAATGCATGTTGAGATACTACTGCTACTGCCTATCAATCAGCCCCACCGGTCCCTTCTAAAGGGAAGAATCAAAGCTTGCCTCCAAACCGGAATGTGGTTACGGAGCAAGTCCATCTCTGGATTATGAACACATACTTTGTATAGTCACACAGGCAAGAAAGAAATGTTAGGAGACAGGGACATTTAGCTCCTTTATTAAGTATACAAAACTATGATAACCCCTGAGACCTGAGCTAACTAAACTATCCCTCATTCCAAAAGACACACTCTGCAAAAGCACATAATGGTTTATGAGTCTTGTCCTTCGCTTTATTCAAAAGGATGAGCAAGTGAACACTTCCATCGCTATTCTAAGATGGAAAAACTCAACCGCTTGATAAAGCTATCAACTGCAAGAAAACTATATGAAAAGAACTAAGTTTCAGATCGAATCATCCAAATAAAAATCATATTCCCTCAATTCAAGGTTAATAAGACCGGGGGAGGGGATATGGGAGGAGAGAAAAGAGGGAGCTGCCTCATCCTTGACTGAAGACAGGTTTTTGCCCTTTTCCATTACCTCCGACTGTTATATCAGAAGGTCTCATATTTTAAGATCCTGATATTTTAAAGTCTCTTATTTAAAGGATGAGGTGGAAAAGGGGTGTAAAATAAAATCAATACTCACTGCTAACTTTCATGCTGCCAAACGCTGAAGGCTGCTGCACTGGCTTGCAGCTCTCCGCAAAGGAGGTGGTTCTGGGCCGCCCTGACATGATCACTCTCTTTCCGAATCACCTTCTTTTCCTTCCTTCCTCCTTTTCTTCCTTTTGTTTTATGTTGGGGTGTTAGGTTAATGATAAATGCAGCATTAAGTTCTCCCACAAGAAAAAGACTTCGTCCTCTTGGCTTTTCACTCCTTTTGTACAGCTATAAAAAAAAGCGAGCGATGTATTTCTCCTTGAAGACAGATCAGTACGGGTATTTAACATATAGACTGATCGGGAGCTGGGAAAAAAATACAATTCTTTCCCCTCCCTTTCCTTGGAGGGGAGAAATGGTTGGGAGGTCCTAAAAAATATATATCACGTGAAACGGGGGCAGATACTTGATTGAAAATAAGTACTCTGAATATTATATTTTCCTCGGGGATTTTTTTTCCGAGTCAATGAAGAAGGGAAGCGGCGGAAGGATCACGAGTCTCACGCTTGAAAAGAAAGGGGGATGGGAAGGAGGGAGGGAGAGGGAGGGGGTGGCTCGGAGATGCGTCGGGAAACGCTGCGGCTCCGACAGCGGCGGGATCCGGCAGCCTGACGGCACGGGCCCGGCGAACTGGAAGGCGGCGGAGTCGCGAGTCAGTCAGAGGCGGGCGGTGGCGGTGACTCCTCTCCTCATTGCGCCAGGAGCAGCTGCAGGCGGCGGCTGGATCCAGCGGCCATGGCGGCGGCGGTGGCGGAGGCAGCTCCCTTCAGACCCCGGGCAGCGGCTCCTCGACTGCTCCCCATACGCCGGGGACATGGGAACCCAGCAACCGCTTCCGTCCCTCGGGGCCCCCTCCCCCGTCCAAGGCACCAGCGCGGCCGCCCTCCCGCCCCTCGCTTCTGCACGGTCCCGCTCAGGAAGTGTCCGCGCTTTGCCCCCAGCCCGGGCCCTGTCAGTGGCTGCGGGGCCGGCTCCTCCTCGCTTCCTTCCTTCCTTTGTCACTCGGCCCGGGCGGCGGCGGCGGCGGCAGCGGCAGCGGCAGCACAAGCCTGCATTCGCCCGGGTCGGGGGCAGCTCTGTGTGAGGAGTGCCGTCTGCGCAGCCGCCTAGCTTTTCCCCACTCCCCCTCCCCCCTCCTACTCGTCCTCCGCCTCCTTCCTCCCCCACCCAGCCTTACACCGCCCAGCGCCCCCGCGTCCGCGTAACAGGCATCTGGGAATCGCCGGCCGAGCCGAGTGTCCTCCCCCTTCGGCAGGGGAGCCGAAGCCCGAGCGGAACCAATCACGGATGTCGTTTGTTTGCGGATCCTCCCGGAAAAAGCCGATCGACCTGAGGAGCCAATTAGAAAGTGTCGCTGGAAATTCACGCCCAAGGACGGAAAATGCCGAAGATAGCCGACCGAGAAGAAGGTGGGTTCGCCTTGTCTTGTGGCTGGCTGGAGGAGAAATTCGACAATGGCAACAGTGACCAATCAGAGTCGCCGGCCCTCAGGAAAAAGCTTGAAGAGTTAAGGACGGTGAAGCTCGGAGTCGCCGGTGAAACCGCACGGCTGGGCGCCGGGGCCGCTTTGTAATTGGCCGAAACTCCGCTGGGAGTGCACCTCCCTCGGTGATTGGTGAAGGAATGGGGCTTCCGAGGACAGTCTGGCCAGTCAGGACGTCTCCTCCCTCGACGAGGTGGGGAGAAGTTGAGAGCGAAGGGAGGGCATCTATAAAGCGCCTTCTCATTGGCCTGAAGCTCTGGAGCCGGAGTCGGGGCAAAAGGGAAAAGGAGGGAGGTCGAAACCGGTAGCGGCAGCCAATCGGCCCTCGCTGCCGTCCAATCGCAAGACCTAGCTGCAGTGTGATTGGCCTTCGGCCTTCGGCCTCCGGTGGCGGTCCCAGGAACGGGGAGAAGCGCGACTGGGGTCGTGGCGGATGGTTAGACGGGCTCGCCTGCGGCTACTTGCAGCTTGTGTGGAAACCGCAGATAGGGAGCGGGAGCCCTTCGCGAGCCGGTGTGAAACTGCTGCGGTCGGCGGCGCTGGGCTCGGAGCGCTCGAGCGAACTGAGGGTTGAGGGGTCTCCCCACCCACTGGAGGCTCTCGGCGGGGCGGGGCTAATTCTGCGCGCCCGAGGCGCCCCTCCGCCCAGGAGAGCGCGTCCTGAGCGCCGGCGTCTTCCCCGGAAGGGCCAGACGGATCCAGGGCGCCTCCCCGGCTGGGTGCGAGTTCTTGGGCGCTAAACTGAGAACAAAGCTTCCAGAGAGGCAGCGCCCCTCGGTGGCCGCGCCCCGCCCAGTCGCGGAGGCCATTGATAAGAGTGAGGGCGACTGCGCCTCGTGCGCCAGGCCAAGCCTGGCCGGCCTTCCAGAAACGCCCCTGAGAAATGAGCTCATGCTGGCTGCGCGCGCTCCTCGGGCGCGACTGCCCAGCGCAGAACGGGCCCCAAAAGCAGGTGAGGGGAAGTGCCGTCAGGTCGGATATCCCGAAGACTGAGGAAACGGGGAGTCAGAATAGTCCGTTGTAGTTTTTGGTTCTTTGGAACTAGGGTGATCTATAAAAGTACTATATAAGTTGGTTTCGCACGTAGGCCAGTGGTCAGATTCCCGTGGTTTGCCTAAGGACAGTGAGGTATGGCTACAGAAAAAGTAGAAAGGACAGTTGCCATCAATCCCGTGGTGTCTGTAATTTCCACTTGCAGAGTCATCCCTTTCTGTTAAGATACTATCTCTGGGCGCACATATAAAAATACACATACTTGGTCAGGTTAACTACATGTTGCTTTGGAAAACTGATGAGGAAGTTGGGACAGAACAAAGTAAGCTTTGATGGGAGAACGGAAAGGTCTAGATAGTGTTTGCAAACTCAGATGTCTACAGGGGCCAGAAAAGCAAAGCAAATGAGTGAAACGCCTGGTGTAAAACAATAGGGAATGATAAGCAACGTGGCAAATTGGAGTGTCCGTGCTGTAACTGAAAGGAGCAGCTGTTCGGCTCTAGCAGATTGTTGCCCTGAAGAATGTGGATCCAGTGTTCTGAGGTATTCTGTTTTTTTCCCCCAAGAGAAACTAAAGCAGGATTTTTGTATGAAACCCCTCGATTTTTACACCAATATTTCCAAACCCTACAGGCCGAATTAAAAACATCCCGGGGTAGATGTGGCCAACATGCAATCAATTTGTAATCTCAAACCTGGACATAGGTTTTTTAATATAGCCCAGGAGTGGTAGCAGCTCTTGTTCTTTGCAATGAAGAGAGGTTTTTGATATACCCCAGGAGTGGTAGCAGCTCTTGTTCTTTGCAGTGAAGAGAGAACATGAGGCTTCTGGATGTCATGGAGAAGGGTAAAGAATATTAAAAGCAAACTCAGTGCATGGCAATTTTGTCAAATGATTGTTGCCTCTCCCTGCAAACTATTATGAAAGACCTTTGCCACTAGTCCCTAAAACAGAGGCAAAGCTCGAAATCCTGCCTTCCTCTTTACTCCCCATCCCTACTCCCAGTTATACCAGCAGGAAAGTGAATAACAAATGTTTAGGTTATACAAACTGGAAACATGGCTATTCTTTTGTATATAATAAAGTACAAAAATAGTCTACCTTAAGGTTATGATTAGTAGCTTTACTGTTGCTGCCTTCAAATATTTTGAACTGATGCTGTTTAAAATAAAAAAATCTCACCAAGAGGGGGGAAATTTTATAGGAAAAAAAAAAGTAGTTCAATCTAGAATTAGGACATAAGGAGGGAGAAGTTTAGGAAAAAATATAGAACCACTGAAATTAACATTCCATGATTGTTTCTCTGACCTTTCAAATTCTTCCTCTACCTTCCCACCTGCTGTCAACCATTTATCAGTTTTTAATAATTTTAATAGTTAATGCTTCCTGAGTGTTTATAATGTGCCAGACAATGTTCTTAAGTGCTTCACACATGCTATCTCAAATTATAATCGTATGATGTAAGTACTGTTATCACCTCCGCTTAAAAGATGAGGAAACTGAAGGTCAGAAAGGTGTACTGACTTATCTAAAGTCCACAGAGCTAAAGTAAGCAGAACCAGGATTCAGATCTCTTGTACTTCTCTCTCAAACATAGTCCCCACCTCTCCTGGTCTTGCTTTATCTTAACTTCTAAGCCTTATGTCTTCAACTGTGTGTGCCTGGTTGTGAATACATCCCCTAGTTTGGTTTCTAATGGTTTGGTTTCCTTTAGGGCTCATCAGGTGGTACCTTGCAAATATCAGTGATTCTGAGCCACAGTAACCAACCAGAGGACTAGAAAAAGATGAATATAGGAAAGCTGGGTGATACACAACAGGTAAGTAGTGTAGTAGAGGGGGGGAAAAAAAGAGATTGGTGAGCCTGTCCACAAGGTAAGAGTTATAAATTAAAGTGCACAATGAACTGGCTTCTATAGTAATTACATGTATTTGTATAGCACTTTGCACTTAGGAAGTACTATTACGTTAATGAAGTTTATGAAGTACTGTTATGGAACTATTATTGTTTTTACAAATGAGGAAACTACACACTAGAGTAAGTGACTTGCTCAGAATCACTTAGCTGCATTTTTAATTGAAACTAGAAGAAAATGTATGCAGGTTTAATAATGAAGATAGCAAATAGAATATGAGATGCTGTTTATTTAGATGAACCCAGGGTCAGTCAGTACAAACAGAAGTTCACAAGCAAACTCTTCCTAGGACCTCATTTAGTTAGCCAACGTATATTAAACACCTAAATGTTGTTGGGTGCTGGCCTTCAAAATTTAATAAGATATGGTCTCTGCTCCAGATACTTGCAGTCAGATACTATAAGATGGAAAAGAGTTGTTTAGTAATGAACCCTAGGAAAACCCTCCAATAACAAGGTCAATGTGAAGATGAAGAGGAAGGAACAAATTTTGCATTTACTGAGTGCCTGTTCAGTCCTTCCCTAAACCTCAAGAGATTGCCATTATTAACTCTTTTGTTAATAGATTGGGGAGGGAGGATGAGCAATAAGTACATTGATGAAGGCCACACAATTAGAAAATGGCAGAGCTGGAATGGAATCTACAGCCGAGTATATTTGATCCAGCTTCTTTATATTAGATTACTCTGCTCTCCATCAAAAAACAACATTGTTTATCCCATTTATGTAAAACTGCATATGTGTGTGTGCTTGCACACCCACACATAGGAGTCTAGAAATATTCATTTTGATGGCATTTTGGATGATACTTATTGTATTCATGATTTCCAGTATTGTCTTCATTTTCCACCTTTACATAAGAAACAAAATACTTAAAAAGAGAAAACAAAGGTAAGACTGCAGAAGAACCAAAGAAAAAAAGTAGCAGTGTGAAATTGCTCAATTTGATTTATAGGACACTGTGCCAAGTCTTAGGAATACAGGAGTGTGAAGATGAATAAAAGTCATTCAGAGGTGACTGTCTTGCTTCAGTCTTAGGGGGAGCTCTTGTAGAGTGGAGACGTGTAAACAGACAACACCACAATGTCATCTGGGCAGCTATGGAAGAAAAGCAGCCCAGAGATCATTTTCCAAGCTGTATTTAAACTACCGGTCTCCAAAGTTGCGTGTATATACCCAGAGGTTGTATAGGATGATCCTTTGGAGTGCTAGAACTACTAAATCTTATTTTTATCTTAAAACGTAAGAAATTACCTTTCCAATGGTTAATTTACTGGTAGACAGTGGTGCCCTCCTCAGTCCCTATGTCAAAGGAAGGGGTCACATGGTCCACCATACAGTTTTCCTAAAGGAAGGGGATGAATCCACAGCCTAGAAGGGATTGTGAATATACGGTACCCTCCTGCTTTTTAAAATTTTCAGCAACATATGACACTTTACTTGTGCTTAATTAATGGATTTGCAGTCATATTATTTGATTTTTAACTAACTTGACCCTCATAGATTGAAAATGATTCCTGCAAATAAAGTGTAAATAAAAGAACAAACAAAATGGCAAAGCTCACATTCTCCTCTTAGTAGGAACGCTTCATCAGTCACATCAATAGGTTAAAAACAGCAATGAGCTAATCAAATTGGACAAGAAGTAGGCCTGAAATTTTTGGAATTCTCAAGAATTTTTGAAATATGAACCATCCACTATTTTTTAGTCAAAGTTTACCCTAAGGTTAAGTATGACAGATATAGCAAATGCCAGTGTGAAGTCTTCACAATTAGCAAAACATTTAAAGACTATGCATCTGGGACAGTTAATAATTTGGGGGGGTGGGGGATTAGCGGTGAGAATAAAATAGTATTGGGGGGACTTCCCTGGTGGCACAGTGGTTAAGAATCCGCCTGCCAACGCAAGGGACACGGGTTCGAACCGTGGACCAGGAAGATTCCTACAAGCCGCAGAGCAACTAAGCCCATGCGCCACAACTACTGAAGCCCACGCGCCCGTGCTCCGCAACGAGAGGCCACCGCAATGAGAAGCCCACGCACTGCAACAAAGAGTAGCCCCCGCTCACCACAACTAGAGAAAGCCTGCGTGCAGCAACGAAGACCCAATGCAGCCAAAAATAAATTAATTAATTTTAAAAAAAGTATTGGGTCTTAAATAATATTATTTTAAAATATTGCTTATTATGCCTGTTATCCTTTTTTATTCCTGTATATGTCTTATATATACATATCATATTAGCTCAAGAGTATATGTTTTATAAATATGCAGAATATTTGGGGGTTAGCTCAAGAATATATGTTTTGTAAGTATGCAGAAATTTTGGGGGTTGATATTAAAATTTTTTACTAGTACAGTATAAGAACAAAAAAGTTTGTAGACCACGTTTTTTTTTGTTGGGTTTTTTTTTTTGTTTTTTTTAATAGATCTTTATTGGAGTGTAATTGCTTCACAATACCATATTAGTTTCTGTTGTACAACAAAGTGAATCAGCCATATGCATACACATGTCCCCATGTCCCCTCCCTCTTGAGCCTCCCTCCCATCCTCCCTATCCCACCCCTCTAGGTCATCACAAAGCACTGAGCCGATCTCCCTGTGCTATGCTGCTGCTTCCCACCAGCCAACTATTTCACGTTCGATAGTGTATGTATGTCGATGCTACTCTCACTTTGCCCTAGCTTCGCCCTCCCACCCCATGTCATCAAGTCCATTCTCTATGTCTACCTCTCTATTCCTGCCCTGCAACTAGGTTCATCAGTACCTTTTTTTTTTTTAGATTCCATATATATGCATTAGCATACGGTATTTCTTTTTCTCTCTCTGACTTACTTCACTCTGTATGACAGACTCTAGGTCCATCCACCTCACTACAAATAACTCAATTTTGTTTCTTTTTATGGCTAAGTAATATTCCATTTTTTATATGTGCCACATCTTCTTTATTCATTCATCTTGTAGACCACTGTTTTAAACAAAGATTAGTTTTTTAGATGATGGAAGAGAAGAACATTCTGGGCAAAAAGAAGTTATGCAATGGCGGAAATATGTTACAAGGTATTCAGAGAACTGGAGGTAGCTTGAAATTATGTAGCATGTAAGATCTGGGCCTAGAGAAAAGAAAGGGAAACAGACTCAGATAATAAAGGTGTAGTTAAGTAAATTATGTTCTACTAAGTCCATATTATGTAAACAGAAAAAAGAATAAATACAAAGACTAATAGCAACTCAATACTAATTAAAAAATATAGAACTTGATTGTATATTACCATATTTCCAATTCTGCAAAATATGAACATTTGGATCAAGTTTGAAAAGGAAGACAGAAATTAGAAAAATTTTGGTAATATATTGGGATATTATAGATGAAAATATTCACTTTAACTTTTCATGTCATATTTTTACAATAAATTAATGTTTGTTGGGTTTTAAAAGAAAATTGGCTCCCTTCTTTTCTTCACTGTGATTCACATATTCCTCAGAATGGCTCTCATTACATGGAATTCTTAACAAAAACTCCAAATTCCTCAGCAAAGCTTTCCAATGCTAACATTTCTACTGATGATAATCCTTTGTAATATAAATTATATACTGTATTAATAAAACTAGCCAACATTTGTTACATGCAAGACATCTGCTAGGCACCTGATATAAAGAAGTACATGAGCCACCTGAGTGGCTCTGTGCCCTCGGTGAACTTATCCTCTGGGGAAACAACCTCATGAAAAGCTAAATAAGTAATTATTTAAGATCATATTTGAATCCATAAACAAGTTGTAAGGCAGACCATAATTTGCTAATATGGTTGTTACTCATGCTCAAATGAATTGGTCATGCTGTCCTATTTAAAATAGGTAAATGGAGGACACTTCATTCTAAAGTGAATCTTAAAGGATAGGTAGTAGGATTTGGAGATGAAGAAAGGAAAGAGGAAATAAACTATTTTCTGCCACTTCATTTCCAACCCATCAGACAAACCCCCTTCTTAGTAAACTTAGGTGGATCCAGCTGTCAGAGCAATTAAGGACAGTGTGAGTCTGTTCATCTGACTGTAGGAAAGCCAGTTTGGCTAGAACAGAAAGCCGATAAAGGAGACTAATGGAAGATAAAGCTTAAAAGGTAGTTTGGGGCCAGATTTGAAAAAGCTTTGAATGTTACACCAAGAAATCTGGGCTTTGTCTTGTAGACAGTGGAGAATTATGGGAGGTAGCAGATGTAAGACATTGTCACTGCAGGAGAGCCTCTGAGGTAACATACACTGTGTGGTTTTTCCCGTTGCTGAAAATGTGCCCAGGGTAACAAGACAACATATTTGATCATGCTTCTTATAACCAATGAGATGTGCCCAGGGTAACAAGACAACATATTTGATCATGCTTCTTATAACCAATGAGATGTGCCCAGGGTAACAAGACAACATATTTGATCATGCTTCTTATAACCAATGAGGTGTGCCCAAATGGGAAAATAATGGATGACTACCCAAAAAGAAGAGGGACAGTGTTTGAAACATTGCCACTATGAAGTAGACTCTGGTTATATTAAAAGTTTCATATCAAGCCTTTGATCATATAAATACTCTAACATCTAAAGGAGTATACTATCTAAAATAAAAAGAAAGCAAACACTCGGTGAATCCTTTTAGTTTTTTATGCTTGTCATATTTTTGCTCCAAAGAGGGTATAATCATGCAGTTAATACATTAGAACTGATTAATTTTGAGCTGTTTCAATTTTATTTCTTTTACTCCATTTCTATTCACAATTTTAAGAAAGGGCTTCTTTAGACACTAGTGTTAATATTTCCACATTGAACTAAATAAGTGAATTCACATGAATTGAAAACGACAAGTACGTATTGATTGAATACTTTGACTCAAGTATACTTCTTTACAACATTCTAGGTGATTCAGCCTTGTTTTATGTGCATTAAATGTATTAAAAGTCTGCAAAACTCTCAGTTGGAACAAATACTTTAAGAACTCATTAGCCAGCAGTAAATCAGAAATGGTCATATTTTCTTGTTCACATGAAACTAGGATTCAAATGTGAGAATACAACAAAACTCTTTAGGTCTTT
Source organism: Eschrichtius robustus (assembly GCF_028021215.1). Taxonomy (NCBI): domain Eukaryota; kingdom Metazoa; phylum Chordata; class Mammalia; order Artiodactyla; family Eschrichtiidae; genus Eschrichtius; species Eschrichtius robustus. The sequence goes on along the minus strand of NC_090829.1, from coordinate 80,601,769 downwards.
AATCTATGTCTGGTTGATGCTGAATGTGAAAGTTACAAGAAAATTGTCATTCTGTTCCTTGGCTATTAAATAGCTTAACTTGGAGTTGGGGGAAACATTTGAAGAGAAATTAAGTCCCATGGATTATCCAAGAAGGAATTCCAGAATGCAGAGAGGGCCTGTCTTCTTCAGTCAGGCCACAGTTTCATTTGGATTGTGGCCATCAAGAGGCATCATTGCTCTGACTTCATTCCTGTGCCCTGTGGGATGGAATTCTGAAAGGGGATGGGAGAGAATGCACAAAGCCCCAAGGAATGTGTGTTCCTGTATGACATCCAGATCAGAGGGTAGTAGGAAGTACCATATATCAGACCAGAAAGGATTCTTGGCGGAAGGGTTTATAGCTCAGTTTTGTAAACCCATTAATATTTTGCTTTGTCTATTAATCATTATTTTTATAATTTATACTGTATATGTATTGATAGTGCCCATTACTTGAAGATAAAAGTAATAATTTAGGAAAAAGAATCCTAAAGCTTACTACTTTTTAGGAGCATTCAAGAGTCTCAGAAAAATACTAACACAGATGTTGTTTTTCTTTTTGCGGAATCAACGTGTCTGAGACAGCTGAGCACGTCCTCTCGTCAGTACTCTTCTATTTTCTCGAATTATTTCTTTACAATTTGAATACAGTTTTACATTTAGTCTTCCTATCAAAAGTGATCCAGTTGGGACTTCCCTGGTGGTCCAGTGGGTAAGATTCCACACTCCCAATGCGGGGGGCCCAGGTTAAATCCCTGGTCGGGGAACTAGATCCTGCATGCATGCTGCAACTAAGTCTGCATAACGGAACTAAGAAGTCTGCATGCCGCAATGAAAATCCCACATGCAGCAACAAAGATCCTGCAAGCCACAACTAACACTGGCGCAGCCAAATAAATAAATAAATATTAAAAAAAAAAAAAAAAAGTGATCCAGTTAACTCCAATTTTTATCGTTAAATGCTTTGGCTGTGGTTCTATAAAATTTTTATAAATGTTGCTGGGTTTGTGTTTGAAAAACACAATATTGAATATCCTGATTCCATTAGGAAGTGTTTATTATGTGTCTGCTGCATGCCCAGAACTGTGCCAGATATGGTGGGAAACACATTTGCTCACAGCAAATTGAGAAAACTAAAAACTATACATGTTTAAACTATAAACTATATATGTTTTAATATTTTCAAGGTCAAAAGGGTATGGGCTCCTTCAGAATTCAAAACAAATCTCTTACAGAGCAAAGTCAGCTGTAGCGCTATGTAAGTAAACTATTCCGTAGAGGTTAAGCTTTTAATCTAGCATGAGAGGAGTTAAAATGAAGTACTTCTAAGCACCAGAGAAACCATCAAGTGAAAAATTCATCAACAGGAGTTGCCAAAAGACACACATAGTTTACCTTTTATCTTTCTTCCCGCTTAAATGGAATTACATGGAGATGTAAAGCATTTCTCTTGATCTCAGTTGATGCTGTGCACATAATAGGAACTCAGTAAATGCTGGCAAAATGAGCAATATGATTACAATTGAAAAAGTGAAACCTAATTATAACCGTTAAAATTAGAACTTTATAAAATATTTGCATATGGAGAAGGACTCTGAGGAAATGTCTAAGAATAAAAATATTTGCTTTATTGATTTGTTGGTTTTCTGAAAGTTTTTTCTTACATTAAATTTTTTTCCATTATTGTTGCTGCAATATAACTTGGGTATCAAATTTTAAAAAATAGGTGCATTCAAATACTTAACAGAGAATCACAGCTTGGGACAAACTTCTGTCCACCACTGGGGTTCAAACATATCTTGGCATAGCTGGCAAATTAGTGGGTTTAGACTGCCAAGAGGGTGATTTACATAACGGTTTTGGCAGAAAGACTGCCAAGAAGTGTGGGTGCCATCAAGGAGGGTGTTGGCCAGGCTACTTTTTGATCAATTTGCACCGCTACAATGCACTAGTCAGTATTCCACTTGGTCAATGCCCATACCAGGCCAGCTGAACCAATTTTGAATGTTAACTCTTGGATTGAGAGGACAATGCTTACCTATCTTAAAGATTCATACTCTCATGCAGTCTCATGGACTCCTCTTGGAAAGCACCATAACCAGAAATAGGAGTGCACTAAAATCTTTATTACATCACAAAATATAATCCGAAGATGAGTGATTGGGCCTTGTTTCTACTTCTGAGGAAATATGATACAATTTTGCAGTATTGGAGACTACAGCAAACACAGAAGCATTTTGATTCCTTGAGACCCACACTGGAGATCATGAAAATGTCCAGTAGAAGGTTGTGGTGACCTGGCTTAATGGGACTGACTCAGCGATGAGTGCCAGAAGTGTTCAAAGACAACAGAAATCTCAGCAGCAGGCATCCATGTGGCCACAGACAAGACTTATTCTTGAGTCCATGTAGAACACTCCCCACGGGCTCTTAGAAATTATGGGCAGGGGACTTTGCAAGGAGCTGGAGGTCCTGCAACAGCAGGGAAGCCAGGAGCCAGTGAAATATGGATTATAAAACCATTACTAATAAGTTCATAAAGAATATGAAATGTGAGAAGTGAATCTGCTGAATCTCCCTCAGTGCTCCCCATCCCCCACATGCTACTTATCAGTGTGAGCATTTCATGGAACTAAGCTTGCTGATAGTTTTTAAAATACAGGGCTTGGGACTTGCCTGGTGGTGCAGTGGATAAGACTCCATGCTCCCAATGCAGGGGGCCCAGGTTCAATCCCTGGTCGGGGAACTGGATCCCACATGCATGCTGCAACTAAGAGTTTGCATGCCACAACTAAGGAGCCCGTGTGCCACAACTAAGAACTGGCAAGCCACAACTAAGGAGCACAGCTGCCACAACAAAGACCCCGTGCAACCAAATAAATAAATAAATAAATGTTTTTAAAATAAATAAATAAACTACAGGGCTTATTTTTCTTACAACATGACCCATAATACAAGTTAAATACAATTCTTCATCTGGTTCGATGAAAGAAACAGTGATATGTTCCAATATTGGGAGAAAAACTAATAAATAAAAAGACAGACTTTATTATTTATGGTCCTTTAAAGAGTAATTTTAGATGTATACATCCAAAAATGCTGTTTTTAGAACCTAAATCTTGCCAAAGAGGCAACTCCAGGGGTTTACCTTTCATATAGTGCTTAATAGGCTCATAATGAACATTATAGAATTGGACAGGTACCAGACAAAACCCATAAGGTAGATGAAACAGGTAATAGTACTCCCATTTTACAGATTAAAAATGGAGGCAAAGAGAACTATAATTAGGTTTCTGTCTCAACTTTACCACATCGATCAGTAAATATTTACTGAGCAGTCACAGTTATATGGCATTCCACTATGTTCTTGGAATAATATATTTTTTTAAAGGCATGAAGGTATGCTCTGAGCAGGCAAGAGAAGTCTCTCATGAAAGTACCTTACAATGTGACATCGTTTTAAAAATTTTTTTCATGGACCTTCTTTTTCTCATTGGTCTATTTACTCCCTTTATATGGTGTAGTAATTGGTGTTTAATAACTGCATAAAAATAAACAGACCCCTTGAAAACAAATACTGTTGGAGTACAGAACACTATTCATGGCATCTACCATATGAATCAGAGATTTTTTTAAAAGAAAGATGTACATATAGAGTCCCACCAGATTTGAAATACGGTTGCAACTGGAGTTTAACTAGTGAACACACTGAATACTTATTATGTGCAAAGTGGTGTTCTTAATGAGAGTGAATCAAAAAAGAATATGAGACATGATCACTGCCCTTAATAATTTTTTAATAAATTTGTTTATTTTTATTTTATTTTTTTGGCTGTGTTGGGTCTTCATTGCTGTGCGCGGGCTTTCTCTGGTTGCAGCGAGTGGGGGCTACTCTTCGTTGCAGTGTGCGGGCTTCTCATTGCAGTGGCTTTTCTTGTTGCAGAGTGTGGGCTCTGGGCGCATGGGCTTCAGTAGTTGTGGTGCATGGGCTGAGTAGTTGTGGTTTGCGAGCTCTAGAGCGCAGGCTCAGTAGTTGCGGCGCACGGGCTTAGTTGCTCCACGGCATGTGGGATCTTCCTGGACAAGGGTTTGAACCTGTGTCCCCTGCATTGGCAGGCAGATTCTTAACCACTGTGCCACCAGAAAAGCCCCTACCCTTAATAATTTCTAATCTGTATAGGAAGGGATAAGACATATATTGAAAATAAACAAACAGTCCTACTGTATAGCAGAGGGAATTATATTCAATATCCTGTAAAAAACCATAATGGAAAAGAATATGAAAAAGAATATATTAAAAAACTGAATCATTTTGCTGTATACCAGAAACTAACACACAAAAAAAGCCTCAATAAATATTTGTTGAATGAATAAATAGATGGTTGACTATAATAATTCATTATTGGTCCACGGTAGCATATGATAAATACCAAGAAAATGAGAGAATGTCTATATATAGATAGGAGTTCAGGTGATAGTTGGAATAGAGAATGGAATACTCTACTGGTCAGACCCATCTTGCATACTCACTCCTGCACATAGAGTAATGTCCCTACAAGAAAAAGAGGAATTCTGTTACAAAAAAATTTTAAGGTGAAAGGCTGGGACAGCACACTGACAAAACTACAGTTACCCCTGGCCACTATAGGCCCATTTAGTTTAAATTTTTCAATAGGGTATTTGCCATACCCAGAAAGCAGCAGGAGGTGCAAGGCCAGTGCCTAGAAGGAAATCTGGAGCTATATCAAGAGAACAAGGGATTATCCACTAACTCTGTAGGATGAATGAGGCATCTAAGAAACAGTGGAATTTAGAGAACAGAGTTGAGATGTTGACTCCCTCATTTTTAAGGATTGCAAAGGTATGGAAATAGTAGAAAGAATGGTTCGAGAGGGTAAGCAGTGGACCATTATATCAATTTTTTTAAAAGACTGCAAAATGATATTATATTTATCATTAGGAAGTCATTAGAGTCCTCTATAACTATGTAGAGTCAGAATTATGAAGGTGAGGTGAGGTTGCAGATCAATTTTGAATAGCCAAAAGAATAATTCAGCTGAAGAAATCAGGGATTACAGGTAAGTAAGAGTATACTAAGAAGATATGTGGATACTAATGTTTATCTTGGAAGCAAAACAGAAATTGTTCTGATACCAGTAGTGTCTTGGAGGAGCAACTTGAGGTTAGTATGATGATCACTCTAGAAGCCAAGAGTTGGCACAGAGACAGGTATTCTTCTAAGTTAAGACTTGCATTACTTGGTCATACAATGGAAAATTGAGCTTAGTTTGGAATCTCCTTCTTGGAAAAAGTACAATTTGAGATAATCCACGTTGACGTTTTATACATTTACAGGGAACTTGGTACTCTATAGGATTTTGGAAAAGACACACTAAAATTTATCTCCAAAGTGAATGAGTACAAAGTTGCAAATTTCAGAGACTGGCTAAAGCTTCATCAAGCAATCTGATAGATTTTTTTTTCCTTTTGGAAAGTGGCTCAGGACCCAGTGAATCTGGGGACAAACTTGAGTACTTTTGCCAGGTGCCCATTTAAAAGACTGATCCCTGGGACTTCCCTGGTGGTGCAGTGGTTAAGAATCCGCCTGCCAATGCAGGGGACACATGTTTGATCCCTGGTCCGGAAGTTCCCACATGCCACGGAGCAACTACTGAGCCTGCGCTCTAGAGCCCACGAGCCACAACTACTGAGCCTGCGCGCCACAACTACTGAAGCCCGCACACCTAGAGCCTGTGCTCCGCAACAAGAGAAGCCACCACAATGAGAAGCCTGCGCACCACAACGAAGAGTAGCCTCCGCTCACCTCAACTAGAGAAAGCCTGCACGCAGTGAAGACCCAGCGCAGCCAAAAATTAATTAATTTATTTATTTAAAAAAATAAAGACTGATCCCTCTCCTTGAACTTTAATGTTGAGGCCATAACCTATTGGCATTCAAATTACAATTTATGAAAGAGGCCTCATCATGCTCCCTAAGAAACAACTTGTTCCCTGCCAAAATTAGGATTACTTTACTTTAGGAAGCGGGTGCCTACTATGCTGACAGCCAAATGATGATTTGCCAAAAATATCAAACTGCCATAGTGGATGGCAAAGGAGCTTCATATAACCCAGAAGGGAGAGGGTATTAGGGATGGCCTTCCAGGCAGTTGATGAGGGACCTGCTGAAGTCTGTGCTGAAAGCAAAATAGTTATAATTGCGCATGGTACTAACTTAATGAGCTGGCAAATCGGAAACCACATTGATAAAGGTAAATCACTGGGTAGGGGTTTTAAGCCCTAAGTGTTAAGGCCTAGGGCAGGCATAGCAAAAATGAGGACCTGTGGCACCATTTATTCCATTTCTATGCACGTAGAGACATGGATGACAGATAACTCAGTCTCAGAGTCCTTCTCAGTCTCAGGGTCCTTCTCAATCAACACAGCATTTTAAGTAGGCACTGCCTATTAGTGGGATCTGTCAGGTCATTCGAAACCTATTTCCTTGCCTGTGAACTGCTCCCATATGACAGATGCCTGGTCTACCCTTAGGTGAGAGGATAATGGTCCTGAAGAAAAGGACTTGGCTGTGGGAGGGGCTTTCATCTCACAAGAGGCTGGGGAACACAACTAAGTGAATGTCCACTCATGAGGATGTCCAGGAGCTCAGGGATCCACTTGCGTTCAGCTCACCCCCAGAGGTGGACTGCCATGCTTCATTACTCACGGCCCACTGCCCAAGAGTACCTGATCTGAGTAGACATCAGCTAAGCAAACCTTTCCATAAAGAGATGCTAATGCAGCCAGGCTGCCTAAAAGAGTCTGTGGTTGGTTGCTTCTTGGCCTTGGCTTAGGACTGTTTCTGCTGTTGGAAAACACTTGGTTTTTGAGGGGATGTAATGAGACAACACCTGTGAAAATTGTTCGAAATCTTTAAAGGCCTGTACTCATGTAGGGGATATGGGTGAGGATGATTATTGGGAGACAACAAAGAGTTAAGGCCAGAATTTTTCCTTAGGCTTACAATTTCTTATTTAATTAGTTCTTTTCCATAATACTGGAGTGGAATATTTTCCCCTCTGGGAGGCCAAAATAATGAAATGAATGCTCGACTTTGTTATTACTGTGTATGTATAACATCCTTAAATCCACTCCAACACATCCTACACACTTGTCAAATTAACTCTCACACCACTGTCATCACTTCACCCAGCTGCTCAGGAACCTAAATTGATTACCCTGTCTGTTGTAGAAAATTTAAGCTCTTCTGTCTTGCATTCAAAGTTGTCCTTCAAACATCACTAATTATTAGAGAAATGCAAATCAAAACTACAATGAGATATCACCTCACACCAGTCAGAATGGCCATCAACACAAAATCTACAAACAATAAATGCTGGAGAGGGTGTGGAGCAAAGGGAACCCTCCTACAATGTTGGTGGGAATATAAATTGGCAGAGCCACTATGGAGAACAGTATGGAGGTTGATTAAAAAACTAAAAATAGAACTACCATATGACCCAGCAATCCCACTCCTAGGCATATACCTGGAGACAACCATAATTCGAAAAGATACATGCACCCCAGTGTTCATTGCAGCAATATTTACAGTAGCCAGGACATGGAAGCAACCTAAATGTCCATCAACAGAGGAATGGATAAAGAAGATGTGGTGCATATATACAATGGAATATTACTCAGCCATAAAAAAAGAACAAAAAAATGCCATTTGCAGCAACATGGTTGGACCTAGAGATTGTCATACTGAGTGAAGTAAGTCAGACACAGAAAGACAAATATTATATGATATCACTTATATGTGGAATCTTAAAAAAATATGATACAAATGAACTTATTTACAAAACAGAAACAGACTCACAGACTTTGAAAACAAACTTACGGCTACTAAAGGGGAAAGGTGGGGGAAGGGATAAATCAGGAGTTTGGGATTAACGTATACACACTACTATATATACAATAGACAATCAACAAGGACCGACTGTATAGTACAGGGAACTCTACTCAACACTCTGTAATGGCCTATATGGGAAAAGAATCTAAAAAAAGAGTGGATATATGTATATGTACAACTGATTCACTTTGCTGTACACCTGAAACTAACACAACACTGTAAATCAACTATACGCCAAAAATTTTTTTTTTAAATTAAAAAAAAAAACCCAAAGTCCTCCTTCAACTATACACCCCTTCCACTCACCCACCAGCCTCCACCACCTTTCCAGTCTCACCTCTTCCTGCTTCACATTGTAGAAGCAGGTACTGTTGGAACTGGCAATCATCAAAAAGATGGTGCTCCCAATGTTCATAGCAGCACTACTTACAAGTGCCAAGATATGAAAGCAACCCGTGTTCATCAACAGATGAATGGATAAAGAAAATGTGGTATATGTATACAATGGAATACTATTCAGCCATAAAAAAGAATGAAATTTTTCCATTTGCAGCAACATGGATGGACTTAGAGGGCATTATGCTAAGTGAAATAAGTCAGACAGAGAAAGACAGACACTGTATGATATCACTTATATGTGGACTCGAAAAAACATAACAAACTAGTGAACATAACAAAACAGAAGCAGATTCACAGATATAGAGAACAAACTAGTGCTTACCAGTGGGGAGAGGGAAGGGGAGGGGCAATAGGGGTAGGGGAGTAAGAAGTACAAACTATTATGTATAAAATAAGCTACAAGGATATATTGTACAACACAGGGAATATAGCCAATATTTTATAACTATAAATGGAGTATACCCTTTAAAAATTGTGAATCACTGTATTGTACATGTAACATATAATATTGCACATCAACTATACTTCAATAATTTAAAAAAAGATGGTGCTCATCCAATCTTCATATTTTATAGTTGGGGAAACTAAAGCCCAGAGAGGTGAGGTGATATTCCCAAGGCCACACACAACCCTTCCACTGTGGCCAAGACAACATGCTTTCCATTCCCCACACAACTTGTTCCTCTGGTCCTAAGCACTGGGACAGGATGGGTAGAACCCGTACCCAGAGAACAGCATGGCATGGGATAACTGATGCATGAAGCAATATTGAGAATTAAAAACCCAATGTGCCTTCAACATACTGTGTTTGCAGCAAATGTCCTTTATGTAGAATTTGCCACCCTCTTAATAGGGAATTCACTAAAGGTGGAAATTAATCTGCAAAACTTTTGTTCTACTGGCTTTGGAAGGAATATTTGTGACAATTGTCCTCTATCTAAATAGAATGAATTGTTCAGGTCTAGAAATGATTAAAGGTATGTCAGGGTTTCCCTGGGGAATGGCCCATTGAGTTATTATTTGCCCAGTTTTTTCTCTGAATTGAAGCTAATAAGGTCATTTCAAGGGTAACTGTATTGAGGAACCTCAGTACAATCACCCTGTTACAACTTGCCCAGCTAGAAGCTAGGAAACCACACCTTCTTTAGAAGGTTTATGTGGTTGAAAATGGGAGGTGGTTAGTGATTTAAACCTTACTGATTATCATGAATGGCAGGAAGAGGAAAAAAGTGAAGGAAAAGCCTTGATTATAAAAATATTGTTCAAGAAAATCAAAGGAAGTTTTGTAAATGTTCAAATACATAATGTAATTCAAAATGAGACTGATCAACTTTCTACATCTGCTTTGATGAGTAGATAAGAATACTTGCAATTCATGTATTAAGTATTTGAATATAAATTTCTCCTTATAAAGTATTTGAGGGTGTTTTTTATAAGTTTTCTTTACTACTTAAATCATCACCATGGAACTTAAAAAAATAAAATATTTCCCATCATCATTTTTACATATATATAGACTATAGTACTTATTCAGATTATTAAAAATTCCAAATAAATGGAGCCTGAATTAAGGAAGTTTTAATATGCCTACAAGTAAGGGCATTAGTCTGAGTGTCTCAGTCAAGATATAGTACTTTTCACATTTTACCACTAACAAAAAAATTCTCTATTCCACTAGGACCTGTCCACAACAAAGCCCAAAGAAGCAGACTGTCTTCTACAACTCTCTTTCTATTTTCTACAAAATAGAAAATGGTTGTTTGTTTTAGTATAAAAATTCACCCCTCACCCCTGCTTACACACCCACACAAATCCTCAAGTAATTGACTCCTCAGGAAGATGCTTCATTTCGTCCATGGCTTCCCTCTATCCTGGCATGTGGCAGAGGAGCCCTCCATGACCCAGGGTGAGAAGCAGGGTGTGATTGATCTATATTTAGGAAGACTTGACAAGTCATGTCATCTAATTTGAGTGGGGAAAAGTGGTCAAACTTTGCATAAGCAAAATCTCAGTAAATGTTTATTAACTGGAATATTGTTGACTATTGAGAACTTTTTGTAGCTGAAAAACTCTATTTAGATATAATGTATTAATAATATAAAGATCAATATTAGCCAATCAGTCTTTTGGTATATAATTCTTTTAAGCTCATGACTCAAGAAAAACAGCAAGATGTGCTTTACCACTTCTCCTCTCAGGTGGGCTCCAGTCTCTTCTGTTTATTCTCACATCTGCAGTTGAACACCATTCCCCTGCTTGAGATCAAAGTAACTTCACCTCTTTTCAATGTTTTCTTAACATCACACCACTTCTCAAAGAGCAAGGAGGTGAGGGCTATGCTTCCTGATTTTTGCTTCTTGCTCCAAGCATAGATTGAAAATTCTTTTATTTTATTATTATTATTTTTTTGGCCATGCCAGGCAGCATGTGGGATCTTAATTTCCAGACCAGGGATGGAACCCGTGCCCCCTGCAGTGGAAGGGTGGAGTCTTAACCACTTGACCACAGGGAAGTCCAAAAATCCTTTTATTTTCAATTGAAGTATAGTTGATTTACAATGTTGCATTAGTTTCAGGTGTACAGAAAAGTGATTCCATTTATATACATACTCTTTTTCAGATTCTTTTCATTATAGCTTGTTACAAGATACTGAATGTAGTTCCCTGTGCCATAGAGTAGGTCCTTGTTGTTTATCTATTTTATATATAATATCTGTTAATCCCAAGTTCCTAATTTATCCCTCCCTCCCCTTTCCTGTTTGGTAAAAGTAGGTTTGTTTTCTATGCCTGTGAGTCTATTTCTGTTTCGTAAATAAGTTCATAAAAATTCTTTTTTGCTTGGCTTTGGCATTATGGGTACATCTTGATCCATTCCAGGGTTTGTCTTCCTGACACACCAGATGCAGAATGGTGTAGTGCTGTCTTTCTTCTCCTGGGCTAAATGCACATCAGACAGGCCTCAGATCTTATTTGCCATGCCCACAGCCTTTCACAGAGGGAGCCCTAGATAACCTTCACCTGCAGGCCCCAGCCTGCCTGAGCTGTGAGTCAGTTCTCCCTAAGGCCGGAAGAATATCAGCAGCCTCTGCCCTAACAGTCTGAAATTAGGCTTGCTGCCCACAGAGTGCTAGCAGTGAAGAACTGGGGCCTGTGAGGCTTTAGAGTAACATCATCTCTAATCTGTGTTGACCTCATTCATGTAGCTGGGAGGCAGCAGGGTGCAGTGGAAAGAGCAGTGGCTAAGGAGCCAGGCAGACCTGGAATGTTAAAGTTAGTCTGCCCCTTCTGACCCTTAGCTGTGTGACCTTGGACAAGTCACTGAACCTCTCTGAACCGTCTGCTTCTTTTCCATAAAGAGGAGGTTGTCTCTAATGCCCATCCCATATAGGGGCTCTTGCTGGTAACTATATTTAGTTTTTCTATTACGCTATTTAACAATTCAATACAAGTAGAGGCTTCCTTCTTAACTTTATATCTCAAATTATCTTTGCCTGATAGGATGATGGAAATTTTCCCTAATATAAAATTAATATTTAAATCCTTTAAACCATAAAACTATTGGAGGGCAGGATGCCTAATCTTAATAATAATAATTGCTAATATTTAGTGAGGGCTTATTATGTGGTAGGTACTGACCTAGGCACTTGACATGGACTGTGGTACTTAATCCTTGCACAATCTTAGAAGCAGGTACTATTATTCTTGCCATTTTATAGATGAAGAAACCAAGGCACGAAGATGTTAGGCAACATGCTCATCATAGCTAGTAGGTAGAGAAGGATACAGCAGAGATTAGGAGGGAAAGTTATTAGTTAAACCAATAGGTTATTCATTTTCTACTTAAAGCAATGTAATTCACTCCAAGTAATAATGAGTACATATATTGCCTACTGTCACATTTGTTTGTTGAGTATCTTCTGGGTGCAAAGCAATGACTATGGAACATTATAAAAGGAGGAATATATGGTTCCTGCCCTCAAGAAAATCAAAAGCTAATAGGGAAGCAGACCGAGAAATAGTGAACTCCAATACAGGTAAAATACAGTAAGTCCTTTAATAGTGCTGCAAGCCAAGAGCCACTGGGCCCAGAGCAGAGAACAACATATTTCAGTGGTATCCAAAATGCTTGATTACAAAGTTTATCTTTGAGTTGAGACTTGATGGACAAGGAGAATTTTGAGAGGCAGAGAAGTGAAAGACATTCCAGGCAAAGAAACTACGTGGGCAAATACTCACACGGAGTCACTGTTGACTCACTAACCTCAGTGCAGGGCTTGTTCCTGGAATAGCAAGGAGTTTGGGGTTTCTATGCCTTAGGGTATCTATGAGGAAGTCCTAATTTGGTAGATGATAGTAGAACCATAAAATCTTGGAGTTGAAGGGTCCCCTAAGGTCATCTAATCCAATAACTCATCCAATGCCTAAATCTCTTCTAAAATCCTCCTGCCAAGTGATCATAAAATCTAGGCTCATACCATCCTAGCAAAAGATACATTATCTCCTAAGGCAGCTGATTCTATCACTATCTGAAACTGTATTTCTCAGTTATTTATTTGTTTACTCGCTTATTTTCTGTCAGACCAGAACTCGAATTGCAACAGGGTAGGGACTGTCTTGCCTATCAGTGCCTAGCACAGAGTAGGCATACAATAAATATTTGTTGAAATGAATGCATTCAATTTCAGGACAACTCTGACATTCATAAAGTTCTTAGGTGATTTCCTCAAGACGGTCTTTTACGTATATGAAAACAACTATAATAACTCCCTTGTATTTTCCAAGCTAAATATCTCCAGTTGGTCAGCAATTCTTCATGAGGTATTACTTTAGGGCCCTTCACTATCCTGGTTACTCTCTCAAATAAACTCCACTTTATCCCTTTATTTTAATGTGTTGTTCAAAGAACAAAAGACAGTAGTCTAACTTTGTGACACCCTCCAACTAAAGAGGTCCGCTCACCTCTCGTTCTAGGTCTTACAGCGTGACCTAAGTTGGCCTAACTTTGTTGAGGTCCACTTCACACTGCTCTCTCATGTTTCTAACCGCCAGCTAAGTACACTCCTTCCCACTTCCTCTACCCCTACTATGTTCTGTTGCTTTCTCACATCAATCCTGTTTTAACTTGTACAGGTAGATTTTGAAAATCAAGCCCAAGGCCTTACATTTAGCAGGCTATTACAATAATCCAGGAGAAAAGACAAAAGGCACTGAACCAGTGCAGTGTGGCCAGAAAGGAAGAGTCAAAAAGAGAAACATACTGGAGGCATTATCAACGGTACTTGCAATCCACCGATCTAGTGACTGTTAGCACACTTTCTCAATGGGTGCCTCTCCCTCCAGACCACTTATGAATTAGGAATTAATTCCCAGTTTCTCCCTCCCTCACTGTCTCTGAAGCAAGCATACTACTCTTTATAAGGCCTTGATATAATTTTTCCTAGTTACTATATAGAAGCATGTTGGAAAAAGTCAAAGGCAGCAAGGTTTTTAGCCTAGATGACTAAGGCTAGATAATCCCATTAACAGAGTTAGGAAAATTCAGGGGGCAGACTTTAAGGTGATAGTGAAGCTTTTGGTTTGGAACATGTTGAATTTGAACATGGATATCTAGAAGCAGATAGACATTTTTTTTAGTACTTTGGCTTTGGAGCACAGAGCTGAAGTGTAGGTTTACTAGTCATCAACAGAGATGCTAGCAGCTTTCCCCAGAGAATAAGAATGTTGATCATCTAGACCAGGGGCCCCCAACCCCCGGGACTCATACACCAGGGGCTGGTATTGGTCTGCGGCCTGTTAGGAACCAGGCCACACAGCAGGAGGTGAGCGGCGGGTGAGCGAGCAAAGCTTCATCTGCCGCTCCCCATTGCTTGCATTACTGCCTGAACCCCCCCCAATCCGTGGAAAAATTGTCTTCCACGAAACTGGTCCCTGGTGCCAAAAAGGTTGGGGACCGCTGATCTGGAACAAAACAAAACAAAACAAAAAAGACTTGGTTAAGAACAAAACATGTAACAGTGGCCATATATAACAAAACCTTTAACAATGGCCTTCTCCATATATTTGGAGAAGGACCCTCCCAGAGATAGAGGATTGCTCAGAAGGTATGAGGAAAAGTTGATGAGTTTAATGTTGGGTCAGCCAAAGCCAGACATTACTGCAGGAAGAAGACAAATAGGGCACATCAAATGCAGCAGAAAGCTCCTGGAGAACAAAAATTCTTAAGATGTTACTGAGTTTATCAATGAGGAGGTAGTTTGATAACATTGGAGAAAATAATTCTAGTGAAGTTGGACCCAGGTTGCAAGCATTTAAGAAATAAGTTAAGGAGTAAACTGTAGCAATGAAGTCAAAGCAGTAAACATAGACTGCTATTTTGAGAAGCTGTTATACATGTAACCTAAAAAGAAACAAATCTATATGAGATTCATCTGATCCACATATTCTAAAATGCAATATGAGCTTAGTTACCATTTCACTGTAATTTCTAAGTGATTCTAGAATTAGGTACTTCATAGGCCTATGACTGCACCAGGTATCCAACAGTTCTCACTATATAAAAGAGACAAATGGAAATAAATTTTTCTGGAAAGATTTCATTGAACCTAAATAGGGCTATGTGTATTTTCTTGGTGTTTTCCTTGTTCCCTTTTAGATATCAAATGACTAGATGCCCACTAATTTTCTTCGAGATCAGTTCTTACCTAATTCTGCCTGGGGGGAATGCCAGGTTAAGCTCTTTAGACTTTACTGCAGTATATATTCTGTTGGAATCACCACTAGGTCTGGTGAATTTCTGGGTCTCTTCTATATTGTCTTCCCTTGGGGTGTGAGTCTCCGGAAAGTCCCTTTCACCTCTAGCCCTGGCCTCCAGTGCACATAGACTCATAGGATGTCAACTCTGGAAGTGACTTTATGGTTCTTCTAGCTCATCTCCCTCAATTTCATAGGTGAATGAACTGAGGTCCACAGTGGGAAAATGACTTGTTCAAGGAAGCATTGTTACAGAGTGATTGCAGCATGGTCTTTAGAGTTAGAACTGGAAATGAATCCTGGATTCATTATTACCTAATTGCATGGCATTAAACTAGTCTCAATCTCCTGAGCCTCGGTTTTCCCATTTAAAAATGGGGCTTGCGGCTTCCCTGGCGGTGCAGTGGTTAAGAATCTGCCTGCCAATGCAGGGGACACAGTTTCGATCCCTGGTCCAAGAAGATACCATATGCTGTGGAGCAACTAAGCCCATGTGCCACAACTACTGAGCCTGCGCTCCAGAGCCCACAAGCCACAACTACTGAACCCGTGTGCTGCAACTACTGAAGCCCGCGTGCCTAGAGCCCGTGCTCTGCAACAAGAGAAGCCACCACAATGAGAAGCCTGCGCACTGCAACAAAGAGTAGCCCCCGCTCGCAGCAACTAGAGAAAGCCCATGCACAGCAACGAAGACCCAATGCAGCCATAAATAAATACATAAGTAAATAAATAAATTTATTTATTTTAAAAAATGGGGCTAATGATCATCACACCTACCTCACATATTTGCTGTGTGTACTGAATGAATAACATGTGAAGCATCTTGTCAGTGCCTGGCACATGGTAGAAACTCAAAAAATGTGGATTCCCTCCCCTTTTGCATCAGATTCCATAGGTAATGTGACAGAAACAAAACTCAAAGTAAACCCGTCTTCTGACTTCCAGGCCAGAATCCTCTTCATACACAGGGGTCTTCAAACTGAGGTACCCCTGGAGGTATGTGGAGACCTTCCAAGGGGTTTTAAAGGAATTGACTTCCAGATCCTCAAGTTCCATGTGAACTTTTTCCTAAAATTGATCTGAGTATGCACCTGCATTTCAGAGGTCCTTTTCCTCATTATCACAAGATTTTTCTACTTTGTAAAAGAAAGACATTTCAAATCTTACAGTTGTACATCACCCTGAAGTGTTAAACATCCAAAGCAACAAACAAAAGTACACTGTGACAATTTCTTTAATCAAGATACTATAAACTGCGTCTCAATCAATCTCATTAAGAGAGGGACTTCCAGCAAAGTTTTACTTTTTTTTCAATTCATCATCTCCTAACTTTTTATTTTGAAAAATTCCAAGCCTTCAGAAAAATTGGAAGACTGGTACATGAGCACCTAGATTCACCAGTGGTTAACATTTTGCCATATTTATGTTATCACTTTCTTTTTTTTTTTTTTTACTATTAATTAATTAACTATTTTTTGAGGCTGTGTTTTGTTGCTGTGTGCGGGCTTTCTCTAGCTGCGGCGAGTGGGAGCTACTCTTAGTTGCAGTATGCGAGCTTCTCATTGCGGTGGCTTCTCTTGTTGTGGAGCATGGGCTCTAGGCACGCGGGCTTCAGTAGTTGTGGCGCGTGGGCTCTAGAGCACAGGCTCGGTAGTTGTGGCACACGGGCTTAGTTGCTCCGTGGCATGTGGGATCTTCCCAGACCAGGGCTTGAACCCGTGTCCCCTACATTGGCAGGCGGATTCTTAACCACTGTGCCAGCAGGGAAGTCCCTGCGTTATCACTTTCTATTTCTGTGTGCCTCTCTTCATCGTCATCTACTTCTTTAAAAAATTTTTTAATTTTTATACAATTTTAAAGGTTACTTTCCATTAAAGTTTTACTTTTTAGGTTTAATAAGATTATTAAAATTTATAGGCTGTTCTGCTCAATTGTGCACTCCTAATAATTGTTTCAGTGTTCATTGCAAAAGAAACTTTTCAACACTTAGAGCTTTAGGATCACAGGACATGTTTTAATCTTGCAATTTATACATGTATATAGTTTTATTGAAGAATGACAGGGTGATCAATAAAAGACTTCCAAACACAGAAATATGTTACACAAAGTTAAAATCTGTGGAGGAAATGGAATGGAAATACAAGTTCAAGGAGGCCATGTAAAATTTGCAACTGTGAAAGAAGAGCTTGTTATAAACTTTCAAAATGGATGAGGTGGGTATCAAGATACCCTGGCATTTAGATATCATTGGTAAAACTTAAAAGCGATGAAATACATTTATAATATGCTGGAAACTATATCCTTTTGAGCACTTTCAACTTGTTATGAAACATTTAAATGTCAACTTAAAAATATATTAGAAAGAACATAACTTTTCAAAAAATGTTTAGAGGTTACTACCTACACTACCACTTCCTGAGGGAGATTGTTCTCTTTCTGGTTTTCAAAAAGTAGACACACACACACACACACACACACACACACACACACACACACACACACCATATCCTCAGGGCTTTAGATCCTCTTCCTCTGACCTCACATCCTCTCCTTTGCCCTTTAGGATATATCTTTGGCTCTAAGCCCTGTAAGCTTGTACTTTACCTTTTTCAACCCCCTGTCCCCACCCCCCACCCAGTTTCTTCTGAACTTTTCATTTTCTTTCAATATTCCTGAAGTGTTCCAGTCATTAGGATCAGTTGACATCTTCATCTTTTGCTCTAACATTAATTCTCAAACTTTAGCATGAATCAGAATTACCTGGAGGGCTTGTTAAAACACGGACTACTGGGTCCCACCTCAAGAACTTCTTATACAGTATGTCAGGAATAGGGCCTAAAAATTTGCATTTCTAATAAATTCCCACATGTTGTTGATGCTGCTGGGCTGAGGACCTCAGTTCAAGAACCACTACTCTAAGCTAATGTCTGGTCTCCTCACCAGAAGTCATGTGGCCTAAATGCAGGTATCATCATGTCTGAAGCTAAGAGTGGCATCAAAAGAGGTAGAAGCATATGAACTTTCTCAAATAGATTCCTCATAAAATCTAAAAATTATTCAGCATTAGATTGATTTAGAGCAGAAGTCAGACAAAAAGGACCACAAATAGGGAAATATTGGCAAAGTTTCACAGCATTCACCTCCCCCCACCCCAAAATAGAGGAAATCGCATTCATGGTGGATTTTCTACATGCCATGTATTCTGCTAGGCAGGTTCTCACATGCCAACTTATTTAATAATCACACAATTCTTATGATCTAAGTTTTATTATTTATTATTATTATTTGTTAATTATAATATATTATTATATATTATGTGTATTTATTATTTATTCTCTTTACCCATAAGAAAATTGAAGATAAGGAAGGTTAAATCAGAGGTGAAGTCAAGATGGCAGTGTGGGAAGACGTGGAGTTAGTGTCTCCCCACAACTAGTGTGCCTGCTGGGTGCTGGTGGGGGACTCTAATGCCCAAGGAGACAGGAGGAACCCCAAAGTGAACCGGTAGGATGTTAGGGAACTGAGGGGGGAGGTGAAGTGGAGGCCAGACAGGATCGGTGCCCCTGAGTTGGGGGAGATCAGGAGAGGCATGCGGGAAGGCCTCTCTGGGAATAGGGGGAAGGGAGCGGAGGGTGATTGCCCTGCCCACTCAGGCCCGGGGAGGCTACTGAGCTCCCAGGTTGATCCCCTGCCCTCCAAAGCCCCCTCCAGGTCTTGTGGGTCTTTGGGGGCATAGGAAGGAGGCCAGGGAGATCAGAAGAGGCAGGCGGGAGGGGCCCTCCCAGACCAGAAGTGCAGTAGAGGAGAGGAGGGTGTTTCCCCTGCCCATTTGAGCCCAGGAAGCCTGCTGGGCGCCCAGGTGAGGTCCCCTGCCCTCTGAGACCAGGAGTGGGGGGCACACCTTGGCCCCTTCTGTTCCTTGAGCCTAAGCCCCACCCCCCACAGCCCCCAGGGCCTTTTCCAGCCCTGTGGGTCCTGAGCATTGGCCCTGCCCACCGCCCAAACCTCGCCCTTCCTTAGGCCCCGCCCTCCACAGCCAAGCCCCCCCCCTTTTTTCCCTCCTCTTTTTTACTATTGTGGTACTGTTGTACCTTCCAGTTGTTGATTCATCTATATTTTTATTTTTATATTCTTCCTAATATATCTGTTAGTTTCCTAGTCTAATTTTATCTTTTACTTTGTTATTTTTTTATTTTTTTTGCCACCCCAGGCAGCTTGTGGGATCTTGGTTCATGAGCCCGGGGTCCGGCCAAAGCTCCTATGGTGGGAGCTTCAAGTCTGAACAACTGGACTAACAGAGAACCTCAGACCCCAGGGAATATTCATGAGAGTGAGATCTCACAGAGTTCCTCATTTCAGCACCAAGACCCAGCTCTACTCAATAGCCTACAAACCCCAGTGTTGGAAGCCTCAGGCCAAACAACCAGTAAGACAGGAGCACAATCCCACTTATTAAAAAAAAAAAAAAAAAAAAAAAAAGAGACAGCAAAAATCTATATCAAACATGAAGGAGCAAGGTAAAAACCTACAAGACCAAATAAATGAAGAGGAAATAGGCAATCTACCTGAAAAGAATTCAGAGTAATGATAGTAAAGATGATCCAGAATCTCAGAAATAGAATGGAGGCACAGATTGAGAAAATACAAGATATGTTGAACAAAGATCTAGAAGAACTAAAGAACAAACAAACAGAGTTGAACAACACAATAACTGAAATGAAAAATACACTGGAAGGAATCAATAACAGAATAACTGAGGCAGAAGAACGAATAAGTGAGCTGGAAGACAAATTGGTGGAAATAGCTACCGAGGAGCAGACTAAAGAAATAAGAATGAAAAGAATTGAACACAATCTCAGAGACCTCTGGGACAACACTAAATGCACAAACATTCAAATTATAAGGGTCCCAGAAGAAGAAGAGAAAAAGAAAGCGTCAGAAAATATTTGAAGACATTATACTTGAACACTCCCCTAACATGGGAAAGGAAATAGTCACCCAAGTCCAGGAAGCACAGAGAGTCCCGTACAGGATAAACCCTAGGAAAAACACACCAAGACACATATTAATCAAACTAACAACAATTAAATTCAAAGAAAAAATATTAAAAGCAGCAAGGGAAAAACAAAAAATAACATACAAAGAAATCCCCATAATGTTAACAGTTGATTTTTCAGCAGAAACTCTGCAGGCCAGAAGGGACTGGCAGGATATATTTAAAGTGAGGAAAAAGAAAAACCTACAACCAAGATTACTCTACCCAGCAAGGATCTCACTGAGATTCAGTGGAGAAGTCAAAAGCTTTTCAGACAAGCAAAAGCTAAGAGAATTCAGCACCACCTAACCAGCTCTACAACAAATGCTAAAGAAACTTCTCTAAGCAGGAAACACAAGAGAAGAAAAAGACTCACAAAAGAAAACCCAAAACAATTAAGAAAATGGGAGTAGGAACATACATATCAATAATAACCTTGAATGTAAATGCCCCAACCAAAAGACACAGACTGGCTGAATGGATACAAAAACAAGACCCATATATATGCTGTCTACAAGAGACCCACTTCACACCTAGGGACACATACAGACTGAAAGTGAAGGGATGGAAAAAGACATTCCATGCAAATGGAAATCAAAGAAAGCTGGAGTAGCAATACTCGTTTCAGATAAAATAGACTTTAAAATAAAGACTGTTACAAGAGATAAGGAGGGACACTACATAATGATCAAAGGATCAAGCCAAGAAGAAGATATAACAATTATGAATGTTTATGCACCCAACATAGGAGCACCTCAATACATAAGGCAAATGCTAACAACCATGAAAGGAGAAATCAACAGTAACACAATAATAGTAGGGGACTTTAATACCCCACTTACACCCATGAACAGATCATCCAAACAGAAAATAAATAAGGAAACACAAGCTTTAAATGACACAATAGACCAGATAGATCTAATTGATATATATAGAACATTCCACCCAAAAGTGGCAGAATACACTTTCTTCTCAACTGCACATGGAACATTCTCCAGGATAGATCCCATCTTGAGTCACAAATCAAGCCTCAGAAAATTTAAGAAAATTGAAATCGTATCAAGCATCTTTTCTGACCACAGCGCTATGAGAATGGAAATCAACTGCAGGATAAAAACTGTAAAAAACACAAATACATGGAACTTAAACAGCGCACTACTAAATAACCAAGAGATCAGTGACAAAGTCAAAGAAGAAATAAAAAAATACATAGAAGCAAATGATAGTGAAAACACGATGACCCAAAACCTACAGGACACGGCAAAAGCAGTTCTAAGAGGGAAGTTTATAGCAATACAATCTCACCTCAAGGAACAAGAAATATTTCAAATAAACAATCTAACCCTACACTTAAAACAACTAGAGAAAGAAGAACAAAGAAAACCCAAAGTCAGTAGAAGGAAAGAAATCATAAAGATCAGAGCAGAAATAAATGAAATAGAAACGAAGAAAACAATAGCAAAGATCAATAAAACTAAAAGCTGGTTCTTTAAGAAGATAAACAAAATTGATAAACCCTTAGCCAGACTCATCAAGAAAAAAAGGGAAAGGACGCAAATCAATAAAATTAGAAATGAAAAAGGAGAAATCACACTGACACTGCAGAAATATAAAGGATTATAAGAGACTACTACAAACAACTATATGCCAATAAAATGGACAACCATGAAGAAATGGATGAATTCTTGGAAAGGAACAATTTTCCAAGACTGAACCAGGGAGAATTAGAAAATATAAACAGACCTATCACAAGTAATGAAATTGAAACTGTTATTAAAAATCTTCCAACAAACAAAAGTTCAGGACCAGATGACCTCACAGGCGAATTCTATCAAACATTTAGAGAAGAGCTAACGCCTATCCTTCTCAAACTCTTCCAAAAAATTGCAGAGCGAGGAACACTCCCAAATTCATTCTACGAAGCCACCATCACCCTGATACCAAAACCAGAAAAATATATCACACAAAAAGAAAATTATAGACCAATATCACTGATGAACATAGATGCAAAAATCCTGAACAAAATACTAGCAAACAGAATCCAACAGCACATTAAAAGGATCATACACCATGATCAAGTGGGATTTATCCCAGGGATGCAAGGATTCTTCAATATACACAAATCAATCAATGTGATACACCACATTAACAAATTAAGGAATAAAAACCATATGATCATCTCAATAGATGCAGAGAAAGCTTTTGACAAAATTCAACACCAATTTATGATAAAAACTCTCCAGAAAATGGGCATAGAGGGAACCTACCTCAACATAATAAAGGTCATATATGACAAACCCACAGCAAGCATCATACTCAATGATGAAAAACTGAAAGCATTTCCACTAAGATCAGGAGCAAGACAAGGATGTCCACTCTCTCCACTCTTGTTCAACGTAGTTTTGGAAGTCCTAGCCACGGCAATCAGAGAAGAAAAAGACATAAAAGCAATAGAAATTGGAAAAGAAGAAGTAAAACTGTCACTCTTTGCTGATGAAATATACTATACATAGAAAATCCTAAAGATGCCACCAGAAAACCAGTAGAGCTAATCAGTGAATTTGGTAAGGTTGCAGGATACAAAATTAATGCACAGAAATCTCTGGCATTCCTATACACCAACAACGAAAAATCAGAAAGAGAAATTAAGGATACACTCCCATTTACCATTGCAACAAAAAGGATAAAATACCTAGGAATAAACCTGCCTAAGGAGGTGAAAGACTTGTACTCAGAAAACTATAAAACACTGATGAAAGAAATCAAAGATGACATAAGCAGATGGAGAAATATACCATGTTCTTGGATTGGAAGAATCAATATTGTGAAAATGACTGTACTACCCAAAGCAATCTACAGATTCAATGCAATCCCTATCAAACTACCAATGGCATTCTTCACAGAATTAGAAGAAAAAATTTTATAATTCGTATGGAAACACAAAAGATCCCAAATAGTCAAACAATCTTGAGAAAGAAAACCGGAGTTGGAGGAATCAGGCTCCCTGACTTCAAACTATACCACACAGCTACAGTAATCAAGAGAGTATGGTACTGGCACAAAAACAGAAATATAGATCAATGGTACAAGATAGAATGCCCATAGATAAACCCACGCACATATGGGTACCTAATTTATGACAAGGGAGGCAAAAACATACAATGGAGAAAAGACAGCCTCTTAATAAGTGTTGTTGGGAAAACTGGACAGCTACATGTAAAAGAATGAAATTAGAACACTCCCTAACACCACACACAAAAATAAACTCCAAATGGATTAAAGACTTAAATGTAAGACCAGACACTATAAAACTCTTAGAGGAAAACACAGGAAAAACACTCTTTGACATAAACCACAGCAAGATCTTTTTTGACCCACCTCCTAGAGTAATGGATATTAAAACAAAAATAAACAAATGGGACTTAATTAAACTTAAAAGCTTTTGCACATCAAAGGAAACCATAAACGAGACAAAAAGACAACTCTCAGAATGGGAGAAAATATTTGCAAATGAAACAACAGACAAAGGATTAATCTACAAAATATACAAACAGCTCATGGAGCTCAATATCTAAAAAACAAACAATTCAGTTAAAAAATGGGCAGAAGACCTAAACAGACATTTCACCAAGGAAGACATACAGATGGCCAAGAGGCACATGAAAAGATGCTCAACATCACTAATTATTAGAGAAATGCAAATCAAAACTACAATGAGGTATCACCTCATGCCAGTCAGAATGGCCATTATCAAAAAATCTAGAAACAATAAATGCTGGAAAGGGTTTGGTGAAAAGGGAACCCTCCTGCACTGTTACTGGGAATGTAAACTGATACAACCACTATGGAAAACAGTATGGAGGTTCCTTAAAAAACTAAACATAGAACTACCATGTGACCCAGTGACCCAGCAATCTCACTAGTGGGCATATATCCTGAGAAAACCAAAATTCAAAAAGAGACATGGGGGCTTCCCTGGTGGTGCAGTGGTTAAGAATCTGCCTGCCAATGCAGAGGACACGGGTTCAAGCCCTGGTCCGGGAAGATCCCATATGCCGCGGAGCAACTAAGCCCGTGTTCCAAAGCTACTGAGCCTGCGCTCTAGAGCCTGCGAGCCACTACTACTGAGCCCATGTGCCACAACTACTGAAGCCCACGTGCCTAGGGCCTGTGCTTTGCAACAAAAGAAGCCACTGCAATGAGAAGCCTGCGCACCACAATGAAGAGTGGCCCCCACTTGCTGCAACTAGAGAAAGCTGGTGCACAGCAACAAAGACCCAATGCAGCCAAAAATAAATAAATAAATTTATTTTTTTAAAAAAAGAGAGAGATGTACGACAATGTTCATTGCAGCACTATTTACAATAGCCAGGACATGGAACCATCCTAAATGTCCAACAACAGATGAATGGATAAAGATGTGGCACATATGTACAATGGAATATTACTCAGCCACAAAAGAAAAGAAATTGAGTTATTTATAGTGAGGTGGATGGACCTAGAGTCTGTCATACAGAGTGAAGTAAATCAGAAAGAGAAAAACAAATACCGTATGCTAACACATATATATGGAATGTAAAAAAAAAAAACAACAAAACTGGTACTGATGAACCTAGTTGCAGGGCAGGAATAAAGAGATAGACATAGAAAATGGACTTGAGGACATGGGGTGGGAGGGCGAAGCTGGGGCAAAGTGAGAGTAGCATCGACATACATACACTACTGTATGTAAAATAGCTGGCTGGTGGGAAGCAGCAGCATAGCACAGGGAGATTGGCTCGGTGCTTTGCGATACCTAGAGGGGTGGGATAGGGAGGAGGGGAGGGAGGCTCAAGAGGGAGGGAATATGGGGACACGTGTATGCATATGGCTGATTTGCTTTGTTGTGCAACAGAAACTAACACGGTATTGTGAAGCAATTATACTCCAATACGGATCTATTAAATAAATAAATAAATAAACATATAAAATGGAAAAAAAAAAAGAAAGGTTAAATCTATTGAAAATTGTTCTTTAAAGTATACTAATTCCAGGCGACCATACAGAAGGATGAAAAAAGTCATCAATTTGTCAACTTCCTACTACAAGCAAGTAAATACTTCAAGAAAATCCCAGGAAATCATTTAAAGAATCAATAAAATGAACCGGCAGTTTTCACTAATGGATAAACAGTTGATGCCATTCATCAACAGAAAAGAGAAGAGAATCTGGAATCTCATTCCACCCACTACTCTTTATTGATTTTTTTTAAAAAATTTTATTTATTTATTTATTTATTTTTGGCTGTGTTGGGTCTTCGTTGCTGCGCGCGGGCTTTCTCTAGCTGCGGCGAGCGGGGGCTACTTTTCATTGTGGTGCGCGGGCTTCTCATTGCAGTGGCTTCTCTCATTGTGGAGCACAGGCTCTAGGCGCGTGGGCTTCAGTAGTTGTGGCACGCAGGCTCAGTAGTTGTGGCTCACGGGCTCTAGAGCACAGGCTCAGTAGTTGTGGCACACGAGATTAGTTGCTCCGCGGCATGTGCGATCTTCCCAGACCAGGGCTCGAACCCGTGTCCCCTGCATTGGCAGGCGGATTCTCAACCACTGCGCCACCGGGGAAGCCCTCTTTATTGATTTTTAAAAAAGGCACTTGATTCCATCAACCATAAGTCAGTTCTTTCAGCATTACTCAAAAAAAGAACTGCTAATAGTAATGTATGACTTAGAAACTCAACATGTAAACCACAAAAGAACCCTAAATTACAGAATATTCTAGTATCCCAGAGAATGAGCTGATGAACAGTAATAATTAAGAAATATTTCCCATTGTATGCAGAAATTACATAGGGGTGTGTGTGTGTGTGTGTGTGTGTGTAGTGTGTTTTCACATCATTATTATTCTCAATGTCTGGAATCCAATAAAAATTACCAGGCATGAAAAAAAGCAGGCTATTTTCACCTATTGTGAAAAAATGTATCAATCAATCAAAACCAACCCAGGATTGACATATATTTTAGAATTATTGGATAAAGATATTAAAATGGTATTCAGTAGGTTCAAGACTTAAATTGAGACATGAAAGTTATTTTAAAAAGATTAAGTCAAACTTTTAAATATCAGAAGTACAATGTCTGAGATGAAAACTACCATGGATGTGACTAACAACTGATTAGACATTGCAAAAGAAAAGATAAGTAAACTTGAAGACAGCAATTGATGCTACCCAAAATAAAAAGCGAGAAGTGAATTGAAAAATAAATATGATGGAGCATCAGTGAGCTGTAAGACAACTTAAGCAGTAATTGGACTTCCTGAAGGAGAGAAGGAGGGTGGACAGAAAAGTATTTGAAAAAACTATGGCCAATATTTTGATGAAAACCATAAACCACTGCTCCAAAAAGTGTGGCAAACCCTAAGCACAAGACACATGAAGAAAATGACATGAAGACACATAATAAGTTGTTCAAAACTAGTGGTAAGGATAAAAGCTTAAAAGAAGTCAGACATGTTTTAAAGAGAGAAACAAAGATAAGAATGACAGGAAATTTCTGTTGGAAACAATATAAGTGAAAGGACAGTATAACAATATCTTTAAGATACTGAAAGGGAATAAATAACTGTCAACCTAGAATTCTATATCAGGGAAAACATCTTTCAAAAAACAAAGATGGAATAAAGAATTTTTCAAACATATAAAAGCTGAGAGTTGAAAGAATTCATCATCAGCACACATTCATTATAAGAAATAAGGAAATTTTTATTTCTACCTTTCCAATCCAAATGCTTTTATTTCTTTTTCTTGTCTTATTGCACTGGCTAGAAGTGCTAATATAATGTTGAATACAGAATGGACATCCTTGTCTCATTCCTGATCCTAAAGGGAAAAAGCATCTTTGTAAATGGTCCTTTAATCAAACTCTCTTTAGTTATCGATTTTGAACATACCATCTATTTCCTATCAAGATCATATCAATTTTTTTTTTCTCTAGGTAGAAGGTAAGTAAGAATCACAGGGTAGAAATTACAGAAGACAGAAAGTGACTTGATGTTAAAAAAACAAAGCAAAACAAAAAACAAAACCCACTTTCTAATAGTGAGAACAATTAAGAAATGGAAATGGTTGCCTTGGGAGAGAAAGTATCTGTCTAGAAGTTCCAGAGGACCCCATGCTATGAATAGTGTGGCAGTGATTTTAATCCTTCACTGAAGAAGAAACTAGTTGACCTCTTCAGTTTTCTTATGGCTGTGATGATTCTGTGATAATCTGAGGCTGTGAGATGTTTCTTCAAAAAAGGGAAATTATAAGCGAACTACATATTTAAATGCTTATGGATAGTGTTACATACAGGCAATCCAATATATCACTATTTTTCCAAGCTTTTTTATAGTTTATTAAACCCAAAATTTTCTGTAGTTTTGTTTCTTAACTTGTTAACTAGATTCTGTCTTTTTTTTTTTTAAGAGTAGTTTTAGGTTCACAGCAAAATTGAGAGGAAGGTACAGAGATTTCCCATGTACTCCCTACTCCCCACAGGCATTGCCTCCACATTATCAACATCCCCTACAAGAGTAGTACACTTGTTACAATTGATGAACCTACACTGACACAGCATAATAACCAAGGTCCATAGGTTACATTAGGGTTTACTCTTGACGTTTGCTGTACCTTCCATGAGCTTGGATATACCATTTTTCACAGATATGTGTTATGTTCAAATTATGTTTTAAATGCCCTCTTGAAATCTTTTGCAGGGAATCTTTTGAAGTCAGTTCATTGTAAACCCCCAACACTTCATGGCTCAATAAAGAAGTTCCATTGTTCCATTGCACAGAAGTATTTGTACCTGGTAGGATTCACGAAGCTTGCTAGAAGAAATTCTGGTTGTCAAAAGAAATTCCTGATTGGATGAGACCATAAGAAAAGATGGTGCTGAGTGTTCTGATGGTACTGGACTCTGGGGTGTGTTTGTTTGTTTGCTTTGATGGGTGTCTCTCTGACCTCATTAGGTCAGTGGAAAGAGAACAAAGGCCTCTTATCTTGCTGATTACACCACCAGGAAGCCCCAGGTAGTTGAAATGAGAATGCTTCAAAATACAGGAATAGATATAGTCCCAGAGAGAAAATAGGACAAACAACTAATTAAGAGCTGAACACGGGAAGAAAGACCAACAGAACAGCCCTAGAAACCAAAGCGGTGACGTGAAAGAGGCCTGCAAAAGATCTGTAGTTGAGTGCCAAACTTAGATCTGGGTTGACATCCTAGAAAATTTGGCAACAATTAACAATACATGAAGTTTAGGTAGATTGGGACTCCATTTGAACCTAATTAGTCCTATTTTATTATTTAAGAATTAATAAATGCAAGAGTGTATAAAGCAAAGTCAATCTACTCTTTTACCTAATCACTGTAACCTCAATCAACCGAGTCTGGTACCCAGAGGCAACTTCTGTTACCAGTTCGTGGTGTCTCCTTCCACAGATAATCTATGAACATACAAACTGGGGAAGTGGGGGAGGCATAACCCTAACACAATGGACACACTGTTCTGTATCTCACATTTATCTTTTAACAATATATCTTTGAAACATTTTCTATATGTACATAGAGTTCTGCTTCATATTTTTTAAACAGCAGCATAGTTTTCCATTGTGTGAAAGTACAATTATTTATTTGACCAGTCTGAAAATGATGAATATTTAGATTGCTTCTAGGCTTTTGCTAGCATTTTCTGCTGCTTTTTAAAAAGTATGCACCTTAATGGTGTCTTTTAATGAATATGCTCAGTAAACACATCAGCTAGGAAATAACACTTCATACTTAACAAATTAGCTAAAATAAAAGATTTTATTTTAGGGGTTATGGAAAACAGGCACACTGATTATATATATATATATATATATATATCAAGTATCATTGCAATTATTCTCAAACATAGCTGTTTATCAGAATTTCGTTAGAGTTTTTTCTCAAAATACAGATGAGGCTTGGGTCACTTTCGTGGCGATTCTGATTTAGAAAGACTGAATTAAGTTTTCTACACCTAGGAGCAGGGTTGAAAGAGCCTCTCTACAATCCTAACCCCAAGCTTGGATGCGTAAATACATATTGGCAGGTACCAACACTCTAGAATTGGTTCTTAGGGGAAATGACCTTTATAGACCTTGCTTCATGAATTCAGCCCTTATTAAGGGATGATACACATCACTGTCCCTGTTACTACACATTTTAAAAAATTTTATGGAAATAAAGCACAAAGATTTTATTGTGCTAACAGAGCTATTTATATAAATCTCTTGGTTCTTATTTGTCATCGCAAAAGTATAATATATAGTTTTAATGTCTGTGTACATATTAGTTTGGTTCTTTTTCCACTTAGGTTTATTTCATATGCACATTTAGATACACACATATAGATCACCAAGTTATCATTTTAATAGTTATATGCTTACATTATTTTACTTTATATTTTGCAAAACCAGTCGTCAAATCAGGGTATTTGCGTTGTGCCATTTTTTCCTGTTGTTAATGGTGCAGATATAAATAGCATTATTCAAACAACTTTTTGTTTTAAATTATTTCCTCAAGCATTACTAAAAGAAGTTGTACATCAAAAGACAAACAGTTTTAATACTTTTACCTGTATAGGCTGCTCTACAGAAAGATTCTAAGTCACTGTGTTCTGAGGAATGGACAGTGTGTCTGTTTCCCCGTTGCCTCTCCAGCAAGGGGTTTTATTGCTTTTATTTTAATCTGATAAATATTATTTTATCTCATTCTTGATGAATTCCGTAAACATATTTATTAAAAGGCATTATAATGGTTTAAGTTGACTCTGGCAACAGACTGCCAGGGTTCAAATTCTTGCTCTGATATAGGACTTTCATTAAGTTACGTACTTTCTTTCTGCCTCGGTACCCTATGTTTAAAATGGCAACAATAATGGTACTTACCTCAAAAGTATATTGTGAGGATAAAATGAGTTAAGCCCTTAGAACTCTTCTTGGCATTTGGTAAACACCATGTAACAGAGGCCATTATGAGTGCCCATGAGTGCCAGGAACAGTGCTAGACTCCAGAGATAAAACTGTAAATACAACAAACACAGAAACAGTTTCTGCACTCACAAAGCTCACAGACTGGTTGAAGATACAGGCAATTCCAATCTGTATGGCAGGCATATGGCAACGGAACATGTTGGGAAGAATGTCTCATTCGAATATTTGATTTTTGTATTAGAGAAGCTACAGAAATGTTCTAAATGTTGGTTTGAGGTTCTATTTCTTCTCACATGAGTTCGTCATAGCCATTGTCTACTTGCCCATGGAGTCTAAGTATTTATTACATATGTGTATATCAGTATTTTTTGATATATGAAAGCAATGCTTATTCTGTTACAGCCACACTGGCCTTTGCTGTTCCTTTAACAACCCATTCTCCTTCCTCAGAGCAATTGATTCGCTGTTCCCTCTGCCTGGAAAGCTCTTCTCCCAGTATTCACATGGCCTATTCCCTCTCCTCTTTCAGTCTCTCTCCTATTTAAAATTGCAAACTTCATCGCCCAAGACTCTCTACTCTCCTTCCCTGATTTATTTTTCTCCATTGTACATTTCACTTCTATACTAGGAAACATTTATTTTGCTTCAGTTTCTACCATTAGAACTTAAGACCCATAGAATCAGGAGTTTTGTCAGTTTCATTCTTCACTAGATCGCCAACAGTTAAAATAGTGTTCAGCACTTAGTAGCCGCTCAATAAATATTTGTTGAATAAATAGTCACTCATACAAAATTGATATAACGTACATATTCTGGAACTTACTTTTTCATTGAAGGATACATCTTAGATATATTTTCATACTGGTACATATAGATCTCCCTCATTCTTTTTAACTATTATATAATTCTCCAAAGAGGTATGAACCCTAGTTTATTTAGTTTTTTGTTAACAGACATTTGAATCATTTCCAATTTGTTGCTGTCAGCAACAATAACATGTGACAGCATATCTATCTTCATGTAATTGTGGTTTTCTTATAGGACTTAAAATTTATTTTGAGTATTGAGATTTGTCCATTATATTTATTGCAAATATTTATTGCTTATACTTTCACTTTCTGAATGTGTTAAAACTTCAAACTGAAAATGAAAATACATCTCTCTCTCCATCTCCCACTGCCCCTTTACTTACATATCTCAGAGACAGTGCATATAAAGGTTATGTAACGGAAGCAAAAGTTTCATAAAACATACCCTTTACTACATTCCATATACTTTGATACCTTCTGTTCTATTCTATTCTACGCATTTCATTTCATTAAAAAATGCTTGTAGAGACCCTCTAAATTGATATCAAATCACTAGTTCATTGAAACCCACAGTATGAAAAGCTCTGCCCTCTTCTCCACCACCGTGGGATGAACTAATCTATAGAAGCAGGCAAGCATTTGAGTTTCCCTGTCTGGCATGCTGGTAGCCTGTTAAAACTGGAGACCTACCATGTACCTCAGCCCAATTAAGTAAGGTCTAGCTCTTATCCATCTTTTTCCAAGAGTTGAGACCCAGCTGCTATACCTGCCAAGAATGAACAGATGGTATCAAACTAAACCACTGCTACAGATGGCAACCACCTGACTTGGAATGTCATTGTTTGCTGCCATACCTTACCTACCAGATTGGTATTAGCCCCACTCACACCCCATCTGCCTAGATAAACAGGGATATAATTTTAAGACTGTTTGCTCACTTCCATGTTGATACTTAAGGGAGGTCACTCTGTCAGATGGGAATTCTTTCCAGGCAATGCTAGCACTTAAAGTCAGGAAGGGACAGGATCATAACTTTCCAAGTTCAATTTATTCAAATCCCTGCCCAGCCTGAGTCTGGGAGTACAGGGGTGGGTATGGGAATGTGCTGCTGGGATCCAGGTAAAGAGTTGGGACTCTAGCCAAAGGGACCAGAATCCAGGGCAGAACTCTGGGCAAACAGGAGGAGGTCAAGTACAGACGACTAAGCATGGCATGTTGGGGTAGGCAGTAGCATAGTGACACTTGGGTTGCTAAGGCCCGCTTGAAACTTACAACAAATGACAAGATTGTGTCTAGGTCCCACCAGCTGATGGAGCTAGGCTCCTGCCTTGATCAAGATCAGCTGAGGAACAGGGTGACCCTCAGCATGTATATTAGGGCCATCCAGGCCTTGAACTGAGAGTGACAGGGCAGGCAGGGACTCATAGGAAATAATAAGAAAGATTCCTTGACTTCTACATTAAAGCTGGGAAAATAACTCCTCTCTTGGGCATTTGACTCAGGACCTGTGAGGTGATCATACTGGGTAAACAATTTAAATGCAAATTGATATGATCAGGATTGGAAGAGCAGATCAGATCAGCAGATTTTTCTCAATTAGGAAAAGAAGGAAAGAAACATGTTCTGTTCTTGGAAAGAATTTTCTGACGGGTAAGTTTACTCATTCACTCACTCACCCACCCATTCATTCATTTATAATGTAGGACACACTTTGCTTTCATTCACTTTTGCACTGTCAGATGTGCACACTTACATATTTTCTCAGTCTCTCTGGACTTTACGGGCAGATGGGCAGGTATAAGGTACTTGCCCAACTTAGATATGCAGATTTCTCAGGCAGCATTATTTGACTTTAGTGTCAGTGGGCCCCTGATGACAATTGAAAAGTGCTCAAGTCAGTTCTACATGAGAAGTAAATTTGTTTAATTGTGTTTTTCTCTGTTGGGTAGGTAAGTCCTTTTACGGCAGCAAAATACAGATAGCGATAAATGACAAGCTCCTGAAAGTAGATTGTAGGAGATGAAAATATTCAACACCTAAACCCAGATGTCAGCAGAGACGACTATGTCCTTCAATATTTAAGAAAGGGCCGGTCCCTTACTCCACTTCCTGCCTGCATTCTGAGGGGGCCGCACTGCACTCTGCCTTCCTCAGGTAGCAGGGGCAGGAAGCTCATATTGTCATGCTCATGGCTTCAGTTCTCGTTTTCAATGTGTTGTTTTCATCTCCCCTTTGGCAGCTCTTTCTTCCCTGTGTTGTTCTGTCCGACCCAATATGGAGCTCACTTCTCTTTCTCTCTCTCTCTCTCCTTCTCTTCCCCACCTCCCAAATCTCACATGGGACATTTGAGTATGCAGTAGAGTCCACTGCAGACTTATCCTACATCCCTTCTTCCTCTACCTTTTGGCTCCCCAACTAAAACTCATGGACCTTCAGTCTGTGGGTGGGGGACATGTTGGTGTTTGCTTGGTCTCATTAAAGCTCCCTGAAAGCTAAAAGAGAGGGGCCCTTTCTGCAATTAACAGCACCCAATAACTGCTTCTTTCTTTCTATTCTTATATCAATTAGAACAATTCATGCCACCCCATAAAAGGGGAAAAAATGGTCAGTTGGGTTTAAAATATACTTTAAAAATCATTATGCTAATAATATGGACAAACCCTATTTAGCTGTCAATGGATTAGATGTGGTCATAGTTATAATACTGTTTAAAAATACATAAAATTTTAGTATAGACAACTGCAAAGAGGAAAACAAAAATTGGCGCATAAATTTCCCAGATTGCCTCTGTTGATATAATACCCAGATTTTGATGATTTTTCTGCTACTTTCCTGTTCCAAGCTTGCTGGAATTATAGGGTACTCATTGGTACAAGGGGAAATGAGACTTTGACCAAGAACCCTGACCAGGATCTGTCAATGGGACCCAAAACACCAAATCACAAGTCAGGAGCTGGCTGAGGTAAGGCAACAGAATAATTGAAGGTAGAAAGTCTATGAGGAAAGAGTGAAATTAAAGATGGTCCAGGGCCAGAATTCAAGACAACCATAGAAGATGCCAGGCCCAAGAAAGGACATGCATGGGAATCAAGATCCACTTGAAACTCTTAGATCTGAGCAGGAAGAGTTGCAAAGAGACTAGGGAGGAGAACCAGAGTGCGTGTTATAGATCCAGATGATGAGGCAGGAAGCGGTTGTCACGGCAGAGCTCTACTAGAGGCCCTCAGGTTTCCCCTATGGGTGGGCCTCTGCTGGTCCACAAAGCCTGGGCCTTGGTAGGCAGCTTGCTGGTGCTATATTCAGCCAGGAGGCAGTCACTGTGGTTAGTGGAGTCCAGGATCTCCTGGCTCTATGAAATGATATTGGTAGATTTATAATAGGATCAGGCCAGCCTGGATCATTAAGGGTGGCTAGGAGGTCAGTCTGTATTCTTCAGTCTGTGAGGCCTAGGTGAGGTTGAAGGTCAGGAAGCCAAAAATAGCAGCTGTTACAGGCAATTTGAGTTGAAGTTTCTGTTACTTGCATCTAAAAGCACCTTAAATAATCGTGTGTGTGTGCGCACACGTGCATATGTGTATTTTAATGTATATAGATGTATGAAACAGATTCTGAATGGCTTTAGAAATAAAATGTTAAAGGATGTTATCATAAAGGAGATTATGAGTGATTTTATTTTTTGCCTTTTCTCTCTCTCTTTTCCTTTTCTTTTTACTCTTTTTAAACAATGAACTTATATATATCAGCCAGGGTTCCTACAAACAATAGAGGCTGACTGAGTCTGATGTAAGTGGAAAAGGAACTTATTTAAAGGATATTGAGAACTCACAGAACCACCTGGCAGTCTGTAAAACCAAGTTTAGGAGGAAGGCAATAACCAGGGACCCCAAACCGCACCTGGAACCATTCTGGTAAGGACACTGCTGTTGCTGCCACTAACTCCTGGCCACCAAAGCTCACAGTGCTGCCCAGCTTTAAGTGCTGGATACCACTGCTGCTGACTAGAAGCTCTTCCGCCTTCACCTGTCACCAAAATGGACACATGCCTCTTTGTGACAATAACCCCTGCTTCAAAGTCCAGGAGTTCACATTTGTTTGACTGATCTTAGGGCACTCTCCCATGCTCAAGGACAAAGAAGCTGGAAAGTGAGAATATGCACTTCCACTTTCTATAGTGGAAGGCAAGATTTGCTCCCATCAAGACTCATAGGTAGGGAAAATATAGAAAGGCAAAAAGTAATAAAGCAAAACAAAGCAAAAAACCCAACCCATACCAAACCAAATCAAACCAAACCAAAATAAAAGTCCAACATCAATGTAAGCACTTTAAGAAATACCACTATTTTTGTAAATAGGAAAAATAAATGCACAACATATTTTACACATTTGAGGAAAAAAATTTATGAAGTCATCTGAATTTATGTACCTTTCATATATGAAACACATTTGTCTCACATTTTCTGGTTTGCTAACCAAAAGTTCAATTCAGAATACCTGCCATTTTTACAATCTCTCTGATGAATTTATTGTTACTAGAAGCTATTTATTCTAATGTACCAATAGGTACATTATATATAGTCTGATGTTTTAAGCAGCTGAGCTTCCTATAAGCATGGTTAAGGGAATCACAAAGAGTGCTTCTCTACTCAGTATTTTTATTTTTAACATCTTTATTGGAGTATAATTGCTTTACAATGGTGTGTTAGTTTCTGCCTTATAACAAAGTGAATCAGCTATGCATATACATATATCCCCATATCTCCTCCCTCTTGCGTCTCCCTCCCACCCTCCCTATCCCACCCCTCTAGGTGGTCACAAAGCACTGAGCTGATCTCCCTGTGCTATGTGGATGCTTCCCACTAGCTATCTATTTTACATTTGGTAGTGTATATATGTCCATGCCACTCTCTCACTTCGTCCAGGCTTACCCTACCCCCTCCGCTTGTCCTCAAGTCCCTTCTCTACGTCTGCGCCTTTATTCCTGTCCTGCCCCTAGGCTCTTCAGAATTTTTTTTTTTTTTAGATTCCATATATATGTGTTAGCATATGGTATTTGTTTTTCTCTTTCTGACTTACTTCACTCTGTATGACAGAATCTAGGTCCATCACTCAGTATTTTTTTTTTGCCATCAAAAATAGAAATTTTTAAATTGTCAAGAAAATATGTACTTGGTACATTCACTAGAATTAGCAATAACTATATTTAAACAAGCAGTTTAAAACAAGATTCAAATAAATCAAGTTGGATTTATTCCAGGGATGCAAGGGTGGTTCAACATTCACAAATCAAGCAATGTGCAACACCACATTAACAAAAGGAAGGATAAAATTAACACGATCAATTCAATAGATGCAGAAAAAGCATTTGACAAAATTCAACATCCATTCATGATAAAAACTCTCATCAAAGTGTGTATAGAGGGAACATATCTCAACGTAATAAGGCCATTTATAACAAACCCACAGCCAACATCACACTCAATGGTGAAAAGCTGAAAGCCTTTCCTCTAAATTCAGGAACAAGACAAGGATGCCCACTCTTACCACTTCTATTTAACATAGTATTAGAAGTCCTAGCCACAGCAAGCAGACAAGAAAAAGAAATAAAAAGTGTACAAATTGGAAGCAAAGAACTAATTGTCACTATTTGCAGATGACCTGATACTTTATATAGAAAACCCTAAAGTCTCCACCCCAAAACTATTAGAACTAATAAACAA
The DNA here is from genome assembly GCF_028021215.1 of Eschrichtius robustus. NCBI lineage: Eukaryota > Metazoa > Chordata > Mammalia > Artiodactyla > Eschrichtiidae > Eschrichtius > Eschrichtius robustus. Next base: position 80,565,152 of record NC_090829.1, on the reverse strand, counting down.
ATTCAGTAAAGTTTCAGAATACAAGATTAATATAGAGAAATCTCTCACATTTCTATACACTAATAATGAACTATCAGAAAGAGAAAGTTAAGGGGAATTCCCTGGTGGTCCAGTGGTTAGGGCTCGGTGCTTTCACTGTCAGGGCCTGGGTTTAATCTCTGGTTGGGGAACTAAGATCCTGCAAGTTGCGTGGTGCAACCAAAAAAAAAGAAAAAGAAAAAGTTAAAAAAAACCGAAAAATTGAATTACCATATGATCCAGCAATTCCAATTCTGAGTAGATATCTAGAAAAAAATGAAAACACTATTTCAAAAAGATACATGCACCCCAATCTTCATAGCAGCACTATTTATAGTAGCCAAGATATGGAAGCAACCTAAATGCCCATTAACAGACTGAATGGATAAAGAAGATGTGTGTATACACAGGCACATACACACACTGGAATGTTAGCCATAAAAAAGAATGAAATTCTGCCATTTGCAGCAACATGGATGGACCTAGAGAATATTATGCTTAGTGAAATAAGACAAAGAAAGACAAATATCATACAATGTCACTTATATGTGGAATCTAGAACATAAAATAAACAAGCATAAATAACAAAACAGAAACAGCCTCACAGATATAGAAAACAAACCAGTGGTTACCAAAGGGGAGAGAGAAGGGGGAGGGGCAAATTAGGGGTATGGGATCAAGAGATACAGACTACTCTGTGTAAAATAGATAAGTAACCAGGATATATTGTATAGCACAGGGAACTATAGCCATTATCTTACAATAACTTTTAATGGCATATAATCTGTAAAAATACTGAATCACTATGCTGTACACTTGAAACTAATATAATATTGTAAATCAGCTATACTTTAATAAATAGCATTTTAAAATTTATCAAGAACATTATAGGGGACTTCGCTGGTGGTCCTATGGTTAAGACTTAGCCTTCCAATGCAGGGGGTACAGGTTCAATCCCTGGTCGGGGAGCTAAGATCCCACACACCTCACCGCCAAAAAACCAAAACGTAAAACAGAAGCAATATTGTAGCAAATAAAATAAAGATTTAAAAAATGGTCCACATCAAAAAAAATCTTAAAAAAAAATGTATTCAATATTCACTAAAATTAGCAATAACTATATTTAAACAAGCAATTTAAATCAAGATTCAAAGAAATCCAGACCTAGGTACAGTAAGTATATTTGTCTTTATCTCCTTCAGATTTTCTCTCCTATATTTTCTGAATACAAACACCAGAACAATTTTCTTTAAAATGCCAATTTCATCATGTCATTCATGTGCACAAAATCTTTCAATATCTCTCTGTGCCTTTAGGAAAAATCCAGACTCCTGAGTTGGCATTAAGACTTCTATTCAATGTGGCAGTCCCAATCTATCTTTCCAGCTGCATCTCCCACTCCCATAGTTAAAGCCAAACGAGACAATGAACAAGCCTTGGGCTTTCCTGCCTCCGGGCTCCGTTCATAGGGTCTTCTCCACACAATAAGCTTTCACCAGCTCTTCCTACCCATATCAATTTTACTTATCTCTAAAAACTGGGCTCATACCTCATGTTCTGTGCAGAGACTTCTCTGACTCTCAGCTTAGTAGAATCAATACTTTGAATTCCTATAGCAAAAACCATCCAACTTTCCAGTTTTTTAAAATAATCAATTAATTAATTTATGGCTGCATTGGGTCTTCGTTGCTGCACGCAGTCTTTCTCTAGTTGCAGCGAGTGGGGGCTACTCGTTGTTGAGGTGCACAGGCTTCTCATTGCAGTGGCTTCTCCTGTTGCGGAGCACAGGCTCTAGGTGTGCGGGCTTCAGTAGTTGTGGCTCATGGGCTCTAGAGCACAGGCTCAGTAGTTGTGGTGCACGGGCTTAGTTGCGCCGCGGCATGTGGGATCTTCCCAGACCAGGGCTCAAACCTGTGTCCCGTGCATTGGCAGGCAGATTCTTAACCACTGCGCCACCAGGGAAGTCCCAGCTTTCCAGTTCTTAATGGTGATGTCAGTTTGTGAGGTGTATTGCCATTTGTTACCACTAAGCATCAAAGCAGGAGATTGTAAATTTTAAAATAATTAATTAACTGAAGCAATTTTAAGATTATCTCCCACATTAACACCATCCTCCATCACTTGAGTCATGATAGGCTTTCTAGATGGGGAGCTACCTCTGCAGCACTGGTGATTACACATAACCATCTGCCCAGGAGTGTGTCTCACTGTATGATTCCAAGTGTGGCATCCCATCATTCACTCAGCCTGCCTTTTCACCTAGTACTCAGGGATCATGTTGGAGGCCCAGAGGCTTGTAAGACATTGAGAGCCCCATGCAGAGATAAAGGGATGGTGGGGGGGGCCTTTGAGATGACTCTAAATCTATAATGGGCATAGTTACCTATGGGGTGGAGATATTGGGGAAAGAGTTACAGTTTGGATGTAGAGACATGCAGGAGGTAACACCAAAACTTTCAGAACAGAGAGGGGTAGAAGGATGGATGGGAAAGATCACTCTGTAACAGGAAAAAACCTTGTTTGGGAAAACACAAGAGACCACCTCCACCCCCATCCTAGCTTAGGGACTCCCAGAAATACGTGGGTGGACTTTTGAGAGTGGTCAGATTTCTCAAAATTGAAGGTGACAGGGCTTCCCTGGTGGCGCAGTGGTTAAGAATCGGCCTGCCAATGCAGGGGACACGTGTTCGAGCCCTGGTCTGGGAAGACCCCACATGCCGCGGAGCAACTAGGCCCGTGAGCCACAACTACTGAGCCTGCGCGTCTGGAGCCTGTGCTCCGCAACAAGAGAGGCCGCGATAGTGAGAGGCCCGTGCACTGCGATGAAGAGTGGCCCCCACTTGCCGCAGCTAGAGAAAGCCCTCGCACAGAAAGGAAGACCCAACACAGCCAAAAAAAAAAAAAAAAAAAAAAAAAAAACTGAAGGTGACAGCAAAGCCTGAGAAATGCCACTTTTACCATTACTGTGACTCTATTTTATTTCAGACAGGTGTGGCCTGGGACAACATGGGTTATATTCAGATATGTTTATTTGTCATTTTAAGGCACACAGGAATGATAGAGAGATAAAAATACCTGTATTTAGGTGAAGGGGTTATGGGTAATTTTTGTGGTTTTACAACAAAGTTTAAATAAAGAATAAAAAGTTTAATAACAACTATATATAGTTATTATTAAGCTGTTACCACAAAATAAATATTAAAAATTAAAATGTTATTAAACTGTTACCATAAAATTTTACATATAAACATATATATATTCATATATATGTTTGTATGTAAAATGTATACACATTGTTCACATTGGTCTGGGAACAGTTTCTGACAGGACACTTCATGGGTCAGTGACGGCTTCCACACGAGGGGCTGTTGGCAGATTCTGTCAGGAAAGCCAATGGGGTTGGAGACAGAGGAAGAAAGGGTTCTATTAGGATCTGAGTGGGAGAAAAGGGGCAAGGAGTCACTTCCTGCATACCAAGAGAAAGATAAAAAGGAGAAAGGAAACAATACAAGCTCTCTACACTCAAGGTCAGCTCAGGGTAAAATTGGGTTGAAAACAGAATAGGTCTTCAGTTCCAATCCCATTCTATTTTTATCTCCTTGGATCTCATTTTCTTCCACTTCTACTTTGTATCTTTATTAAAACTTATGAAAGTATGCTTCCTTTCTTTGCCTCACTTAGTTCTGTTTCTTGGAACTTGCTTAGCACAACAGCTCATTCTCTGCCTGTCTCCTGAGGCCAGTTCTGGCTTTATTGTCAAGTCTGCACAATGCCTTGCAGGCCCTCAGGAGAGTCCTCACATTAAGCTGGCCATGAACACACTGGCTGCCTAACCCCCAGGCTGCCACCTTCTGTCTTGCCCTATAGATGTTCCTTTACCAGGGATGCACCCTGGCAATCTGTATACTTTCATGAATGGCATGGCCTCCTTTCCCAGGTGGACTCAATTCCTATCATCCCTGAGAACATGTTCTGCTCTGACCCCTTACTCATCTGACCTCCGGAAGGCCTGGGAACAGTGTGTTGCCCCAATTACAGAAAGCAGAGTGTGGCTGAGGTCAGCCCCAGGCCAACCTTGCTGGGACTACTGCCCTGTGGAGGATTCCTGGGGTTGATCACAGTTTAGTTAGGGGCCTCTTCAGACTTCGTGAATATCACTCAAGTAAGCCCAGGCTGTAACTCTCCACAGGTCCCATGACTCCCTCACTCCCACCCCCAAGTGGCCTGCTAATTCTCAGACTTGTCTGATGCAGTTACTAAGAAAACCTCACCTGGTCTGCAGTGGTTCTTCAATGCCTGTGAGAAAACCTTCATTTTGTCTTTACCTGGTCTATACGCTATGCCAGGTGATCACAGGTATCATGGCCTGGTTAATGTTGAAGAATATTCTGAAAGCCTGACAGAGACCATGGTCTGGGGTACAGGTTGCCACCAATTGGGGCTTTATAGTTAACTCCTAATAAACTAAAGAAGTGTCCCGGCTGTTTAATGTCCGAATATTGCCAAATAATGGGCTTTCTGTTAAACACCTACAGTGTGCAGAATTTGACTAATCCCACTGTGACCCTGACTTTTTGCAATGAGACAGAGCACCCCAGAGTTTACAGAGACACCACGCCCACTATGAAATACTGTGGCCTCAAGGTATGCTGTAGATCAGTCTTCTTACACTTTATTGTGCATGTAAATCACCTGGGGATTTTTGTAGAAATGTAGATTCTGATCCAGCAGAACTGGGTGGGGCCTGAGATTCTGCCTTTCTAGCAAGTTTCCAGGTGATATTAATACTGCTGCTCTGAGGACCATACTTTGAGTAACAAGACTCTGAAGGAAGCAGAGCAGGTGGAAAATATTCTAGGACATAATTCCAAATTGTGTCCTTCTATGGACAATTTTCTTGCAGCTAGAAAGGAAGTCAGCTTTGAGACAGACGGAAATGGCCTTCATCCACTTGGCCACTTCTCCCAGACAGATGACATTTCCTTGTGAGCAAGCAGAGATAAGGGAACTGATTAGCGTCCAAAAGGAACCCAGCCATATGTCAGCATTTCCACACCACAGCGCATATACCTCCTCAAATCCTCACCTAAACGCACCCCATTCCTCACCCACCCACCTAGTGATTCAGCTCTTTAGGCCCTAGGACAGGGCAGGAGAGATGATGTGAAATTGCCCAGTGACTGGATAATGCTTAGTTCTGACAGCTGGGATTTTCAGAGAAGGTAACAGGGCTCTCTTCTCTTCAGTCTCCACTTGCTGTCCAGGTGGTGATTGGCAGCTCGCTGGGCTGGGCACTATGAAAATCAGAAATGAATAAAACCTTGTCCCTGCTCTCTAGACACTTGCCATCGAGTAAGGAAGACACGTGGGCAAATAACGATGGAATGATGAGTGAACGCTTTATAAGTCTTATGACAAATAACTGTTTTGAACATATCTGGTGAAAGGGTGGGGCTAAGGTTTGGGAAAGGATGTAGAAAAGGCTTCACAGAAGAGGGGCATGGGAGCTAGGACTTTTCCAGGTGGAGAAGGAGGCACGGGAGGGTAGCCTAACCGGAGTACCCTGACAGGGCTCCTTGAGAGGAAGGCTGGGAAGAGAGGGCAGCTCCAAAGAGGAGTCCCTGGGACCAAGGTTTTCCAAAGCACACAACGTAAGGAAGGCTCTTGCTTACTTATCTCCTACTGAGGTATAAGGGTTTTCTCTTTTCATTTCTAATGTTTCTCTGATTTTAGAAGTATTTCTAGTAAAGTTAAAGATAGATAAGAAAGAGTTGATTGCTGTAATGAAAGGGTGTTTATGAGCTTCTCAAAGATCTTTGTCCCAGAAAGACACACAAGTCAGACTGCAGTGCTCCAGGGACAGACAGGCCTGTTGTCCAGGGCTAGCTGCAACAGTGGAGAGGGGTGTAATTGCCATCTAGTGGCCCAAACCCACAAGTGTGAGCTCCATTCGAGGCATCTGTAGTCTCTTCAGGTGTGGAATCATTATGGCCTCTACAAGTCATTTAGCATAACTTCCCCTATCCTCTTCCAGGGCCTAGCCCCTTAGTTTGGTTACTGGAGAATATTGATTCAACTGTGAAAATAGCAAATGGGCAGTATACGCAAGAAATTAATTCATACTAAAGTGTCAAGAATTACTGAAAAGATGTCAAGTGGCAGATGCTGCACCCATGCCTAATTTGATGGAGGAGAGGAATTGATGGCCAAACCGTGGAGGGTAGGAAAAGCAGGGGGGGTGGGGTGGGGGACGGGTCCTCCCTGAGAGAAGAAACAAATACAGGAAGAGGCTGCTGGAGCAGCAGCTGCCTTTGATTTTACTTGTTTACCTTCTCCTGGGAAGGGGCAAACAGAAGCTACTCGGTATTATTTTTAGAGCTATTTTCAAACAGTGTGGCTAGAAAGGGCTGCTGTGCTGTTTGGCTATGAAGAATGTTTAGCATGCCTAATTTTCTTCCAGAAGGAAGAAAATTTGTCCCCAGGTGCTTTGTCCCCAGGTGCACCAGCAATGTTAAACACTCTGAAGAAAGAATCCATACCAGTGCCCCCGAATGATGTGGGGTGTCTCCTCTGGCACCACGAGGGGCCCTGGCATGGCCTTTTTCTGGTGCCAGCAGGGGGTGGTCTGATTTACTGTTTCCCCCAGACTCCACTTCTCCAGGGTCCCTTACTATTTGCCGAATCCTTACATTACTCAGAGAGAGCCCAAGGGCTCCTTTTAGCCTCTGAAGAAGGTCATTTCGGATGAGGAGGCTATAGCGAGGTAGAGCCGTTACAGAGCAGGTGAAAGAGAGGCCAGGAAGGCTACGACAAGGAAGCAGAAGGGGCAGGGACCAGGGATTTGCCAGCCAGACATCCTGGCTTCTTAGGACCGGTGCGACCATTTAGGCAAGTTAGCTCATCTCTCCGTCCGGCCTTAGTTTCCTCTTCCACAAAATGGAGGTTAAAAACAACTAGTGTTATTGTGAAGATTTAAAGGAGAAGAAGACAGTAAAGCACAGAGTCTGGCACCTAGTAGGTGCTCCATCATTTCCTTTCAATGCCTACCTTCAAATCTCCCTTCTAATCCCCGCATTTCCTCCGCCGCTTCTCTCTACTTCTTGTTGGAAGGGTACCTCAGTCTCCAGTGTTGAGCCAAGACCCCAGCCTTCTAGGAGTTCTCATTTGGTGCGAAACGAAAGGATGCGCTACAGCTGAGACTTTGGCGCGCCGCCAGGGGGCGGGGCCTTCTCCTTTCAGAATGTCCGGCTCCGCTTTGGAATCACTTCCTCCCTCCCAGGCTCCGGGGCTGTCAGGGGTCCCTTACCAAAAGGGGTGGGTGGCTCAGTCTGAGCGAGAGATGCTCTTGCCTGGGGCACTGATTCTTTGGTGCCTTTTCCAAAGGGGCTCTTTTCACCTTCTGAGCGTTAAAACCTCGGAGGTCTAGGTTAAGCATCTAGGCTTGAGGGGAAGATCCCAGAGAGATACTCAGCTGCTTTTAGTTTGGGCTGGGATTTCTCATATTTAAGTAAGGTAGAGGCCTCTCTCTCTTTTTAATTTGGTAAAATAGAAATAACATAAAATCTACCATTTTAACCATTTTAAGTGTTAAATTCAGTGGCAGTAAGTGCATTCATATTGTTGGGTAACCATCATCACATCTCTCTCCAGAAATCTTTCATCATCTCAAACTGAAATTCCACACCCATTAAATAATAACTCCCCATTCCCCTTTCCCCACAACCCCTAGTAACACTATTCTACTTTCTGTCTCTATAAATTTGACTATTCTAGGTACCTCACATAAGTAGAATTATAAAATATTTGTCCTTTTGTATATGTACAGGCCTCTTTTAAAAGAAAAATTATACATTACAGATATACTCGGTCGCCTATTCTGATGTTGCACACACACACACACACACACACACACACACACACATATGTATGTGTAAAAGTAGGTATAGAAGCCTATGTGTACAGCTCTGTTTACAGGTTAGGCAATTAGAAAACCAAATCATCAAACTGAACCTAAAAATCCACAAAATTCTATATAATTAAATTTAATGTGAGAGATGATATTTTGTTTTAGCAAAACAAAAGTTTTAGACCCGAAGTTGTTTAAAAATAGAAAAAGTTTGGTCTGGGTCCATGTTTAATTTCTGTCTGCATTTTGACTTTATTTTAATGCAGAGAATAACTGTTTGCATAAGTATGTTATAGGGAATGTCATTAGTATCATCAAAGCTTGGTTTGATAGTTCAGAATAATCAGACTACACACTTAACCATAATGCCAGCAAGCAAGTCTTGAAGACCAATTTTAATGAAGTTTTACTGGATAATAATGTAAAATTATCTTTTCTTACAGATAAGATTAGCATTGTGATGTTATTGAAATCTGAATTAAAGGAGGCATCTAATCTAACTCTTATTATAGAGTTGGGAACGAAAAAAATCCTTTATTGTAATTACTTACTATACTTGCTGCTAATGAACTGCTGCAAGTTGGTACATACAAAGATAAACTCTGAGCAGTAGAATCTGAATATGAAATCATCTGCTATGGTAAGGTCTTCTTGAATCCAGCATGCTTATAAAACTGTTTGAATCATCCATTGCTATGAAATAAGCCATCCCAAAATTAGTGGCTTAAGACAGCAACATTTATTTTGCTCAGAAATCTTTGATTTGGGTTGAGGCTTGGTGGCGATCGCTTGTGTCTGCACCCTAGGACTTACCTGGGATGGCTTGAAGACCGGGGGCTGAAATCATCTAATGCAGAGGTTGGTAAACTTTTTCTGTAAAAGATGAGATAGTAAATTATTTTTGCCTTTGCAGACCATATAGTTTCTGTTGTAACTACTAAACTCTGCATTATAGCACAAAAGAAGCCATAGACAAATAAATGGGTGTGGTTGTACTCCAATAAAACTTATAAAAACAAGCAATAAGTCAGATTTGGCCTACAGGTAAAAATCTGCTAACCCCTGATCTAAAGGCTTGTTCACTCCCATGCCTGGCAGTTGACGCTGGCTTCTGACCCTTATCTGGGTCTTCCAGCCAGAATACCCACGTGTGGCCTCTCCATGGGGCCTGAGCTGTGTTCCAAGGGCAAGTGTTCAGAGAGAAAGAGCCAGGAGGAAGTTCTATCTTCTTCATGACCTAGCCTGAGAAGCTATGCAGCATCACTTCGACCACGTTCTATTTGTTGAAGCAGTCACAAAGGCCCACTGAGGTTAAAGGGGAGGAAATATAGACTCTACCTCTTAAGGGGATAGTGACAAGGTCCTGGAAGAGCGTTTAGACCAGGAATATCGCTGAGCCCATTTTTGGACAATACAATCGTCCACATTTACCATCTGCCATGTGATGATTCAATTCTCCCACTAGTTTTTTTACATTCAAACCATTTCAAAATCCTCGCTTATACAGCAAGCCCTGACGTCATTTGAGCTTCATTTATTATGAAAACGTTCACAAGCACAACCTTTGGTACTGAAGTTTCATGGAACATTCTAAAAGTCATCCAGACGATTCAGAGAAAGCTAAAATTTGCTTTTATATTATCACTAAAATAAAAAGCCAAATTTCAAAAAAATCTCAAAGAGAGCTTGAAAATATCTTCTCCATTTGAGAAACACTAATTCAAGCCTTAGGCCACAGGGGAAAACAAATTCCTTCCGGCCTTTACAGGATCCAGTCCAACTTCCCAGAGTGAAGGTCGAAAGTCCTGTAATTATAAGCTGTGTGCATTTGCTGCCAGAGTCCTCTCCCCAGAGCTCTCGGGGGAAGCTGTAGGCCAAGGATTTGGTCTCATTCACTCAGAGACACTACTAACAGCCCCTCATTGTTTTTAACCATTTGCACTTGCACTGTGGCTCTTCAGCAGCCTCTTCACAGCAGTGGAAATGTTCTCTCCTTTATTATTGGCTGGAATTTGGACTGATATGCCTTAGCTTTCTGGATCATCTTCCAAAAGTTTCTCTTAGGGTTTTGCTTGGTGTCCAACCTGGAGGACTGAACACCTGCTATAGGTGGAAGAGAAAGCATGGGAACTCTTTCCTGCATAACCATCTGACTTCTCTTTTTTGATTATCTGAACAAATAGATCTTAAGAATGCCGCCCCACTCCGACAAAGCCTTGCTAAGATCTTCATTCAACATTTTTAGTGGTGAAAGAAGACACGGGAAGCATGTCTTCAGGTCTGGAATACCCCCATTCAGAGAATCTGAGATGCCGTATCTGAAGTCTGTAGGAAACAATGTAAGCGCATAATAGACCTCAGTGAGCGTCAGGCAGGATGGAGGTAAGGGCTCACACCTCTCACACCCATGTGTCTTGTTTCTGGGTTATTGGATGTTGAGCTTTTCACAGTTGGTCCAGGGACTGAGGGCGGGGGGCTCAGTTGGTGTGGAGCTTTGGAGACCTTTACTGAGCAGCTGGAAGGGAAGTAGCAGCTTATCCTGAAGGTGGGAAGACACTTGGTTAAAGCTAATTGCTGTTTCTATTGCCTTTGGTAACTGAGAGGCTGAGCTGTGGGCCCTCCTTTTCTCCTGTACATCTTGGTAAGGGGTCTCTATCTTAAGATACTCTCCCTCTTTCCTGCTGTTCATTCCCCTACTGGGAGCCAGACCTTCTCTCTGTGACTCATGTAGTTGCTGTAGCGATAATTCTGATGTCAGAAGCAGAGGCCATTGATGTGAGAGGAAGAAAGTAACGACTATTCAGAAACAAGTCTCCTCTCATCATGCAAATACCCCTAATTAAGAAATCCAGACAGATTCTGTGTCATGGAAACATAATTTCCATTGACTCAGAGAATTCCAGGAATTGCTGTAGGCTATCAACCTTTCTTGATTTCCTGAGTTAAATGGCTTTGCCTTCACTCTGGGTTTTCTTGAATAAAAGTAAATTCAATCTGACATTTGTGAAATATCTTGCATGTGCCAGGAATGGTCCTAGTGACCTGAGAGATAGGTATGAACAACAGAGTTCCTGCCCTCAAGGAGCTTACAACTGAACAAAATAATCTTTAAGTGGTAAACTCTGTGGATCCTGATAGAAAGGTGAAAATTTTGTTTGGACACTGTAATGGGTTGAATTGTGTTCCTCCAAAATTTATATGTTGAAGTCCTAACCCCCATACCTCAAATGTGACCTTATCTGGAGATAGGGTCTTTACAGAGGGAATTAAGTTACAGGGAGGTCATTAGGGTACACACTAGGGAGAGAGGCCTGGAACAGAACCCTCACAGCTCTCAGAAGGAATCAATCTTGCTGACATCTTGATTTAGACTTCTAGTCTCTAGAACTGAGACAATAAATTTCTGTTGTTTAAGTCACCCAGTATGTGGTACTTTGTTACCACAGCCCTAGCAAAATAAACACTCAGCAACATAGACACTCAGTGGCCCCCTTCTGCTTTTGTACAAGCTGGTGAGGAAAACCCTGGGTGGAAGTAAATTAAATGTTTGTGGAGTTTGCATTTACTAGACATTTGATAAATTCACTCATTGATTTATTTATTCATCCATTTCCTATCTCTTTACCCTGGTTTAATTATTTTTTATTACACTTACCACTATCTGGGAAATTTTATCTTTTGTTTACTTGTTCACTGTTTCTCCACCTGCTTTATGATAGAGGTGCAATAAATATTTGTTGAATAAGAATTTATCCTCTCTCATTCCCTTCCCTCCCTCTCTCTATTAATATTTAATCACCTCTTATGTCTATTGTGTACACAGCGTTCCATGCTCATCCCTGTCAGAACATAAAGACATTCAAAGAATGGCTCTTGGACTTCCCTGGTGGCGCAGTGGTTAAGAATCTGCCTGCCAGTGCAGGGGACACAGTTTCGATCCCTGGTCCAGGAAGACCCACATGCCACGAAGCAACTAAGCCCGGTGCCACAGCTACTGAGCCTGAGTGCCACAACTACTGAAGCCCTCGCGCCCAAAGCCCATGCTCTGCAACAAGAGAAGCCACTGCAATGAGAAGCCCGTGCACTGCAATGAAGAGTAGCCCCCGCTCACCGCAACTAGAGAAAGCCCTCACACAGCAACGAAGACCCAACACAGCCAAAAATAAATAAATAAATTTAAAAAAAAATTGCCATCTCTCAAACCACTGAAAAAAAAAAAAGAATGGCTCTTGTCTCCGAGGAGTTTGTGATTTCGGGAGAGAGATGAATATCCATGCGAGGGGCTGCATGCCTCACATGGGTGAGTGTGTGCTGGGCAGCTGTTGGATCATGGCTGTTGCAGAGGGAGGGCGAAGTGGGCTGAGGTGTGCGGGAAAGGGTCACAGAGGAGGAGGGACCTACACTTGAGATGAAGGGAGAGAAGTGGAGAGAGTAAGGGGAGAATAGAATGTTTATAATCCATCTACCTTCCTAACCCCTGCAGTCTATGCTTAGGAAGGAGTAGGATTGCTCCAGGCCAGGAGTTGGGCAAAGCGTAGGGATGGAGATGGTGGCAGGACCCAGAAGCTTCATTCTGGTGTCCCAGGAGATCAGAGGAGCCAAATCCCAGGGGCTTTCAACTCTGGCTGCACATGAAAATCACTTTGGGAACTTAAAATACTAATGTCAAGACCCTACCTTGATCTGGGATGTCCTGGAAATTATAGGCAGGACTTCAGATGGAAGAAATTCTTTTAGCATGTGGCTTGAGAGCAGTGGCTTCTGTATGCAAGCCCCAGGCCACTCTGGGCCAGTCGTGAGACTCCTGTAGTTCCAGAGTGACAGGGATAACTGTTGGAAATAAGACATCTGGCTGCATTCCACTGGTACGGCCCGGCCCCCTTTTCCTGAGTGTAAAAGTGCCTGCTTGTGACGTCAGAAGAATGTGTTGACAGATCTGTATCCTGTTTCCGACTCTCCATTATATTTTATGGTGGGAGCAGTAGCAACAACAGCAGAAACAACCTGGTGTCCCTTTTTTTAAGGATCCTTCAGCTTTCTGTAGGTGTTCATAGATAGGAACAATCCAGAGGAGTGGCTTTCACCACTGCTGATTTTTATTTGTTTGTTTTGAGGATGTTGGGGAAATTGGGTCCAGAGTTTTAGGGATCTTACTACTTGAGTCCTGTTAGCCTGATTTCTTCCGGCATTATCTGCAAGGCTCTATCATAATGCTTGGCATGTAATGGACTCTCAACTAAGGAGACAGCAGAGATCCTCTGAAATGCTATACTTCAAGTACAGTCTGAGAGAAAAACACTGCAAACTCCTGTTTGTTTGCTCAAGACCCACTCGGTACAAACAGAAAGGTGGGAACAAAGAGAGAGTTGGTCAGTCTTCAAAATAAACCTAGAAATGTTGATTGAGATCTATGAGGCATCAGGCACTGTGCAAGATATTTTGGATGTGCAATGATAAATTGGACGTGGCTTTTGACCTCCAGTCCCTAATAATCTAGTAGGAGAGGCAAGAAATGAACATGTGAAAAGTTAACAATGAAGGACTTATATAACAGCTCAAGATAATAAATTCCGAGACCAGTTGGAACTAGTCAGAGGAACGCAAGGTCACTTTAGGCTGGGGTGGTTAGAAGGAGGGAGGGGCTGGTGTGAACAAAAGTGAGAGCCTGAGGTGGGTGCTGGCATGCTCTGCTTAACGTACTGTAAACCCATTTGGCAGGAGCCAGGAGGGGAGTTTTAGGCAAGTTGAGAACGGGGGAGGGTTGAGCTCCATAAGGGAGGGCCTCGAATCCCAAAACAAGGTGACAGCTCATCTTGCAGGAAGTGGGAACAATGAAAGTTTTTCAGCAGTGTAGAGACTTGGGTGGAAGAGATTCCATGGCCCTTCCCCAGTCTCTGCAGAAGCCCTGTGGTCTGCACCACTTCTAGTCATCATGGAGTCTTCTGGGACCCTTGCCCAGCATCATCTTTTTCTCCCACTTAAAGGGCATGACACTTGAGAAAACACTTTCAGCTTGGAGGACTGGGTTTGGTCTTTTTAAACAAGGGACTTGCTTGTTTTCAATATCCCGTGTGTTTGGCATTGAACTTCCTGAAGGGGGCGGGAGTGACTGGGTAGCTTTAGAAAGCTCCCTTCCAGTGAGTGGCAGGATGTATTTAAAGTGATGAAAGGGAAAAACCTACAACCAAGATTAATCTACCCAGCAAGGATCTCATTCAGATTTGACAGAGAAATTAAAACCTTTACAGACAAGCAAAAGCTAAGAGAATTCAGCACCACCAAACCAGCTTTACAACAAATGCTAAAGGAACTTCTCTAGGCAGGAAACACAAGAAAAGGAAAAGAACTACAGTAACAAACCCAAAACAATTAAGAAATGGTAATAGGAACATACATATCGATAACTAACTTAAATGTAAATGGATTAAATGCGCCAACCAAAAGACATAGACTGGCTGAATGGATACAAAAACAGACACATATATATGCTGTCTACAAGAGACCCAAATCAGACCTAGGGACACATACAGACTGAAAGTGAAGGGATGGAAAAAGACATTCCATGCAAATGGAAATCAAAAGAAAGCTGGAGTAGCAATACTCGTTTCAGATAAAATAGACTTTAAAATAAAGACTGTTACAAGAGATAAGGAGGGACACTACATAATGGTCAAAGGATCAAGCCAAGAAGAAGATATAACAATTATGAATGTTTATACACCCAACATAGGAGCACCTCAATACGTAAGGCAAATGCTAACAACCATGAAAGGAGAAATCGACAGCAACACAATAATAGTAGGGGACTTTAACACCCCACTTACACCCATGGACAGATCATCCAAACAGAAAATAAATAAGGAAACACAAGCTTTAAGTGACACAATAGATCAGATAGGTCTAATTGATATTTATAGAACATTCCACCCAAAAGTGGCAGAATACACTTTCTTCTCAACTGCGCATGGAACATTCTCCAGGATACATCACATCTTGGGTCAAAAATCAAGCCCTGGTAAGTTTAAGAAAATTGAAATCACATCAAGTATCTTTTCCGACCACAACGCTATGAGACTAGATATCAATTACAGGAAAAAAAATCTGTAAAAAATACAAATACATGGAGGCTAAATAATACAGTACTAAATAACCAAGAGACCACTGAAGAAATCAAAGAGGAAATCAAAATTACCTAGAAACAAATGACAGTGAGAACACGACCACCCAAAACCTAGGGGATGCAGCAAAAGCAGTTCTAAGAGGGAAGTTTATAGCAATACAATCCTACCTCAAGAAACAAGAAACATCTCAAATAAACAACCTAACCTTACACCTAAAGCAATGAGAGAAAGAAGAACAAAAAACCCGCAAAGTTAGCAGAAGGAAAGAAATCATAAAGATTAGATCAGAAATAAATGAAAAAGAAATGAAGGAAACAATAGCAAAAATCAATAAAACTAAAAGCTACTTCTTTGAGAAGATAAACAAATTGATAAACCACTAGCCAGACTCATCAAGAAAAAAAGGGAGAAGACTCAGATCAATAGAATTAGAAATGAAAAAGGAGAAGTAACAACTGACACTGCAGAAATACAAAGGATCATGAGAGATTACTACAAGCAACTCTATGCCAATAAAATGGACAACCTGGAAGAAATGGACAACTTCTTAAAAAAGCACAACCTTCCAAGACTGAACCAGGAAGAAATAGAAAATAGAAACAGACCAATCACAAGCACTGAAATTGAGACTGTGATTAAAACTAAATCTTCCAACAAACAAAAGCCCAGGACCAGATGGCTTCACAGGAGAATTCTATCAAAATTTAGAGAAGAGCTAACACCTATCCTTCTCAAACTCTTCCGAAACAGAGCAGAGGGAGGAACACTCCCCAACTCATTCTACGAGGCCACCATCACCCCGATACCAAAACCAGACGAAGATGTCACAAAGAAAGAAAACTGCAGGCCAGTATCACTGATGAACATAGATACAAAAATCATCAACAAAATACTAGCAAACAGAATCCAACAGCACATTAAAAGGATCATACACCATGATCAAGTGGGATTTATCCCAGGGATGCAAGGATTCTTCAATATACACAAATCAATCAATGTGATACACCACATTAACAAATTAAGGAATAAAAACCATATGATCATCTCAATAGATGCAGAAAAAGCTTTCAACAAAATTCAACACCCATTTATGATTAAAACTCTCCAGAAAGTAGGCATAGAGGGAACTTACCTCAACATAGTAAAGGCCATATATGACAAACCCACAGCCAGTATCGTTCTCAATGGTAAAAAACTGAAACCATTTCCTCTAAGATCAGGAACAAGACAAGGTTGTCCACTCTCACTACTATTATTCAACATAGTTTTAGCCACAGCAATCAGAGAAGAAAAGGAAATAAAAGGAATCCAAATTGAAAAAGAAGAAGTAAAGCTGTCACTGTTGGCAGATGACATGATACCATACATAGAGAATCCTAAAGATGCTACCAGAAAACTACTAGAGCTAATCAATGAATTTGGTAAAGTAGCAGGATACAAAATTAATGCACAGAAATCTCTGGCATTCTTATACACTGATGATGAAAAATCTGAAAGAGAAATTAAGGAAACACTCCCATTTACCACTGCAACAAAAAGAATAAAATACCTAGGAATAAACCTACCTAAGGAGACAAAAGACCTATATGCAGAAAACTATAAGACACTGATGAAAGAAATTAAAGATGATACAAATAGATGGAGATATATATCATGTTCTTGGATTGGAAGAATCAACATTGTGAAAATAACTATACTACCCAAAGCAATCTACAGATTCAGTGCAATCCCTATCAAACTACTGATGGCATTTTTCACAGAATTAGAACAAAAAATTTCACAATTTGTATGGAAACACAAAAGACACCGAATAGCCAAGCAATCTTGAGAAAGAAAAACGGAGCTGGAGGAATCAGGCTCCCGGACTTCAGATTATACTACAAAGCTACAATAATCAAGACAGTATGTTACTGGCACAAAAACAGAAATATAGATCAGTGGAACAGGATAGAAAGCCCAGAGATAAACCCACGCACCTATGGTCACTTCATTTTTGATAAAGGAGGCAAGAATATACAATGGAGAAAAGACAGTCTCTTCAATAAGTGGTGCTGGGAAAACTGGACAGCTACATGTAAAAGAATGAAATTAGAACACTCCCTAACACCATACACAAAAATAAACTCAAAATGGATTAAAGACCTAAATGTAAGGCCAGACACTATAAAACTCTTAGAGGAAAACATAAGCAGAACACTCTATGACATAAATCACAGCAAGATCCTTTTTGACCCACCTCCTAGAGAAATGGAAATAAAAACAAAAATAAACAAATGGGACCTAATGAAACTTAAAAGCTTCTGCACAGCAAAGGGAACCATAAACAAGACAAAAAGACAACCCTCAGAATGGGAGAAAATATTTGCAAATGAATCATTGGACAAAGGATTAATCTCCAAAATATACAAGCAGCTCATGCAGCTCAATATCAAAGAAACAAACAACCCAATCCAAAAATGGGCAGAAGACCTAAATAGACATTTCTCCAAAGAAGATATACAGATTGCCAACAAACACATGAAAGGATGCTCAACATCACTAATCATTAGAGAAATGCAAATCAAAACTACAATGAGGTATCACCTCACACCAGTCAGAATGGCCATCATCAAAAAACCTACAGACAAATGCTGGAGAGGGTGTAGAGAAAAGAGAGCTCTCTTGCACTGTTGGTGGGAATGTAAATTGATAGAGCCACTATGGAGAACAGTATGGAGGTTCCTTAAAAAACTAAAAATAGAACTACCATACGAGCCAGCAATCCCACTACTGGGCATATACCCTGAGAAAACCATAATTCAAAAAGAGTCATGTACCACAACGGTCATTGCAGCACTATTTACAATAGCCAGGACATAGAAGCAACCTAAGCGTCCATCGACAGATGAATGGATAAAGAAGATGTGGCACATATATACAATGGAATATTACTCAGCCATAAAAAGAAACGAAATTGAGTTATTTGTAGTGAGGTGGATGGACCTAGAGTCTGTCATACACAGTGAAGTAAATCAGAAAGAGAAAAACAAATACCGTATGCTAACACATATATATGGAATCTAAAAAAAAAAAAGGTCATGAAGAACCTAGGGGCAGGACGGGAATAAAGACGCAGACCTACTAGAGAATGGACTTGAGGACATGGGGAGGGAGAAGGGTAAGCTGGGATGAAGTGAGAGAGTGGCATGGACATATATACACTACCAAATGTAAAACAGATAGCTAGTGGAAAGCAGCCGCATAGCACAGGGAGATCAGCTCGGTGTTTTGTGACCACCTAGAGGGGTGGGATAGGGAAGGTGGGAGGGAGATGCAAGAGGAAGGAGATATGGGGATATATGTATACGTATAGCTGATTCGCTTTGTTATAAAGCAGAAACTAACACACCATTGTAAAGCAATTATACTCCAATAAAGATGTTAAAAAAAAAAAAAAAAGAAAGCTCCCTTCCAGCCGTGAATATGCTGTTCAATGACTCAGCAATGAAGGGTTTTGCAATAGGCTTACAGAACCAGACCAGCTTGCTTTTCCTAAGGAAACCTTGGTGTCCTGAGAAAACCTCAGTCTGGGTCCCTGCCCTGCCAGGTTGAAATTCCTTCTGTCTTCTGGTAGCACGCCTGTAGCACATGCTCTGGAACCAGCACTGGGGTGTCCTAAAAGGGCTTTGGAGTCAAGTCAGATTTCATTTAAACTTTGGCTCTGCCTCTAATGAGTTGTGTGACTTTGGGCAAGTTACCCAACCTCTCCCAGTTACAGTTTCCTCATCTGTAAAACAGAAATAACTACTTTGTGGGGTTGTTTTAAGTGTATTAAGTGGCACATAGTAGGTACCCTATATATCTTTGTCTATTATAAAGTGCATAATATTTCTGTAAAGGAAAATAGTCATCTTTGGCTCCACCCTAAAAAATCTGATTTCCTGACTTTCAACTGTACTTTTCCCTAGGCCTGCCCTAATATTTGAGTCCTGTAGGTGGATGTTCACCCCACAGTAAGTGAACCTGACCTAGAAGGGGTTCAGGGAGAAATTTCTGCTGTCCTAGAAGTGGGCTGAAGCAAAGGGCCATCCTCACGTTACCAGATCTGTTTAGAAGACCCTTCCATCAGGAACAAATTGAACACAGGAATGGGAATTTTGATATAAAGCAAGAAAACATAAAGAGGCTTTTAAAATATAAAGCTGTGTTTCCCAAACAACTTTCTAAGACAAACACTTAATATAATGTTTACTACGTGCCAGGCATAGTTCAAATCAATAATTAATATTAACTTATTTAGCCCTCATATCTGTATGAGGTAGGTGTTATTATCCCAGTTTACAGTTGGGGAAACTGAGCCACAAAGAGGTTATGCAACTTGCTGAAAGTCACACAGTCACATGGGTGACTCTAAGCCCTGGCAGTTCATGGGGAAAATTACTGTACAAAAATCAGTGGAGAAGAGAGCCCATCTAAAATGCCTTCTTTTTTTTTTTTTTTTAAATTAATTAATTTATTTATTTTTCGCTGTGTTGGGTCTTCGTTTCTGTGCAAGGGCTTCCTCTAGTTGCGGCAAGCGGGGGCCACTCTTCATCGCGGTGCGCGGGCCTCTCACTATCGCGGCCTCTCTTGTTGGGAGCCCAGGCTCCAGACGCGCAGGCTCAGTAGTTGTGGCTCACGGGCCCAGTTGCTCCGCGGCACGTGGGATCTTCCCAGACCAGGGCTCGAACCCACGTCCCCTGCATTGGCAGGCAGATTCTCAACCACTGCGCCACCAGGGAAGCCCTAAAATGCCTTCTTTTGAGTAAGGGTCCGGGCACTATCACAAAGCATTTAAACTTTAGTGAATCAACAGCACTGTAGTTCAGTCTGCGATGAGACATCTAAGCCCTGCTTCCCAGGTGACCTCAGCTCTTATGAGTGGCCTCCCTGGGGTCCCCCTTGAGACAGTTCCGGTGAGGCCACTCTTTTCTTGATTTCTTTTGATAAACATCTGCTGAGCATCAACCCAGTCACCAGGCACAGTGCTGGGTGCTGGGGACACCCAGATAATTATAACAAGTTGCAGGCTCAAGAAGCTCACAGTCTAGCGGCAAAGCAGAGAAATGAACCAGTGGTTACGTATACACTAAAGAAAGGGCTCTGCAAGGGTTTCCCTGCCCTTCTTCATAGAAGTGAGCCCCACTTTCTCTCAGCTCAGACCGGAGCCAGCACATTCATTTACGAGAGAGGTGATGTCCACGGACAAAGCTAAGCAGGGTGCCTTTGGTTCTCTGCCTTCCTCCTTCACCACATCTCTCTCATCTCTCTCTCTGTTTTCTGGACTTCTTGTCCTCCTTCCCTTCTTTTTCCCGGCCCCCTTGCTTTTCTCTTAGTCACCCACAGACCTTTCCAGGGCCCTTCCCAAGCACTTATTCTCTGAACCTACGTGTTTTGCTAGTATATTTAGACATCCAAAGGTAAGTTAAAGAATGAAAAGGGTTGGGAAGCATTGACCCAGATCTTGTCAAACTCGTAACAGGTTATTTTGCCTCGTGACACTGGCATTTCTTTTCTCTTTGTGACCTTGATAGTGAACTGAACATTCCAAGATGTTCCCTTATTCAAATGCAGCTTGGCTGGGGATGCTAACATCAGAAACAATTCACGGAGAAAGAGATCAGAGTGGGTACCAGAGGTGAGGAAGAGCGAAGTTTGAGGACAAGTAACCTCTCTCCTGCTTTCAGTCCCAAAGCTGCCATCTCTGCATTAGACCTCCCTTAACAAAGCCCAGAGGCTGTCACTGGGAGAAGTGCAGCAGCCAGAGGGAACAGAGACAACTGCTTTGTTTGGGGCTCTGAGAAAAGGGACTCAGGAAGATGATGGTGAGAAAGATGAACAGACTGTCCTCCTGCTAGTACTGCTTGCTACTTAGTTACAAGCCTGTGAGGAAAGCATCTTTAAGAGAACACCTTTAACACAGTAACTTTGTTTAGCTTCCATTAACTCTGTCACTCTACCTCACCTCCCTCCAAGAGACTTCAAGTACTGTCTTTTTCAGAATTCAGTTACTTCTGGGTCCTTCAGTGATGTGGTTTCTTGCTCTTACCTCATCGAGAGGCAGTGAAGCCAGATGGCTCTGCCTCCCTTTTTGCTGCATTACAGGTTCTCTGCCTTCCTGTTTTCCTCTGTTTCATCCACTTACCTGCCCAGAAATCCATCCATCAAACATTTACTGGGCTCATACTCTGTGCAAAGCTCTCTGACGGCTACTCTTGAGGATACAAAGATGCAGAAGACACACTCAGTGCTTTCAGGAACTTGCAATCTGTGAAGGAGACACATCTAAATATAATAAAATAAATATAGACACAGAAGAGATTTTTGTGGAACGTGCATTGACTTTTCTCTTTACCGTTTTCGAAGTGAAATGGTTTGTTAAAAACATGCCTCCTACATCTGATGCTCTTTTCTCCTCTCTGAGCTCTGGGGAGGCCAAGTTGATCCTCTAAGGAAAGAGAGTTTGACCCGGGCCAGAGACAGGGGCAGACTTTGGGATCAGGATGGACATCTCCAACCCTAAGATTTCAATCAGCAAAGCAACATATACTTGGGTAAGAAGCAGGCTGGGCTCCATGCCAGACCTTATGACCAACAGAGGCAGGCATAGCCCTGATGACAACAGCAGAGGCAATGTTTACTTCTCTAGGATTTCTTTGCACCACGTTTCTGCCCTTTCTTCAAGAACATAACAGTCAAGAGCGGGCCAGAAGCCATGGCATACTCATCCCTTCAAGAATTTCATCACTGGATTAGCTGGTATTGAGTAAAAGATCTAGGGAAAAAGCTGGTGAGGAGTGGGTGTGGAGGTAGTACACAGTAAGCAATCGATTTGGAGACAGTATTCTGGGGCAGGAAGTTGTGGTGCTTGGCATACAGTTTTCAAACCAAATGATAAATAAGGAAAATATAGGGTAGATTCTCCATCTTGTCAACGAAGTCTAGCAAGCGTTACAAAGTCATTCTAGGAAAAATGGATGCTAGAAGCTTCTTTACAACTAAGTGTGAAGCATGGTCCCCAAAACATCTTTCTTCATTTAACTAGGGGATGTCATTTTTTCCTGGGAATGCTCTACCTGAGCCTTGAGGGATGAGTCATTCACAAGATGCACAAAGAGAGGAAAGAAATTCTAGATGGAAGAGAGATGGAGGTGTGCAAGGGCTGGGATGAGGGAACTGAGGGTGTAGGAGCAGAGACAGTGAGAGAAGCCCTGCCAGGTTTAGAGCCTGCGTATTCCACACTACTGAACAGCAGGCTGCTAGCGGTGACATACTGGGAGGAAAGGAGCTGAAGGAGGTGAAGCCCAACCACAGGATCCCCAGTGGGTGGGAAGAACTGAGGGTCTCCAGAGTGTCCTCTACCCACTGGGGCAGGTGTTTCTGGGATAGGAAGCTGCACGGGGAGACCACAGAAGAATCTGTTACAAATGGAAGCGTGCTAGAAGATACACCTGGAACCCAGGGTAAGCCAGCAGCAACTCTCATGGCTGCTGCATTTCCACTCCTTTGGCTGGTTCGGTCTTGTCTGTGCCCCTCCTCCCCAGCCCCAAGCTACAATTTCTGAAGAGACTTGCCTTGAGAGCCATTTCTTTTATTAAGGTCTCACTTGGACAGCATACAAACAGCACAAGCAGAAACTACAAGCCCACGCACAGAATAAATTATGACATTTGTATTTAAAAGTAGGCGACAGAAGAAGCTGTGTTACCAGGAGGGCCTCCTGGTCCAGTGTCTGGAGATTCACAAGGTGTCAGCAGCCGCCGACAGTCTGTGATACATCTTCTGTGAGACATTTAAAGCCACGTGCTCCCCTCCAGACATACCTAATGAGGCCCAAACTCCTGCACACAAGCATAAGTACACACACAGATGCACACACAAGTGGGGGCAGGGAACAGCCTGTAAACAACAACTAGCTCAGCAACAAGTGAAGTGGACCCAGCTGTGTTCTCCGTGTGGCTCTGGCAGCAGATGAGATCCTGGCACTTATCTTTCACCAACTCCCCGGCTGCCTTGGGAGGTGTGAGTGGGCCCCTGAGGCAGTGAGGCAGTGGAGGGCTGCTTCCCGAGGTGAGGAGCCCAGTTTTGTCATCCTGGACTGCAGGGTGAGTGCACTGCAGCTTCCTACACTACCCCTGCTTTGCTGTCTGGCCTGCCACGCTCTGCCCGCCACTCCCAGAAGAACAAGTGAAGAGATGTGCCCCAGGGAAGTCCACCCACTTGGGAGTCCTGTGAGCTGTGGCCAAGTCTCACGTGGGCCCCTACACGGGCCCCTCTCCAGCAATGTGACGCTGGGGAAGCTACCTCAGTTCTCTAAGCCTCGTAATCTCCATCTGTAAAAATGGGAACGAGAGTATCTACTTCATGGGGTTATCATAAGGAATTACCGATATTGGATATTTCCAAGTACCATGCTAGTCTCAAGGTAAATGTTCAAAACCTGTTTTCTTTCCTACCTTCTCCCCCATTTCTTCCTTTCTATTTTCCCATTTTCTGCTTTTAGGTTTATGTAGCCATCGGTGGTCATGTAGCCCTAGTTGGCATCCTCTTGACCAAGAGGGCCTCCCCAACCTCAACAGAGATTGCCAGTGTGTGCTTCCTGCTATTGCAAAACTGCACCACTGGCAAAGTCAATGCGGTGGGCCTCCGGTGCCATCTGAGCCCAGGAGAGAGATCTGGGTCACCTGTGGCCCCATGGACACCTGACTGTCTCAGGGATGATGCTGAGGTGCCACAATGGTATAAAGACATGAACACCAAATACAGGTGCACAGTTGGCTCTGAGCTGAGTCTGCCTGGAAGCTGGGACCTAGGGGTGGTGCTATTGACAAAGTTGAGCAGAAGC
Source organism: Eschrichtius robustus (assembly GCF_028021215.1). NCBI lineage: Eukaryota > Metazoa > Chordata > Mammalia > Artiodactyla > Eschrichtiidae > Eschrichtius > Eschrichtius robustus. Next base: position 80,541,244 of record NC_090829.1, on the reverse strand, counting down.
AAAGCCACCCCCTGCCGAGCGTGGGCCACCCAAGGACGCAGGAGATGTCTTCCTAGCAGGTCTGCCACCAAAAAGCCAGTTTGATGGACCACAGTTCACAACTCTGGTTCTGCAGAAATTCTCCTTCCATTTCTCCATCTCTCTGTCCACCCAGCCATCCATCTGGTATATATGAAGAGTTCTGTACATTATAGGCTGACCAGGACAGAAGACCCTCTGTGCTCATTTAGCACCTTTTATCCAAGGGTATCCTTTATGCGCACTCGGCTGGAGTCTTTTACAGGAATGCGGTGAGGTAGGAACAAGACAGGCAATACCCCTCTTTGTATAGATCGAGAAGTGCTCCAGGTACCACAGTGCTCAAGTGAGCATAGCTGAAACATGGTAAGGGCTGGTCCAATGCAGGGCACTGGTCTATTCCCCGAAGGCCACAACAGGCCATGGTATGGCTTGTCCCGGACAGAGCTCTATGTCCAGACTTGCTCTGCTGTTCACACCAGTGTGGGTTTCAAGTCATCTTTGAAGTTCACGATAGGCTTCGAGCGGGCCCACAGCTTTTCCCAGGAAGCCAGCCTCCCAGTAGGCTCAGGGCCGCTGTCTGACGAGCCACTGTCACTGGAATCAGAGGAGCTCTGGAAGCAGATTTCACAGTAGGGCCTGTGGCAGCGGCAGAAGAACTCGTCCGAGCTGCTGGATTCTGTGTCGAGGTAGCTGTGTGGAGGAGACAGGGAAGGGCAGCCTGGGGGCGCCGGGGACCGCTGCAGCTGCTGCTCAGGCAGGTCTGGCGAGGCTCTGGCTCGGTGTGGGGCAGCGGGGCACAGCGCCCGGCCAGGACCAGAAGGCTGGTGAGAAAGGGCTGCGCGGCTCCCTTCGGCTCTCTGGGGCTCTGTCTGGCACTGTTTGCTGCCCTCCAGGGCGTCTGGCTTGCCTTGAGGAGCTGGGAGTAGTAAAGGCTTCCCGGAAGAGGGTCTTGCTACCCTGGAATCCGCAGTTTGGGGGTCCAGGCAGGGGCTGTCCCTGTCCTGCACATTTCGCCCAGTGCGTGCCCTAGAATCAGCCCTGTTTACCCGACGCCCCACAGAGGAGGGCACAGAACCTGGCAAGTGCGAGCGAGCCCGCTGTGCCGCGCCCCTTCTCCTCACCATGTACGGGCTGAAGCCCAGCTCCTTGGAGAGGGGTATCTTCTGGGGGCTGCGGCAGGCACTGCTCTTCCAGGGCTGCTGGGGACAGGACGGGGGAGAGGGGACGGGAGCCTCAGGGCCCAGGCCCAGATCTTGGAGGACTTCCTGAAGCTTCTCCCTGATCACTGAATTCACCCTTGACAGTCGCGCCTGGGGCCCTTCTGAGTTCTCCAGCTGCCCCTGTCTCTGGGGAACAGAGCCTTCTCCACCTGGCATGAGACCCTGCTGGAGGGCCATGGGTACCTGGTCTCTTCTCTCCGCACCCGGGCTTTGCTCAGCCCTCGGCTTCTGGCCGCAGCCTAAATTTAAATGATCAGAAAAGTCTTGAGAGGCAGGAATTTTCTCCTTCTGCCCCGGGGAGGGGCTGGTGTCCTTCACAGGCCCCTTGAGGCCTTGTACACTTGAGGCGGGTGCTGAGGTGCTCTGGGAGTCCTGGGTGGCCGGGCTGGTATCATTCAGAGAGTCAGAGAGACATTTCAAAGACCCCTGAGCTGCTAGGCTATGGGGAGGGGCTGCAGCCAGGATGTCCTTGCTGTGGGAAGAGGCAGGCGGGACAGCCCCCTCGGGGGGGTCATAGGTGCACTCAGCTGACATCAGCCTCACCAGCTTCTCTTTGGCGTTGTTTACTTGTTCTTGCAGGCTTTCAATCACAGCATTTTTCTGTAAAACAAAAGCAAAACCATCAACAAAAGATGCTGCTGAGGGCTTTCACACTGTCTCCCATGGTGGAGAAAGGGTGGCATCAGAAGACATTGGTTTAAATCCCAGTTTCTCCACGTATTAGCTGGTGGTCTTAGGCTCTGAGGAGGTCCCTCCTTGAGGGGAAATGAGATGATGCATACCAAGCACTTAAGCACAATAACTGCCACGTGTGCTCAACAACGGTTTACTATGATTTACTGTTGTATGATCTTAGTCTCCCCATACATCCCCAGACTGTGGCACTGTCTGCGAGAAGGGCGGTCAGGGGAGGCACAGTCTAGCTGCCTGCTGGCTGCTGCAGCACCCTCTCAACTTTGCTCAGAACACAGGGGGTCAGGTGACGCTGCAGGACACCAGTCAGAACAGTGTTTGGGATGGCCCAACTCTGGGTATATCATACTTCTGCAAAATACAGATGACCTTGAGGCATCTCTGAAGGGGATGAAGGAATAGGGAAACAAGAATTTTGCCACTTGCTAAACAGCCTAGAAAATGGGAAGAACAAGGAGGATGGAGATTCCTGGGCCAAAGTGACAAGACTGGAGCCAGGGGTGGGGGGGGCAGTTTAGGGGGGAATGAGAATCTCAGGTTGGTGTTATCACCTCCCTCGGCTGGAACGTGCGGGTAGGAGGCCAAAGCTACCATGTGGCACTATCAGCTGTCGGTATGTCCCAAAGGAGTGCAGGCATCAGAATTACTGGAGAAGCTCAAAAAAAAAAAAAAAAAAAAAGGATTATTGGGCCTAAGTCCCTGATAGCTTGATTCAGTAGAACTAGAAGGGAGCCCAGAAGATAAATGAAGTTGGGCAGTTCTGCTAGTGAGCTGCCTACCTGCAGCACGGCTGTTAGTTGATAAACGGGCTGTGCCCGGGATGCTGGCAGGTGACAGCCGCAGAGATGTGCCTGTTCTAACCGCAGGACCGTGGGGCATGAAGTGGGAGGAAGAGTAACAGCAGGGGGTGTGCCCTGAGCATCCTTCGGTGCTACAGCAGCTGATCGTCTGGTTTAGACCTGATGTCCACCTTCTGAAATTTCTGATGTTCAAAGGCAGTGGAGCAGGAAAGAGATCATCGTGGGGAACTGACGGGTCTTGGGGCAGATGACACGGGGTCGAGAGTTTGGAGAAGATAATAAGAAGTGCTTGTCCGAATACCAAAATGCTGCGTCTCTGCTGTCATCCTCTTTAGAAGCTGAGGATGAGCATTTGGACGTCCATTTATTATGCCCTAGAAGTAAAAGGATGTTTCCCTTCTTTAGGATTCCTGACACAGCTCGCCTATCAATTGAATTTGTGGTTTCTTCTCAAGTAGATATGGAAGAGTTGCCCAGAAGTGAATCTTTGAGGGAACAGTAAATTAAGTAAACTAGTCCAGCAAGAGTCTTCTGGCAGCAACTCCAAGGCAAATCTACTGCTCCCTACTTATAAGCAGGAAGGTGACTTTTCTGATTATTGGTACTCCCAGTTTCATCCTGGTTTAGACTTCTGTTATCCTCAGGAGAGAGTCCCGGTCCAGTGAGCAACTGGTGAATAAGCGGAAGGGCTTGCAGCTGAGCACCTGCCTGATCATTCTCCCTTTTCCCCAGCCACAGAGCGGTAAGGGCTGGGCGTTGTCGCGGAAGTGTAGGTGACTCAAGGACTCGCCAGGCGCGGAGCGGGTGAGTAACAAGAAGACAGTCACTCAGGCTCTTCGTGATATCTGGGTGGTGCCAGGTATCTGAGCATCTCACAGGGGTGACTGCGCTGGCTGCACTGCAGGGACCCCAGCTCTATTCCTCCTCACCAGCCCTTCCTCGTGAAGCCCACCCGGCACATTCTCATGCTGGCTTCAGGAGGCCCTACCGCCTCACAGAGTTGGGAGGGAGCCATCAGCTGATGACAGCTACGCCAGCAAATGAACTCTGAGTGCTGCCTTTTTGTGCCTTATCCACAAATTCCTTAGAGTATGGGGAAACAGTATAAACCTTGAGCTGGGAAGAATGCTCTTCTCTAGCAAACCAAACATCTGAAGCTGGCTGGGGACAGATTTAGAAACATCAGCCTAATCAGTAAATCTCCCTTCTTACAGAAAAGGAAGTGGGACTCTGTTTTCACCATGGCTGCACACTGATCAGAAGCGTGGTTTGCCACTGTGAGACCAAAATGTGACTGACCATGGCAGCTGCATTGAAACGAGCTTATTAACGATCACTTTTGGCACACCCAGGGAAGCAAAACATCCACAGGCATGTTTCGTAAGGTGCAGGCCACAGGGAGAAATGGAATCTCCCCTTCTTTCTGTGTTTCAAGGAAGAAAAGTAATAGGTGCATTTCCTCTCCTGCAGAGCGTAGAAGGGAGGTTCTTCAAGCTCTGGGAAGGTTCTACCTGCTGGCCTCCACACAGCCTGGGATGTCAGGGATGGATGTTGCCCCAAACAGCCTTTGGGGACCACTGCCATGGGGAAAGGGAGGCAAGAATGAGAAAATGGACTGCCCAGATGGTGCGAAAGTAGGAGGAGGACACCAGGGCGGCAGAGGGGCTGCAGAGGAGGGAAATGCAGCCGAGAAGCTGGGGTTACGGAGATTCTTGTGTTCATCCACTGGGCAGTGCTGGAGCTGGGGATTCAGATACCAGAAACTCTCTAGGCCTGCCGCAGGGCTCTGGGATGGGCTGCTGGTTCTCAGGCCTGCTCTGGGAAAGGTGTTCCAGGTGTGGGGTGTCAGGGACAGGAGTCCAGCATTTTACTACCTAAGCATCTGCTCCCTATTAGGGCCCTGCCTCTGCAGACTCAAGGCATCTTTTTGGTAGAGTGGATTCAGTCACTGCGTGGGAAACAGGGTAGCATGGCAGGAGTACAAAAAGAACGTCACAAATTACCATAAGGCTAAAGAGTCAGGCCACTTGGCTGTTCCAACATTAGCTGATTGTGAATGAAAACCATCCTGGGTGTTCTCGCCAAGTTTCTGGCCTTCTGTTTAGCTGAAAAAAAAATGTTTCTTTGAAGACTTCAGAGAGTATCAATGGCAATGCTACTCCCTTGCCAGGTGGGAAGAAATCTGGCTCTGAAAAAAGGTCCTGAATGCTTGATAAATAGTAAAGAAATGGACAAGTATTACTCTGATGGATAAAAAAAGGTCCAGAACCAAGGGAATGGTGCGAGGGACTGAGGGTGCCTGGGGAGCTGAATCCCTTCATTGGTTACGTTTCTTAGGTCCCCATGACACCATCCTTTCGCACAGGGACTATTGGTACCCAGTGTCAGTCCAATACGAAAAAGCATAATTTCCCATATAGCACCTACTCAGGTATGTTCTCTACTAAAAAAAAAAATATGGAATATAATTTAGTTAGTGTGAAAAAACTGGCTAATTCCTCTGGGCCCCATGCCTCCTCTCTGAGGCGGTGCAGCCTCAAGCTTTCCCATGTGCTTTCTTCAAGCCCACATCACTCTGCCCAGTTCTGGGAGAGGTGCCAAATCTGGCTGAAGAACAGAAGAAAGAGGACTGCGGGCTCCCTTGTCCCTGCCTTGGCGCTACTGTGATATTCAGAGGCTCTATTCATCCTTCCTCCCCGTCTTTAGACACCTCTTAATTTTCTGGGTTGGTAGGATGATGAGATTTCTAGTTAGCACCTGGAAAAGACAGTAAGGAGCCCCATAGGATCTTGGAAACAAGGGCACAACTCCATGTAAAGAAAGAATGTATCATACAGCAGAAGCTAGCATCCACTACTCCTCAGGGCCTTTACAATGCTGTTCCCCCACTTGGAATGCTTTTCCCTGCACTCTTTGCCTGGCTAATTTGTAGTTAACCTTCAGCGCTCAGCTCAGAGAGTCTTTTCCGACCACTCTAAATTAGGTTCCCTTGTCCTCACCACTCTTTCTTCCCACTCTGATTTCTCCCTTCATAATTCTTATCACCATTTATAACTATATGGCTACTTGATCAGTATCTATTTCCTCCACTACACTGTGAGCTCCATGAAGGTAGGGACTCTGTTTGTTTTGTTTGTCAGCACTTAGCACAATGCCTGGCACACATCTGTCCAATGAATGAATGAAGTGGGTGGGTGAGGGTCAGCAATGGGAGGGGCACTGGGGAAACGTTGAGGTTTTGCTTGCTGCTAAGGGAGACCAGAATGGCTAGGAATTGGGGAAATGGGAGAAGGAGAAAGAATGTTAGCAATGAGGCATATGGGGCCCACCAATGCATGACTGGAGTTCTTTATAGAGAATCCAGCAGGCAGGGTCTCGCTTACTTCTGTGAGGAGTCTCTCCATGGAGTTTTTCTCTCCTCTAACGTGGCAACTCTGTTCCTCACCATACTGGGTGTGCAAGCTTTTGCTAGGAGTGCTGAAATATTTGGCCATGCGTCTGATTGTTTGGTTTTCCTCTTCAAATGCCTTCCATTGCTTCAGCTGTTGGATAAAAGAACACATGTTATTTATTTAATTACACACCCAGAAACACATTCTCTCACTCTTTCTCAAAAACACCAAGGAATGACAGTGTCATAGATAAATGCACAAACTATTCTCTCCTCAAAATGTACTTTACTCTGGAAAGGTCAGACAGCAATGACAGAAGGTTTAGAGAATGTAAAGGTTATATCATTTAAAAAATGCCAAAGGAAGATGACAGGTTGATGAAACAGAACAATCGGCTGGACCCATCTACCAACCCACTGCTGGACTGGTCAAAGAAAACCAGAGCTGAGGTGGACTTCTAGAGCCACATTCTCAAGCCAGAGTTTAGGAGCTATAACAGGGTTGAGCAATCTAAACACTGTATGTTTCAAATGAAGCTGGTTTTAGTTGTATGCAGCAGTTCTTAATTATTCTCATGTGTTGAGCGACGGTGTGCTTACTGCTATTGAAAACCCAGTTCCTTCTAGAGGACTTTCTAAAAAAAATTTAATTTATTTTTTTTATACAGCAGGGTCCTATTAGTTATCTATTTTATACAAATTAGTGTACACATGTCAATCCCAATCTCCCAATTCATCCCCCCACCACCACCACCCCCCCCAACCCCTGCCTTCCCCACTTGGTGTCCATACGTTTGTTCCTTCTAGAGGACTTCTAACCCAAGTCAGTGATCAAGGCTCAGAGAAACAGAAAACCACAAATGTCAATAAAAATCAATAAAAATGATAGAACATCAGGTCTGCGATCTGTCTTTTTTCCTTGACAAATGAGGAAAGACTCAGAAGGAGGATGATTTGTCTAGGTCCACATGGCTACTGGGCAGCAGAGTCACAGCTGTAACGAGGGCACTGCGCCACGCTGCACGTCCTCAACACAGCTGAGGAAGAGAGACTGTCAACGGTGAGGGTCCGAGGGAACGTTTTTCAGGAGATACTGGTTTTGAGAACCAGTCCATGGATGCACGGGCTAGTTTAGTTTAACAGGGATGGGACTGAACAGAGAACATTCACAAACAGGGGCACGCTCCTGGGCCTGGGGGACACTGTCTCCTCCTGGCGAATGCCAGGGACGTGATGCCAGGGGAGGCCACCGTGCTGGAGGCGTCTCCTGTTCCCTTAGGGATTCTCATGATTAAGAGCCCTAGTGATGGACGCTGGGCACTCTGGGACCTTAGTTCTAGAAACCATGTTGAGATATCTGTGGGGAACCTCACAGGGATCCTGGGATGTCTTTGCTCGCTCATCAAACATTTACTGAGCTCTGACTATGGAAGGTAACCTGAATTTGGTAAATCTCAGATAGGATTCTAAATCCTGCCATCAATTTCAATACCACATTCTGCCCAAGTCCTCTTGGGTCCTCTGTTAACTCGGCATGAGTCCTTCATGGTACCAGGAGTCTGTGTGACCTGTGCTGGGTCGGGCCAGGAACCTGCCCTGTCAGATGCCCTTCTTGAAGGCCCCCTCCCCAGGGTGCTGTCCTCTCAACACCCTGCTCAGGAGCTACTGGAGCCCAGCACTACGGGGTCACTGTACGGCCATGGGTGGATGGCGCTGACCCCCAGCGCTGCTCTCCTAGCACTGGCCCTAGCAGTGCTGCACTATCTCTGTGCCTCCTCAGGGCCCCCTTATTTCCCTAGCAGCACAGCTTTTCCTTTCTCTCCCCCCAGCACCTCCAGACCAAGCCCTCCCTGCAGAGCTGCTGGAGGAACTGCTCAACATTGGTGTAAGGGCACTTCCAAGGCTTTTGGTCTGTCTCACCCTAAGCTGGCTGGGTGGAGCCAGGGTGGCCCTTGACTAAAGCCCCCTGCCCCTCCAACCCCCTCCCCCTTAATTCCCCATTTGTGAAGGTCCTGGTCCTTAAGACTTGACTCTTCAGGATTTCTGGAATATGGCTAGAAATGACCCTTAGGTCATAATTTCAGGACCTCCCCACGGCCCTTCCTTCAGAAGGACAGGGAGTCTTGTTTTCTCAGTATCTGGGTATGTGTGTGTAGCAGGCAGAAAATGGCCCCCCAAAGACGCTTCCCTCCCAATCCAAGAACTTGTAAATATGTTACCTTACATGGCAGAAGGAATTCTGCATATGTTATTGAGTTTAAAACTGTGAGATGGGGAGATTATTCTGGATCATCCAGGTGGGCCCAATGTAATCACAAGAGTCCCTATAAGAGGGACGCAGGACAGGAGATGTGACAATGGAAAGAGACGTCAGAAAGAGAGACTTGAAGATGCTGTGCTGCTGGCCATGAACATGGAAGAAGGAGCCGTGGATCGAAGAAAATGCAGGAAAATGCACGGAAACAGATTCTGCCCCAAAGCCTCCGGAAGCAAGGCAGACCTACTAACAACTTGATTTCAGCCAAATAAGACCCATGTTAGATCTCTGACCTCCAGAACTATAAGACATTAAATGTGTATTGTTTTAAGGCACTCTGTTTGTGGGAATTTGTTACAGCAGCAATAGGAAACCAAACAGTGGGATTAAATCTCGGGTCTTTAATGGGGTGCACCGGGGTCCTTCAGAAGTTCACCCCATGTGCCTCTCTCACCTCCAGCCACTCTCCCCTTGTTTCAATTTGTGCTTCGAAAAGAGCAAAGACTCGTGGTGTTCCAAACACCTTCTCTTCTCTCTCATACCTCTCTGCCTCTGTCAGAGGGCTTCCCCCGTCGGAAATGCCACCCATGCCCTTCCCCAGTCTGCGCTGTGAACATTTCTTACTCCTCATTCAAGGTGGGCCCAAGCACCTCATTTTCTGAGACGGTGTCACCGAGTTCCCAGACAGGCTGGGGTACCCCTTCCTTGACATCGTGTAACATCCTCAAACACTTAACACAAGGGTTATAAATCCTTTCACGTCAGCTCCCAACTAGACCTCGAGTGAGGCCGTGTGTTTAACTGCCTGTTCCCAACAGTTAATATTTGCATGGACAGATACACGGACAAATGAAGGAAGCTTTCCTTTAAAAAGCTCATCTGTCTGGTAAGGGTGCTGAGACATTTACAGAGGACTATAAGGCAGAGTAGAAAGTCGTGAGTACCTTCCTGGAGGAGCAGATGAAACACTGCGGGTTTAGAGGATAAAATAACGTCCTATCTCAGGACCCACCTGCCTCTCAGAGGTGGAGGGAGGGGAGGGGGTGTGTGGGAGGATGGGTCACATCTAAGTCACAAAAGCAGAGGCTGGCTCACTACGGGTGATGACCTCAGCGTCTGGCCTAAACACTTAGGCATTTCCTGAGGGCCTGTGGAGAATGCTACTTAGTCCACTTAGCTCTTCAGTCACATCGTCCATTTCACCCAGCTTTCTGGCACCGCCTACCTGCCCTTGAGGTGTCTGTGCCTTTGCTTTCATAAATCCCTCCCATCACCGTCCAGTCTGAAGGCTCAGTAGCAAGAAAGAAGCCTGCCTCCCTGCTCCCTTCCCTCTCCTTGTGGCTCTCCTCACACACTTCTCCAAATTTGCTCAGCTGTCCTACCAGTCTCTGGTCTCACAGGGAGAATCTTTCTTCAACCAAAGGCCACAGAGTCAGAGGGGAAAATCAATTCAGGGGCACACAAAAAACCTGAAAAACCTCAGTTACTTTTATATTTTGAAAAACAATTTACCTCCTACACCTAAAATACAATTGACTATAAAATATATTTTTTTGTTTCAGATCATGGTCAGTTCAAGAGGAGGAAAAGCATGAGAGAGAAAATAGAAAAGATACAGTATGAGAAAGGAAGCTCAAGACAGCTAGGAAGACTGAGATAGAGAGAAGGAAAGAGAAAGGCCAAAAGAGTCCATCTGCCCAGTTCCGGTACCCCAGCCCCAATAATTCCATTTCCACTCCCACTTCAACAAACCAAGTGCCTGTTCTTAGTTCAAACCCGGAAGACAGATTCCAAGATGAACTTCATCTTGCATTTTTATGTCTGTGTATAAGATGGAAGTGCACCTAAATATCACTATGGTCCCAGGTCCTGAGGATTTAAACACGGAGGAAAGTGGAAATCTTGTGTCTGAGGCTTAGGATACAAGAGGGACAGAGGCGAGTGTGGAGAGAGGAAACCTAAGTAGGGCCGCATCAGGGAGTTTACTGATTCACTCACTTTTCAGATGGAGGCCTTGTGTTAGATCAGGAAAGCTTTCTTCTAATAGTTCCTTGGTGATTACTTCTGCTCTAAATTATCCTGTTCTCTTTCAGAGACTCCTATTAGCTTTAAATCATATCCCTAGACCTGCTCTCCATATTTTCTAGTCTCTCATTTTTTTCCTGTGTCCTTGTTTTCTGTTTCCTTAAATTAACCCACTAATTCAGTATTTTGCCATGTCCAGCTGCCTATTCAATGCTTCTATTGGCGTTTTAAATTTAACACGATCTTTTTCATCCTTATTCAATACTTCATGATCTAAGGTTATGTCGTTTTCATAATGGTTTGCTTTAGTCAAAGAGGGGCAATAACCTTTGAATCTTATTGATAAGACTAATCAGATACCTTCTACAAACCTTCTATTTTACTTCAGAGGAAGGTAGCTTCTCTAAATCTTCAGAAATTTGTGGTCCTTTTATTGTGAACTGCAGAATCTCTTCATAGATCCTTTCCCCCTGAATTCATAGTCTTACGTGGGGAGAGCTATAGTTTCCTGGTACAGTAAATACATTCTCTTGGCTTTTCCCTCATCATCACAAGATGGCTGCCATAACTTCAAGCATCAAAAACATTCAAGGTAGGAAGAAAGTAGAAGAGGCGATGCCAGCCACCCCCATAGCTTTTTTTAGGAAAGCAAAAGCTTTCTCAGAAGCCTCCCAGAAAACCCTTGGTGTTCAAAACTGTGTTACATGGGTACACCTAGCTATAAGGGAGGCTGGCAAAGCAAGTGTTTAGCTCTTTCAGATCAAGGAACAAAGGGTTTGGCAATGGGTGGATGGGTTACCAATCAACAGTGTTGGTCCCAGGGCCTAAGGAGTGGGCTTCCCAAAAGTCTCCTCTCCACTCTCTTTTACCCATCTCCCAGGGAGGAACAGCCCTGGCATTTCATAGCCCTTTTCTGCTACATCCCAGACAAATAAGACTCAGCTCTCAAAGGCTTCCTTCAATCCAGTTCTTATAACATTAAGATTCAGCAAAAATTCCTCTAGTTTTTGGCTCAGAGGCAATGCCCATCCTTGATTTTTAGTGCTGCTGCTACAGGTTTTTCCATATTTGTTCATTCTCTTGAGTATTTTAATGAGAATTTATGAAAGGGAAAAAGAGTAAAGGGCCTCTGCCTGTGTCATACTATCGTGCTCCAAAGTGCACTCTTCACTTTTATAAATACACTGCCACCCTCCATCAGGCAACACTTTAATTACCGGTTAGCTCCCTCATGGAGAAGTCATACATGGTCAACTGGTAACTGCACTGGGAATAAGGATAGGGTAGTGAGTGTGTCGTGGGATGAGGGAAGCCTCGGGAGGAAGAAAAAGAGAACTAGAAGGGACACAAAACTAGTGCTTAATGCCAAACTCATTAACTTGGATGTATGTGGCTCAGTGGTACCCTGGGGCATAACGTGAATAATTTAACATCACTTTCCTTTCAGAGCTTATGGATTCCTTCACCTTTCTCTCTGACTCCCTTTCTTTCTGTTTGCTGTCTGGATATTTCTCCTTCTATCTTCCTCCCTTGTTTGATTTTTTCTTAATCCTCATAATAAGAAATACATTTTATTTTATTTTATTTTTTTAACATCTTTATTGGAGTATAATTGCTTTACATTGTTGTGTTAGTTTCTGCTTTATAACAAAGTGAATCAGCTATATGTATACATATATTCCCACATCCTCTCCTTCTTGAGTCTCCCTCCCACCCTTCCTATCCCACCCCTCTAGGTGGTCACAAAGCACGGAGCTGATCTCCCTGTGCTATGCGGCTGCTTCCCACTAGCTATCGATTTTACATTTGGTAGTGTATATATGTCCATGCCACTCTCTCACTTCGTCTCAGCTTACCCTTCCCCCTCCCCGTATCCTCAAGTCCATTCTCTACGTCGGCGTCTTTATTCTTGTCCTGCCCCTAGGTTCTTCAGAACCTTTTTTTTTTTTTAGATTCCATATATATGTGTTAGCATACGGTATTTGTTTTTCTCTTTCTGACTTACTTCACTCTGTATGACAGACTCTAGGTCCATCCACCTCACTACAAATAACTCAATTTCGTTTCTTTTTATGGTTGAGTACTATCCCATTGTATATATGTGCCATATCTTCTTTATCCATTCATCTGTCGATGGACACTTAGGTTGCTTCCATGTCCCGGCTACTGTAGATAGTGCTGCAATGAACATTGTGGTACATGACTCTTTTTGAATGATGGTTAAGAAATACATTTTAAATTTAGTTTTTACTTTTTCCTTATTGTAAAAAGAAAAGGAAGGTTCTACATTTTCCTCTTTTTATTCAAAAGAAAGAAAAGGCATTTTAAATTTCATAAAGACCCAAATGCACTTTTCTCTGAATGTGCAATTGCAAACAGGAAAGAAGGAAAGGTTCCTCACTGCCAGGCCAGTACAAGAAATGACGTTATCAGGATGCAGGGGGAACCGGGGATGCATGGAGCGGACTGGAGGGTGGGTAGAAAAGCAGGTCTGTGAGGCAGCCACCCAGGCAGAAGCGGTGCCACTACTTGGCTACTCTGGTCAGCCCTCCTTGCCGACCGGGAGCAGAGTGGCTCCTTCAGGACAGCGAGGCGGGAAGAACAGAGGGAGCCAGCTCACTAGGAACCCCCCCCTTCCTTCTGACTCTCTAATCAATGGCACCCAAAAGTCTCAGTAGGAAACAAAGTGAACAGTTTATCACACCCAGCAAAGTCTCCGGAATGACGGGGTGGACTGGTCCTCCAAGTTCTCCCTAGAGCATACCTGGGGAATGAAGATGAAGCAGTTGATTGTGGTTGTGCAAACAAAGATACCTCCAGACGTGAGTCCAAAGACCAGGTTGGGCCAGGAGTGCAAGTATCTGGTGACCACAAAAAGAAGCCCAGCAGCCAGCACCACGAGGTTGACCCCAACCATGATGGTTAAAGACTGATTCACGGGAGGAGAGCTGACATGGTCAGTCAAGCCAGCCAGGTAGGCCCCATAGAGCAGCAGCAGGCCCTGGAGACAAAGAGGAGAAGAACCGGAGGCTCAGAGAAGTGAAATAGCAGGCTTGGGGTCAAAGAGCAGTAGGGTTGGGACCAATTTCCTCACCTGTAAAATAGGGATAATAATACCTACCTTAAAGGGTTGCTATGAGGAGGATTTACTAAGATAGCACTTGGGACTACCCTTAGGGTGGTCCCCTTACACCTCATGTATGCGTAATAAATTTCATCTTCCTCTCCTCTGAGAATTAGTTTATCAGAGGTCAGCAAGTCAGCCATCAGAGAGGACTCTGCCAGGATGAGGCACAGGATGGGATGATACACGCAGGTAGGAGCCCGACAGAAAGGGCTGCCAGGCACTGGGAGGGCAAGGGGCGCACCACGCTGCTGGTGGTGAGGGCTTCCGCGTCCACTGTGTGCTTCTGCAATGCGTGGAGCTGAGGGGCATGCAGAAGCTGAAATAGCCCTGTGGTCCCCTTGTCAAGCCATGTGCCACGGCAGGGGAAGCACCGGAGGAAGGGGCTCTTTTTTCTAATGTTCCCAAAGGCACCATCTGCTTGCCAAGCCCTGCACCTGCAAGACTGCATCTGCCCACAAGGGATGCCTTTTTCTAATCCACACAAAGGATCTCTATAGGCTAGCAGCAGCTCTGTGCCAGTGGGTGTTTATGGGAGACGAAGAGTGAAAAAAGAAGAGAACAAAGGCAGGCCGGGACCTGGACAGGACCGTGGGACAGGCACAGGCAGCAAAGGCCTCATCTATACCCTTCACCCTCTTTGTGACATTCCCTGTCCCGCCCCCCAGAACCCAGGGCCCTATTCTTTCCTCTTTGTCATGAATGTAAACCCGCTCTCAGATTTCTCATTTGTACTACACAGAAAATGGCTCACAGCTTCTTAAAGTGCTGCCTCTCCTAGAAGGAGCTACATTTAAACAGAAATCAAAGCTTTAATCAATAATAAATAATATATAGATTCAACGTATGTTTGCTTGATTCAGGGCAAAGCTCTGTGCTGGGGTAGGTGTAGGGCAAGAAGCGGTGTTGCCAAGTGGAAGTCATGGTTCTGGCTTTTAGGAAGCTCAATCTGGTTGGGAGATTTAAGGCAAGCACATAAATATCAATGTTTTATGACACAGAATATGAAGCTGCCACGGGGGATGAGGTGGGGTGGGAACTACAGGGATTCAGAGGGAGAACTAATAATAAACGTAAGGTCAGGTATCAGCAGGGTACCTGCCAGTGACCCTGAAATCACACAATCTGACCAACTCCATCTGCAGAGATGGCCCTTAAGACAACTTTTTGGAGGACTGGCTGTGCCTACAGTGAAGGAGTAAGCCCAGCAGAGATGTTGTCTGGGTGCCCCGAATGCTCAGTGTCCCAAAGGGGGCCAAATGTGGCCGCCCTGAGATCTTCAATGACTAGAGGACATACAAGTCAGCAGGCCAGTGGGAGTGGGGCCTGACTTTTGGATAACTGACGCCATCAGGTGGCATTTGGCAGAGTTAGATCATTAGTAATTTAATCAAAAGCGAATAAAATTAATTCTATGATCCTGAAATGCTCAAATCTGATTCTATTAAAATGCTTTAACTCCATTAAAATTCTTTCCAAAAGGGAATCAGGTATGAATAAAGCATCTATACATGCATGATTCGTGTCTGAGTGAATCACATCTGATATTTGTGTGTCATTCGCCCTCACTGCTGAGAAGCGTGGGGTGGCGGTCCGGGGACTTAATGCGCAGATTTGGGGTCCTCCTCAGGAGCTGCCCGTCGAACAGGGAGCCCATGGGGGCCTGGCTCAGTCACCTTCCTGATGCTCAGCACTCTTTCCCCTTTTTCTTTCTTTGTCCTATAGAAAGATATTGCAGTGAAATAAAATGGAAATGGGATTATATAAAAGGCAATGGAGAAAATAAATCAAGTTGACTTGCAGAGGGAGTTGCTATGGGGGAAGTGCTGAGTTTCTGGGGAAGGACGTGCTCTTCTACAGGGGCTCGAAGAATGGGAAAGGCACTGTGCTTTCAGAACTGTCTGGGGGCAGGGGTGGGCAGTGGAAGATGAATAATAAAAGCATCTAACATGTATTTAGCTCTTACTATGGGCCAGGAGTGAATGAAAACTCAACATGCATTAATCCTTTCAAAACTCAGAACCCTTCTGAGAGGATGTTATCATCATCCCCATTTCACGTATGAGGGAATCGAAGCTCAGGGAGGTCAAATGAGGTTCAGGGTCAGCTAGGAAGTGGCTGAGTCATTATTCAAACCCTGTTCTGTCATATTTTGAAACTCATTTTCTTAACCACTAGTAAGAAACTAGAGATAAAAAGCTATTCACTTCCTACCATTTTCTCTTAAAAATATTTCTATCAAAGTAATACATGCACATGGTTAAAAAGCAACATTTCCCTGTCCCAGCCCTGCCCATCCTCAGGCCTATTTCTCAGAAGCAACCACTTGAACACTTTCCTAGTGGTGAAGTGAGTAAAGTTTACCTTTAGAGGCCATCTATTTCTACTAGACCTCCTTTTCCTCTGCCAGCAATCAATCAACCAGGCCCCTCTCTCCTAATACTCAACAGGCAGCCTCCTGCCATGCAGGGCTCGCCTGTTCATTGAAACAGACCTGCCCTATGCCACTCCCCCCCTCCCCTGCCCCAAGCCAGATTCTCTGTCCCTCCAAGCTGAAAACCAGCTAACAGGATAGTTGGTTCTCCTTTAGTGCCCTGTATAGTATCCTGTACCCTCTGGAAATAATATCCTCCTTTTGCCACCTAACAGAGATAAATGAGTCGAATGATGGGAGATTCCGGGCAGTATGGGAGACACTTTGAGGCAGCTGGAACCACTCAAAGGACACTATGGATGTTGCCATTTGTCTTAGGGCCAGCCAGGCTTCCAATCAGAGCAAGAAAGTTAGGCAAGTGGAAGGCAGCAGGTTACCTTGACACAAATCTTGAAGAAAGACCCAAGAGGAGTAATAAGGGCACTTAAGAGAATAGGTTAAGCTGGCTAGAATGTCTCCTTATAATTCCCCTTGAAGGTAGCTGGGGAGAAAACTGGTATTGCCAAATCAATGAAAAAACCAGACCAAGAAATGGGAGAAACAGTGGGTGAATTCCACATGATTTGGGGGAGGACTCAATGAGGGAGTCCAAAGATTTGGAAACGTGACCCTCAAAACAAATAAAGAGCACAGAAATAATAAGGGTCATGGCTTTGAGATGTATGCATCAATAGAGGTCTCTTCTGATTTCAATACTCTTTGCAGAAATCACCTCATTAATTCCTATAATTCCTCTTTATATCCATTTTGTTGGTAACAGAGAGATAGTATCCCCAGGAGATGAAGTTACCAACCTTGCATCCCAAAACGAGAGCAATCCAGACATCAGAGTACCGGGAAGCACAGAAGTGTGTGCTAGTCAGAGAGCAGGACACGTCTCTCCCTGTCACCTAGAAGGGACACAGAGTCAGGACTGAGGGCACCCACAGTTACCAGGAACACACATACACAGCAGATCTTTGTAAACATTCTAGATTGTGAAATCCTCTATAGCATATAATTTCTCCCTTAATATGTAAAAACTGTAACATTTAGGTGACTCCATTAGAATCTAAATGAGAGTAACCATGAGTTGGAGGAAAAAACGACAAAGTTGGGCTGACATGTGGATTCTTGGTGCCAGCAGGGCTTACCCCTGTTATGTGCTTTGCTACCACAGTGATTCAAATTAGTGCATCAGCAAAATTACAAATTATTTCACATCCTCTTTCTGCTATTTGTTAACAGTTGAAACCTTCAATATTGAATCTGCACTGTCAAGATTCCGCTGTATTCCTCAGCTCCTTTGTCAGGCTGGAGATATAATGCTTCCTATTAATTGAACACTATATACTGGGCACAGTTGAGTCCTTTACCTGCATTGTTTCCCTTAATCTTCACCACAGCCCTATGAAATAGGTAGTATTATTATCTCCATTTTACCTATGAGGAAATAGAGACTTAGATAGGTTAAATAACTTTCCCAAGGCTGGTAAGTGGTAGAGCTGGGATTTGAATTGGGGTTGACTGACTCCAAAGAAGACCTCAAAATACTACCTTTACCTTTCAACAATTAGGGTAAAGAAGCTCTCTGTAGCTGAAAACTCTCATTATTGATAAGGTGGAAGCAGAGATAACTGCCAGGCAGATCTCTGTTTGCTGACATCTCAGCGGTTGCTGCTGGAAAACACCTGGGGCGGGAGGAGCAGTGGGAGCGGAGCAGACCCTGCAGACAAGGGGCAGGTGTTCATGGTGCCCACAGCTCCTGACTCGCCATCCTCTTTGGGTCATTTATCTTCTCGTTGGGAGGATGTCCACACAGTGAATGCTACTGGGAGAATGATCCCCGTGTACCCACAGAAGCCAGTCCCTCCGGTTCAGGAACTAGATTCTCCAGGGATTGGGCCCCTCACCGTCATACTGACACTGAGAATCTGGAGGCACTGGATGGGATCAGTCAGCACCCACGTCACGAGCAGGATCACATCTGCTATCACCAGGGCTGCCACCAACCCCAGTAGCTGCAGGTCTTTGATTATCTGCAAAACAGTCAAGGTCATAACTTTCCTTTGCTCTCTGGCTATACAACACAGGGGCTAGAGTGTCCTATGTGCTCTGAGATAAAGGCTCCAGGGTTAACCTTCCAAAGGGGCTTCAAATCCAGCCATCAAAGATGAAACAGACACTAAACACAGGCAGTGATTTCTATGTCCATATCATCATGAGCACCATTCAACATTTTCATTTGTTTGTCCTTTCCATATCCTGCCTTTTCCCACAAAGGATTCAAGGGATATTATAAAATAAATACACTATTATTTCTATATGTTTATATAGCACATAGAGAGACGTGGAAATTTTTACATAAAACTATTAACAACCATTAACCTGGAGGGTCAGATTGAGAGATGATGGTGGTGGAGGAGAGATTACTAGCATTTTCTTTAAACATATGTGAAGCATTTGACTTAATACAAAGAGAATGTGTTATTTTTGTGGTTACAAAAATAAAATTTAAAAAATGTATGCAGCAACAGGATGAAAAATATTAAGGAAAGAGACAATAAGGAGAATTATGATGAATGCTCAGGTGAGGAGAGCACACACCATTCAAGAATTGGGGCAGAAACATGGGTCTGCATTTTTGACAACCAATGAAAAGAAGGAAGCACAACTAGTTACATGATTCATGGTGTTTGTAAGATAAAAACAAATCAATTGCTGAACCAAAATGCTCCAAACCAGTGATAAGGAGAAAATCTTCAAATCAACCAGCAAAAAATGACACAGCATGTATAGAGGAACAAAGATAAGGAAGACATCAGATTTCTCATGAGATATAAGGACAAGTGAGAAAACAGTAGAGGGAAATCTTCAACTAAAGAAAATAAAATATCAACCTAGAATCTTATATCCAGAAAAAATATCTTTCAAAAATAAAGGTGAAATAAGGACTTTTTCAGATGAACAAAAGCCAAAAGAATTCAGCATTAGCACACTTGCATGAGAATGTTAGATATCCTTGAAGTAAAAGGAAAATAATACCAGATGAATATAGGGATCTATACGAGAAAATTAAGAGCTCTGGAAATGTTAACTTCATAGAAAAATACATGATTGACATTTACTATTTAAATATCTTTAAAACATAACTGATTGTTTAAACAAAAATTAATAACAATTGTGTGGGGCTTGTAACATATGTAAAAGTAAAAACAACACAAAGATTGGAGAGTGGGGAACTGGAAGCACACTATTGTAAATGAAATACTTATGCCATAAGTAAATGCCAATTATATAATTATACACAAACTCTTCCAGAAATTGAATTGGAGGGAATACTTCCCAATTCATTCTACAAGGCTGCCATTACCCTGTTAGAAAACCAGAAAAAGATTTTATAAGAAAAGAAAGCTGCAGAGCAACATACCTTAAGAACATGAACACAAACATTATAAACAAAATTTTATGAAAATGAATCCAACAATGTAAGAGGGTAATACATAATGACCAAGTGGAGTTTGTTTCAGGAATGCAAGGTTGGTTTGAGATCCTAAAATCATTTAATGTAATTCACCATATGAGCAAGCTAAAAATGAAAAATCATACGATTAACAGATACAGAAAACACATTTGACAAAACCCAACATTAATTCTTTATAGAAACTCAGTAAAATAGGAATAGAAGGGAACTTCCCCAATTAGATAAAGGGCATCTATGATAAAACTACAGCTAACATCATTCTTAGTGTTGACTAAGATAGGATGTTTTCCCCATATGATCAAGAACAACTCAAGGATGTCTGCTCTCAGCATTTCTATTGAACACTGTACTGGTGTTTCTAGCCAGTGCCATCATACAAGATTGAAAAGAAAATTTCTTTTACAGAAGATATGAATCTATATAGAAAATCTGATGGAATCTGCACAAAAGCTACTAGAACTAATAAGTAGTTTTGCAAGATTGCAGCATGTAAGATCAGCTTACAAAAATCAATTGTATTTCTATATATTAGCAACAAAAAATTGGAAAGTGAAATAAAAAACAGTAACATGTATAATAGCATAAAAAATAAAATACTTAGGAATAAATTTGATAAAAGATATGAAAGACCTCCACCGAAAACTACAAAAAAATTGCTGAGAGAAATTAGAAAAGACCTAAATATATGAAGAATTATACTGTGTTCATGGGTTAAAAGACACAACATTGTTAAGAAATCAGTTCTCCACAATTTGATCTACAGATTCAACACAACCTCAATCAAAATCTCAGCAAAAAATTCGCAGAAATTGGTAAACTGATTAAAAAATTCATATGGAAATTCAAAGGACCTAGATTAGCCAAAACAACACTGAAAGAGAAGAACTAATACTCTTTGACTCAGGATTTAACATAGGACTTCCCTGGTGGCACAGTGGTTAAGAATCCGCCTGCCAATGCAGGGGACACGGGTTCGAGCCCTGGTCTGGGAGGATCCCACATGCCGCGGAGCAACTAAGCCCGTGCGCCACAACTACTGAGCCCACGTGCCACAACTACTGAAGCCCATGCACCTAGATCCTGTGCTCTGCAACAAGAGAACCCACTGCAATGAGAAGCCCACGCACCACAATGAAGAGATACCCCGCTTGCCACAACTACAGAAAGCCCGTGCGCAGCAATGAAGACCCAACACAGCCAAAAATAAATTAAAAAAAAAAAAGATTTAACATAAAGCTACAGTAATATGGTATTGGTGTCAAAATAAACAATGACATCAATGAAACAGATTCAACAAAGGTGCAAAGGTAATTCAGTGAAGAAAGGACACTCTTTTCAACAAATGGTGCCAGAACAATTGGATATCCATATATAAAAAAATGAACTTCAATCCACAGATCACATCATATTTCAAAATTAACTCAAAATAAATCATAGACCTAAATGTAAAAACAAAAACTCTTAAAACATCTAGAAGTAAACATAGGAGAAAAACTTTTGGGGCTTTGGGTTAGGCAAAAGTCTCTTAGATCTGATACCAAAAACATGATCCATTAAAGAACAAAGTAGTAAATTGGACTTCATCAGAATTAGAAACATCTTCCTTTTGAAAGACATTCTTAAGTGAATGAAAAGTCACAAACTGGAAGAAAATCTTTATTTGATAAAGGACTGTATCTGGAATATAAAAAGAACCCTCAAAATGCAATAATAAGAAAACAAACAACTAAATTAAAAAATAGGTGAGAGATTTGAGCAGATACTTCACCAAAGAAGGTATATGGATGGCAAATAAGCATATAAAAAGATGCTCAACACTGCATCAGGGAAATGCAAATTAAAACACAATGAGAATCTACCATACACACCTATTAGAATGACCAACGTGAAAACGACCAACCAAGTCTAATGTTGGGAAGGATGTGGAGGAAAGGGACTCAAACACTGTTGGTGGGAATGTAAAATGGTACAACCACTTTGGAAAACAGTCATGCAATTTCTTTAGAATTTAAACATATACCTACTATATGATCCAATCATTCTACGCTTAGGTTTTTAACCAAGAGAAATGAAAGCATATGTCTACACAAAGACTCATACACAAACATTCACAGCAGTTTTATTTTTAATAGCCCCAAACTGGAAACAAACCCAAACATCCATTAATAGGTGAATGTATAAACCAACTGTAGTTACATCTACACATTGGAAAATTACTTAGCAATAATAAGAAAAGAACCATTGATGCAAGTAACAACATAAATGAATCTCAAAATAATTATGCCAAGTAAAAGAAAGATAAAAAATACATACTATATAATTCCATTTATATAAAATTCTGGAAAATGCAAACTAATCTATAGTAACAGAAAGCAGGTCAATGGTTGCCTGGGGACAGGGACAGGGGATGTAAGAATTGGACAGGAGAGGGAGATGACAAGGGTGCATGAGGAAACTTGTAGATTATATCCCACATTTCACAGTGTATACATATGTCAAAACATATCAAACAGTAAATATGTGCAGTTCATTGGATGTCAATTATACCTCAATAAAGCTATTTTTTAAAAAAGGAATTAGTGTTCTAGAGGGAAGAATGAACTTACTGTCCTTTAGGCAAACTTTTTCATATGTTTAGTTACTCGCAGTGGAGCTTTTGATAAATATTCACCACAATTTAATAATGTTTGCTAAAAAAAAAAGTCTTGTCAGTCCAGAGAAGTAAACTCCAACTGAGTAATATGATGGGTCTGGGCAGGGCCTACATTGACAAAGGGTTTGATGATCAGGCTTTGAGGTGTGGGCAGCTCTATCAGGAAACCTGATAAAATGGGGGAATGTGGTTAGGATGACGCCTGATGTCAGGCACATGTAGGTGGTCTGGCTGCCACATAGCTTCTAGGGTTGATTCTGTCTGCTGAAATGGGTATGCTCTTCCTTGCTCACTGCTCCAGGCTCATCCTTCTTAGTGCAGAGAATGGCCTTCTTAAATGGAAAAGAATCGGGCTCCAAAGAGGGAAATAACTGCTTATCTGCTATAGCTTCTCTGTAATCACTCTCCCTCTGTCCACTTTCAGCTCACACCTGTGCCAAGCAACAGCCTCTCTGGGCATCTTGCTCTCCCTCAAACTGGTGCCCAGGTATGGGCCAGCTCACACACCCCCCAGAGCAGTACCAGGGCCTGGCATGCATATGAAGCAAAACCTTTGTTTAAAGACCTATATCCCAATAGCACTGACACAGGCCATGTGACTCCAAGGTTTAAAGTAAGGAGCAGGAACTTCAGATCATCATAAAAGGGCCAGACCCAGTAATCTGGCACAAGTTTCTCTAGCTTTCAATCAATAGTAGAGCTGCTGTCTGTGATCAAGCACTGTGTACTTGTTGCCTACTCACCACTCTCTTGTCTGGAACCCTCTGGGTAAACACCTTGTAGAGTCGCCAGCTCTTTCCCAGAATGGGGCCAAACACAAGGGAGATCCCAATGCACAACATGGACAGTCTTACCTACAGGTGGAAAGGGACAGAAGCAAGAGGCATGAGAGAAACCTTTGTGGTTCTCCACACATTCTGATCTGTAAAGCCTCAGTCCACAGAGGACCTGGGGCAGAAAGTGGACCTCACTGACTCAGTGTTCCAGGGATTGCCTCTGAAAGTGCCCACAGCAAGGATAAATGTAACCACCACCCGCATCATATTCAAAACAAAATTGAAGACTTCACCTACCTGAATGAGAGTTTCCATTGAGCTTCCTGCTAAAGCACCTTGATGGTGAATCCCAAAGAGGTAAGCGCTACTGTAAGTCATACAACTGCCCAATAAGGTCACAATGTTCAGATTGGGACTGGACATCTTCACAATCCTATAGGAAACCAGGAAGAAAGACACCTACAGTCATGACATTTGCCCTGGGAGTGGACCAGAATAATCTTCAATGCAGCCTCAGAGTAAAAGGCCATAGGGAAGAAACCACTTTACAAACCTGTGAAAAATTTAAATAAAATTTAAAAAAAATTAAATAAATATGACTTATTTAAATTTATTTTCACAAAGAACTAAATTCTGGTATTTCTTGCTTGTATAACTCCAAGTCTTTTAAAAGAAGGTCACTTCCTAAAAACAGGTGGTATCAGAGAAGAGTTAGGATTTTTCCATGAAGTTTATGGTTGCTAAGAGACTGCTCTATACAGCCTAGTGAATAAATAACTAGCAGGTAGATACCTAAAGAGATACAGTTTGGAGCCTTTAAAAATGAGCTGTAAGGTAAACTACTATTTGAAAAAACCAGACAAAGATACCACAAAAAAAGAAAATTACAGGTCAATATCACTAATAAACATAGATGCAAAAATCCTCAACAAAACACTAGCAAATTGAATCCATCAATACTTTAAAAGGATCATACATCATGATCAAGTGGGATTTATCCCAGGGATGCAAGGAGTTTTCAATATCCGCAAATCCATCAGTGTGATACACCACACCAACAAACTGGAGAATAAAAACCATAATATGATCATCTTAATAGATGCAGAAAAAGCTTTTGATAAAATTCAACAGCCATTTATGATAAAAACTCTCTGGAAAGTGGGCATAGAGGGAACCTACTTCAACATAATAAAGGCCATATATGACAAACCCACAGCTAACATCATACTCAAGGGTGAAAAGCTGAAAGCATTTCCTCTAAGATCAGACAAGGATGGCCACTCTCACCACTTTTATTCAACACACTTTTGGAAGTCCTAGCCACAGCAATCAGAGAAGAAAAAGAAATAAAAGGAATCCAAGTTGGAAAAGAAGAAATAAAACTGTCACTGTTTGCAGATGACATGTTACTCTACCTAGAAAATCCTAAAGATACTACCAGAAAACTACTAGAGTCCATCAATGATTTTGGTAAAGTTGCAGGATACAGAATTAATACACAGAAATCTATTACATTTCTATACACTAACAACGAAAGATAAGAAAGAAAAATTAAGGAAACAATCCCATTTACCATTGCATCAAAAAGAATAAAATATCTAGGAATAAACCTACCTAAGGAGGCAAAAAACATGTACTCCAAAAACTATAAGACACTGATGAAAGAAATCAAAGATGACACAAACAGATAGAAAGATATACCATGTTCTTGGACTGGCAGAATCAATACTGTCAAAATGACTATACTACCCAAGGCAATCTACAGATTTAATGCAATCCCTATCAAATTACCAATGGCATTTTTCACAGAACTAGAAAATTTTTTTTAAAATTTGTATGGAAACACAAAAGACCCTGAATAGCCAAAGCAATCTCGAGAAAGAAAAATGGAGCTGCAGGAATCAGGCTCCCTGACTTTAGACCATACTACAAAGCTATGGTCCTCAAGACAGTATGATACTGGCACAAAAACAGAAATATAGATCAATGAGACAGGAGAGAAAGCCCAGAAATAAACCCACACACATATGGTCAATTAATGACATGACAGAGGAGGCAAGAATATACAATGGAGAAAAGACAGTCTCTTCAATGGGTGATGCTAGGAAAACTGGACAGCTACATGTAAAAGAATGAAATTAGAACATTCTCTAACACCATACACAAAAATAAACTCAAAATGGATTAAAGACCTAAATGTAAAACTGAATACCATAAAACTCCTCAAGGAAAACACAGAACACTCTTTGACTTAAATCACAGCAATATCTTTTTGCATCCGTCTCCTAGAGTAATGGAAATAAAAAGAAAAATAAACAAATGGGATCTAATTAAACGTAAATGGTTTTTCACAACAAAGGAAACCATAAACAAAACAAAAAAGACAACCTACAGAATGGGAGGAAATATTTGCAAATGATGCAACCAACAAGGGATTAATCTCCAAACTATACAAATACCTCATACAGCTCAATAACAACAACAACAACAACAAAACAAACAACCCAATCAAAAAATGGGCAGAAGATCTAAATAGACATTTCTCCAGAGAAGACATACAGATGGCCAAAAGGCGCATGAAAAGATGCTCAACATCGCTAATTATTAGAGAAATGCAAATCAAAACTACAACGAGGTATCACCTCACACAAGTCAGAACGGCTATCATCAAAAAGTCTACAAATAATAAATGCTGGAGAGGGTATGGAGAAAAAGGAACCCTCCTACAGTTGGTGAGAATGTAAATTGATACAGCCACTATGGAGAACAGTATGGAGGTTCCTTAAAAAACTAAAAATAGAGCTACCATATGATCCTGCAATCCCACTCCTGGGCATATATCTGGAGAAAACCATAATTTGAAAAGACACATGCACCCCGGTGCTCACTGCAGCACTATTTACAATAGCCAGGACATGGAAGCAACCTAAATTTCCATTGGCAGGTGAATGGATAAAGAAGATGTGGTATGTATATATGATGGAATGTTAGTCAGCCATAAAAAAGAATGAAATAATGCCATTTGCAGCAACATGGCTGGACCTAGATTATCATACTAAGTGAAGTAAACCAGGCAGGGAAAGACAAATATCATATGATATCACTTATATGTGGAATCCAATTAAAAATGATGCAAACAAACTTATACACAAAACAGAAATAGACCCACAGACATAGAAAACCAACTTATGGTTACCAAAAGGGAAAGGTGGGGAGGGATGAATTAGGAGTTTGGGATTAGCATATACACACTATTATATATAAAACACATAACCAACAAGGACCTACTGTATAGCATAGAGATCTATACTCAATATTTTGTGATAACCTATAAGGGAAAAGAATCTGAAAAAGAATATACATAATACATATATTAATATATACATGTATGTATAACTGAATCACTTTGCTGTACACCTGAAACTAACACAACATTGTAAATCAACTATACTTCAATAAAAAAATAAAATAAAAAAATAAATTAAAATGAGCTGTAAGGTAAACTACTTTTTGACAAAAGTTTGGGGAATTTTTCATCCACTATTTACTTTATTTGACATGTAAATTGTTTTCCTCTCTCTGTTTGACCAAGAGAGGAAGAGAAAGCAGGGATTGAAAGCAGGAAATTTGGGAAGGGTTGTTTCTTGAGTGATTTTTAAATGAGGTTATAGAGCACTTTGAAGATTATAGGGAAATGTGGACAATCACGGTCTGACACAAATCCTGGATACCAGTGGAGGCTTGGAACAAGGTAGAAATGTGTGAATTGGTTAACCTAAGGGGAAAAGCAGGTTTACATTGGACTGTGATTGATAACAATTAAGAAATAAAAATAACTAGTAACAGTTAAGATGTAACTGTACTTAAGAGTTTTAGTCTAGTGTATTCTGCATAAATGCAATATTTATACAACTAGTCATTTGGTAATTATACTTATATGTTTATTTTTTTCTTAAACTCACGTAAATTTTCTTTTATTAATTAATTAATTAATTTATTAATTATGGCTGCATTGGGTCTTTGTTGCTACGCACGAGCTTTCTCTAGTTGCAGTGAGTGGGGGCTACTCTTCATTGCGGTGTGTGGGCTTTTCATCGCGGTGGCTTCTCTTGTTGCGGAGCATGGGCTCTAGGCGTGTGGGCTTCAGTAGTTGTGGCACACGAGCTCAGTAGTTGTGGCTCGTGGGCTCTAGAGCGCAGGCTCAGTAGTTGTGGTGCACGAGCTTAGTTGCTCCACGGGATCTAAGGGAAGATGTGGGATCTTCCTGGACCAGGGCTCGAACCCGTGTCCCCTGCACTGGCAGGCTGAATCTTAACCACTGCGCCACCAGGGAAGTTCCCTATATGTTTATTTTTAAATAGTAACAAAGGAGGAAAGCATTCTTATCTATGCACCTGGATTACCTGGCTGACCACCTTAAAGGCCAGAGCGAAGGCAAAACCGGCTACTTAGTACAGCCTACTTTAAAGACAGGCAACGTACCTAGGAGGCATTAAACAAACAGTTTGGCAGTGCTGGACTTAGAACCATCACAACCACCATCGGCCCAGCTTGATTACTTCATAACCAGCAACATAATTACGTCCACACATACAAGAACACCAAACCTCTGCCTGCGACTTAGGCCCCAAGTACGGTCACCATAGGCCAATGAGTCCAGTTGAGCCTTACATAGTCTTGGAGCAAAAATTTTGATTTTCTTCTCTTCCTCTAAAAGTGAGAACAACTTTCATGTATTCGCCTTGTAAAATGGGGATAATAATAATACACGCTCCCCTCCTCCCCAAACCAAAGAGTTGTGAGGATTCAAAGAGGCAATGTAGCCAAGTGTGTGGCACAGGGCCCAGCATGCAGTAAGCATGTTGCCAACATAGCTGATGATACTGTTAACCTCATCTTCCAGGCTTTAGAAACCTGGGAATCATCTTTTCCCTCTTCCTTTTCCTTCTCCACCTCTTTCTTTATCTCCTCTACCCAATCAATTGCCAATTTCTTTCACTTGTTATTTCAAAATCTCTCTGAGCTATCCCTCACTCTCCATTCCTCTTACCACATTTATCCAGGATACAGTCATGTTAGGAGAAATGGAACTGGAGTCGGGTATGAGATGGGAATCCTGGCTCAGCCAATCACAGCTGTGTGACTTTCATCGCCTCATTTAACTAGTCTAGGTTCCTGCTTCCTCATTTGTGAAATGAAGATAATATCTTCTTTTGTATCCACCCACAGGGTACTGTGAAGATCAAATGAGGTGTGTGCTAAAACTCTTTGAATACTCTAAGGCGATGCAAAAATGTTAATCTTTAGATTTTTTGGTGTAAGCTTCAGCTCTCTGTAACACCAGTTTTTCCCTGTCCTAATACATCTTGCGCATTACTTTCACATTTATTTTCTTAAAATACCACCTTCATCACTTAGCAAGAGAGCTATATGTATAAAGAACAATTTTCTGTGGTTTACCTTAAGTCTCCTGTATCCCCATTTAAGATTTCGCCCTATCCTACCTATCCACTTCCTCCTCCAGGCTTGCTTCCTCAGTCATCATGTCTTCAAACTGTGGGCTTAGAGTAATCCTTCCTAGTTTCTTTGCCTCTTCCCATAAGAAGGGGGAATATGTGCTGAATATTGACTACCAAAATAACAATGATTATCAGCAGCTTCGCAAAGCATTTGTTAAGAAAAGTATACATTAGAGAGACCAGTGCTGACACTGATTTAGAAAAGAGGGCACCGCTCACCGGGACTGGCCACTCAGTGCAGCCAGAAGCTTGGGTAAAACCACTGGGTGGGATCCTGCAGGACCAAGCACTGAGGCTGTTCTTCCCCATGGCCTCTCACAAGCTCCTAGGCATCAGCCATGAATATCTGATCATGAGGTTCTCACCAAGCAAATGCCCAGGTTTCACAGCCACACGTCTGTGTTGCCTAGATCACTGATGGGTAGGTTTCTTTCTCAGCTCCTCTCTGGACCATTTTATTTGAACACCACTGTACAATCAGGTCTCCTTTGTGTAATTCAGTACTGCATGAATCCTGATTGAGATTCCTCCCCCTCCTGATTTAGTTAGGAGGAACTCAATTTAGTTTTTTAAAAAAACAAAATATACATTACATAGTCTTCACATCTCAGAAGTTGATGCAAGTTAATTTTCAAATGGACATGTTATGGACTTATATATGTATGTTTTGATATTTTTCCTAAACAATGATACTGAAAACTTGTCTCAGAAAAAAAATGAATAGAAGATGATTTACCTATTGTGTTTGGCCAAGTTAACACCTGTGAAGTCACTGAAAGGTGAATCATCTCCAATTCAGCAGGTGAATTATGTAAGTCTGGAGAATGTCTCTGCTACTTTGATAGGAATTCAACCACTTATATCATTTATATTTTTCTATTGAACTAAAAGATGAAGCCTGCATATGCTGAATATTTTAATAACCACAAACATAATTTCTACAAGGGAAGAAGATTTAAATATTATCTACTTATAAACAGCCAGGCCCATCTAGATTACTTGTGTTTCATTTATGAAGAGACAAAAAGCCCAGACTGGGTTACTGACAGTCAGAAACAAGGTGGCATTTTTTTAAAAAAAGGATTTTATAGCTACCTCTTTATCTTTTTTTCTTCATTTACTGATTGGCAATATAAGGCAAGAGTTTTCTTGATTTCTCTCTTCTCAAGTAAGGTTTCAGTACATAGAGATAAATATCCATCTATATCTGCAGAACCTGTATAAACCTGGATTATCATTTCAAAGTCTTTAATGAATTCAGATGCATAAATGACACCTACCAGTACGATGTTTTAAAAATCTTTATCAAATATCAGTTTCTGAACTTGGTCTTTCATTATACTTGGAGTTATAGAGACACTGGTATCCTGTTGTTTCTTCTTAATGATGCTAAGGACAGAGTTTGGAAACATAGCCTGTGAATGGGGCCGACAGTACTTCTTAGCTTGCTGTTACTATCAGAAAACTTTCCTAAAATGTCACAGGGCCATGCTTTCTAAAATGCTACATAAGTCGATATAAATGGTATCACTGAGCTTTAAACATATCTAAAAACATATCCAAAAAGCTTTTTAATAAAACAATTAATATTAAATTGTGAAATTTATTGAATTTCTTTTTCAGTCCACTGTTTTTGATCCATGCTACAATGGTATTATAAATCTAACTCATCTGGATATGTTCCAAACAGCTTTATCATAATTTTGCCTGGTGTGTTTCAGCAAATGTGATCATTTTGCTTATTTCTAATGTATTAAGTTCAATTCAAATTCTGAACACCTCAAACTAATATTTGTGTGACCTGTAGCTATTTATATTCAAACTTTGTATTTTAAGGGTGAGAGCAGCCTGGCGCTGCTTCTTCCTCTCCTGCCTGGGGCACCATCCTAGGAGACCGTCCTAGGAGATTTCATTAACCTTTCGGCCTCCAGAGTTTAAATTCTTTAATCATAACAACTTCACTTTATTCCACTTTCAGACACCCTGGGTCACACCCTGGGTCTTATGATCATTCAGAATGGTTCCACTTCAGAAAATTTAAACACCAATATCTCTGATTTCAATGCACCCAAAATTTAACTCCTAGTCTTCCCCCTCAACCTGTTCTTACATTCTTCCTCAGTTCAGATAATGGCAACTTCATCTTTATATTTGCTTGGACCAAAAATCGTGGAGTCATACTTGACTCTAGCTCACCTCCCACATCCAATCTGTCATGAATCCTATTGGCTCTATCCTTAAAACACATCCAGAATCCAACTACTTCTCACCACCTCTGCTGCCATCACCCTGATCAAAGTCTGACTTTCAATTTCTCATTTGGATTATTACACTAGCCTCCTAACTGGTCTCCCTGCTTCTACTCTGGACCCTCCCGACTTCTATTTTCAACATAGCAGCCACAGTGATCATGTCACTTCTCTGCTCAGAACCCTGCAATGGCTTTCTATCTCACTCGAAGGAAAAGCCAAAGTCTTTACCAGGGTCTACAGTGCTTACACATTTGGTCCCCGTTATCTCTCTACCTCATTTCCTACTTCTTCCCCTTGCCCACTCCACTCCACACACCTCCTTGCTATTTCATGAAAACACCAGGTGCTCTCACACTTCAAGGCTTTCAAGTGGCTGTGCTCCCTGCCTGGAATATTTTAATTCACATATGTGCATGGTTCATTCCCTCTCTCCCTTCATATCTTTATTCAAATGTTACCCTCTCAACCAGGGCTATGATGACTGACAATCCCACTTAAAATCACACTCTTCCACTAGATACTAAATCCTTATTACCCCACACTATTCTCTCCATCCCCATCCCACCATAGTACTTATTACCTTCTAACATGTTACATAATTTACATATTTATTATTCTTGTTGTTTACTGTCTTCTC
This sequence comes from Eschrichtius robustus, assembly GCF_028021215.1. Taxonomy (NCBI): domain Eukaryota; kingdom Metazoa; phylum Chordata; class Mammalia; order Artiodactyla; family Eschrichtiidae; genus Eschrichtius; species Eschrichtius robustus. Next base: position 80,509,979 of record NC_090829.1, on the reverse strand, counting down.
CTGCCAATTAGAATTGTTCATGATGTACTCCCAGCACTATAACACTACCTCACATATTAAAATCACTCAGTAAATTTTGCTGTACAGCAGAAACTAACACAACATTGTAAAGCAACTATACTCCAATAAAAATTAATTTTAAAAATCACCCAATAAATACTTGATGAATGAATGAATGAGTCTCCTATCCTCAGCCCTCTACTCTCATAGGCTTACATCTAATACACTTGCCCACTGACATCCTCCAGACCTCCAGTTCCTTGGTTCTTTAGCTTTCTCACAGTCTCTCTTCCTTCCTCTACTCAATTTCAAACCTCTGGTTGGTTATCTGAACTGTTCTCTCAACAACACCCAATTCCCTTTCCAAACAGGCCCTTTTGCTGCACTTGCTCGACAAAACTCGCACCAAAAGTTCAATCCATTGATGTTACTCAGCCATAAAAAGAATGAAATATTGCCATTTGCAGCAACGTGGGTGGACCTAGAGATTATCATACTAAGTGAAGTAACTCAGACAGAGAAAGACAAATATCATATGATATCACTTATATGTGGAATCTGAAAAATAATACAAATCAACATATTTACAAAACAGAAACAGACTCACAGACATAGAAAACTTATGGTTACTAAAGGGGAAGCGGGGGAGGGATAAATTAGGAGTATGGGATTAACAGATACACACCACTATATACAAAACAGATAAACAAGGATTTACTGTACAGCATAGGGAACTGTATTCAGTATCTTGTAATAACTTGTAATGCAGAAGAATCTGAAGCTGTACACCAGAAACGAACACAAACTGTAAATCAACTATAGTTAAATAAAAAAAAAAATTACAGTTCACTGTCTGCTTTTACATCCAGGCCGCTGACTGCTGGGGGGGAAAACTGTAAAACCTTGTAGACTGTTGCCACCAAAATCAATCAGCCAAGCTTACTGTACTAACAGTCAATCTTTTTATTTGTTCTATGAGTTATTTCTTCATATTTCCTTTGTGAGTGACTCACTTCACTGGATTCAAAGAAATAAGAGCACGTGTCTGTCTGGACGATGCCCTCAGTCTAGGCTTGGTGCCCTCCTCCGCGTCCTTATACTACCCCAGGGTATATGTGCATCAATACAATTGTTGTGTTATATTACACGACAATTGTATTGATTTTGTTGTCCCACTAGACAATTTCTACTCCTCAAAAGCCAAGCTGTTTCTTATTTGTCTGTATTTCAGCCCCTAGCACAGGCTTTGGAAAATGGCAAGTGTTCCATAACCATTTGTTAGATGGATGAATGAATGAATGAATTCATTAATGGACATGGAAGGCCCATTGTTTCTTCCTTTCTTTGTTGTCTTCCCTAATCTCATTTTTCCCCGGCAATGCTCTCCTCTGTTAGGTGGAGGAAGGAGGCTCTCATCCTTCCCAAAGTGTGCCAAATGGCCATAAAGTGGCAGAGATCCTTGACAGTCAGAGGGAGAGTCAAGAGCCGGTTCAATGTGTGCTAAGACAAGAGGGGTACATTCTGGGTAATGGTAGGAGCTTTAGGAGGATCCCCTTGGTCCCTCCTAGAATGGCTGGAAAGTCCCTGGCATTACTGAACACAAAAGGGCCAAGATATTTTAGGTGCCGTGGACTTCCACAGACACAGGGTTTTAACCACTTGGCAAATCCCCAGCCCCCAAACCCTCACTGAAAAGCTGTGTCATCTGGGTGAGCCCCTCCTCTGCTTCCTCTCTCAGCATGGTGCCAAGGGAGTCTAAAAATAAATGAGAGAAAGGATCCTAATGGGATGCTTGTGAAGCTTTTTGCTCTCCCATTCTTTGTTTCTAGGAAAGTGCAGCATCTTGGGGATGTGTATACTCACACAGGCACACATGCATATGTGTTCACTTGTCTCCAGTGAAATCAGGCCACTTGAAAGATTCCTTTCCATTGGCTGAATTCATCTTGGAGAATCCCCCCAGGAAATGCCTTTGTCGAATATGTCTCTTACATCATGTGTCGAGGGCCATGTAGGCCCAGTGATATGATTGTTGTTGAGCAATTGATGGATGAAACCTCATCCTCACGACCACATAGGCTACAGGGTCTCAGGTGACATCTGCTCAGAGGTTAACACGCATCCCATTCTGACTTCAGAAAATCTGCTGATCTTGATTTGCTGCTTGCAGCTAGGCTGCAATGCATGCCTTCTCTTTACATCCTTGCAGGCAGTAAATGATGTTTTGTCATGAACTAAAACACTCAGCCCTGCTTCTTGTCCTGAGTGAGGCTGGCCTCTCTAAATCTGCCTGCTTTTCTGTAGCCGTAAGTGCTTGCAGAGCCTTGTTTTACACGGAGAGACCGAGGTCCCTACCAACTATTCTGTCAATTCAGGCCTATAGCACTGAAGCTGGGGAGGAACTAGATGAATAGGGACATTCTGCCTGCAGAAGAGCCAAATGGTTAGCAGTGGTTTGACTTGATGAAATCTAGGGCCCCTTCCAGCTCTTCCCTTCTCAACTTATTCCAGAAGCAAATTTCTTTTCCCTGCTCTGGCTTATTAATAAGCCAGTCACACTTTGCATTTCTTTTTTTTGTTTTTTCAAAAGATTTTTTTTTGGGGGGGCGTATAGTTGTTTTACAATGTTGTGTTAGTTTCTACTGTGCAGTGGCGTTCCCTGTGCTATAGAGCAGGTTCTTATTAGTTGTCTATTTTATACATATTAGTGTATATATGTCAATCCCAGTCTCCCAATTCATCCCACCACCACCCCCCGCTTACCCCCTTGGACCCTTTGCATTTCTGCTTCTCTAACTTCAGCAGGAACAATAGGCTGACCTGGTTACCAGAAATGCATTAGAATTTATGTCTCAATCAATCAATCAAAATATTTAGCTATTAAGTGCAAAAGAAAACTTGGTATACATCCTGCCCCTAAATTTCCCTTTAACAGATGATCTTCGTGTCTCCATGTTTTATTCATTATTATCTTTTTAATAAGCTTTCTGCATCAGACATTAATTCAACAATTCTTAAATATCTACTTGTCAAGGTATTAAGAAGAACTGGAGACAGGAAAGCAAATGAGATATAATTTCTGTCCTCAGCTCATTAGGACTCCACCTCTCTGGTTTCTAATGTTTTCATGGCAAAGACAATTTTCTTATTCTGTCATCTTTTAAAATAGAATAAAAATTTAATTTAATATTACCAGTTATATTCTCAGTATACACTGAGCAATTTAACAAAATCTATGTATATGAATGTATGTTTAATATGGATATTTTTATGTGACTATGAATATCAATTTCCAGTATACAAATTTCAGAATGCATAGCTCTCATGGACTATAAACAGGCCTAAGGATCAATTTAAAAATGCAGCCTTGCAAATATTTTTAAAGCTGAAATGTGAATATTTAGATATAAGACCCAATGCCCATTAATTACTTCATTATACCAGCTCAAGTTTAGGACAGTGGTGAAAAAGCATACTGATAGATTCAAGATAAGCTGGTGGTGAGAAGGAAAAAAGGGTACCAAAGGGTACCCTTACTAGAAAGGAGCTTGTATGGTTTTAATTAGGAGTATTATGGTCACATTCCACATAGATTTTTTAAAAATTAGTTTCTATGTCTCGCGCACTTGTAATATATTCTAAATGTGTTTTTAAATGCTGGTGAGGGGGAAACACTAGAAACACAAAAAGTCCTCTTCTGTCATATAACCTCAGACCCTAGGGGGTAGGCATGTGCTGTAATTTATGAAGCAGTGATTTCAACTTCCTTTCTCCCTTCAGCTGTGGGAAAGGCCTTGAGCAATTCCTAGCAGGAGACTTGTAGCACTTCCCAAAGGACAGAGCAGATGCCCTGATTTTAAGTAGAGCATAAAGCACGAGCACAACTGGCCACATGAAACACCCAATCACAGGGCGTCTGCTGTGAACCAGAATATTACCATTTACCAGGTGACATGTAAATTGATCTCTCTGAGGCACGAAAGACTGGCCTGCCATCTTGGGGAGGTTTCTTTCCCTCTTCCCCTTCTTTCTCATCCTCAGGTTGGTGGTATTAGAACTTTGGGCCTTAGGGAATCTGAGTGGAATCCCAAACAGCTACAACTGCTGGAATCATTCCCTACTGGGCCAGAATCTGGGAATTCATGATGTTGGGACTGGGTTTTACTCAGCTTTGTCTCTATCAGCACCATCTACAGGGCCCTGAAGCTGGTGGAAACCTATTAAATGTCTCTTATCCTGGATAAATCATGAGTCTTGGAAGGGTACTCCAAAGAGAAAAAGGGAGACTTCTAGAAAGGCAGGACCTGCTTGCTCCCCACCACTCTGCCCCCTACAAATGCCTAGGACAGGCTTTGAGTCTTAGGGTTCTAAGGAACATGGCTTTAACCACTGAGTGAACCTGATTCCCTTATTTTAAGATGAAGGGACCTGTATGCAGTTTTGCAGCCAGATAGGGATCACGTGGGGACAGCTAATCTAGATGTCCTGACTCCTGGTTCCTTCTGGTGTTCTCTCACTTCCCCCCAGTCTACCCCAGCCACCTGGGACCTGTGTCCATCCTACTGATCAACGAACTTCTGCTAGGGCCTTCCTGACCCTGGTTTCTAACATCCTGCAGTAGCTCTGGCAGGCCCAGGGTTTTCTTTTCTTTCTTTCTTTCTTTTTTAAAATATTTATTTGTTTATTTATTTGGCTGCGCTGGGTCTTAGTTGCAGCATGTGGGCTCTTCATTGCCGCATGCAGGATCTAGTTCCCTGACCAGGGATCGAACCCGGGCCCCCTGCATTGGGAGTGCAGAGCCTTAACCACTGGACCACCAGGGAAATCCCAGGCTCAGGGTTTTCACCTCTGCCTTCTCACCTTTAGCTGGAATTTACCATCAAGAGGAGACAGAGAGGAAGTCTGAGTCCCCTGGAGTGTCTTCTGCTGGGCACTGCCTGCCTCTTCCAATTCTGATTGCTGGCCTGGACCTCAGACCTTGGCAGGGTTCCCTACGACTCCTGGCTCAACCTACTGGCTGAAACCCTAGACTGAATTCTTGCTACAGCTGGCTTTGGGCTCTTGGTTTCCATCATTGTCTAGTGTCCAAGTCTTGGCCCCAGCAATGGCCTGGAAGTGTCTGCCCTAGGCTGTGACAGGAGTTGCATATTCTGACCTGTAATCTGATGTGAAAGGAACAACTGTTAGTCTGTGTGTATGTTTAAGCAGCTTTCATGGATTAACACTGAGGTTAATACTGAGGTAACATAAATTTGTGGAAAAGGCGTGGCTTTGAAATCGGACAGACTAGATTGACCAACTGTGTGTGATGGGTGGTCTGTCTAACCATGCTGAGGTGGTTTCTTCATCTCAGTTGGGGAAAATAATGTTTATCCTCCTGAGTGCTATATGGGTTAGAGATAATGTACCTGAAGTAAAAAGCAGATAAGAAGCCTGTGACAGAAAGTAACAGCTAGTACCTTTAAGTTAAATTGTCTGTGTGTACACATACAGTGACTAAGTGCTGATTTCATGATGTCTGAAGTAGTGAAGGACCCTGAAGTACCCCTGGATCATCAAAAATTACATTATAGTCAGAATCATATGAATCCATATTTTCTCTACTACTTAGAATATTGATAATTATACAGAATAATATTAAAAAGAGTAGGCAACATCAATTATATATTTAATATGTGCTAGGCTGTGCTCTACATATACTACGTAATGCAATCTTCACAGCATTCTGAGATACACAGTATCATTACTCCTATTCAAAAAAAAATTGTTTTTTACTTATTTTTATTTTTTGGCTGTGTCACCTGGCACGCGGGATCTTAGTTCCCCAACGAGGGATCGAACCCGTGTCCCCTGCAGTGGAAGTGCAAAGTCTTAACCACTGGACTGCCAGCGAAGTCCCATTACTCCTATTTTTAAATAGAGAAGTGGGATTTAGCAAAGTTCATTAAAGTGATCAAGTCACATGCCTAATAAGTGATGGAGCTGGGATCTGAGGTGGAGTTTGATTCCAGAGCCTGAGTTCTTATGCCATTTAATCTTTCACCGGGCACACCTTTAACCTTGTTAAGGGATGTTAACTTTTTTTTTTTTTTGGCCACACCGCGCGGCATGCCGAACTTCCCCGACCAGGGTTGGAACCCATGTCCCCTGCAATGGAAGCAGAATGTCTTAACCACTGGACCACCAGGGAAGTCCAGGATGTCAACATTTCTTAACCCCTCTTTCCATTTTCCCACCTAGGCCTACTGAGGAAAGGTTTTCCTCCCACTCTCCCCATGTGGGAAACTGCTGAGGAGGAAGCTTTCACCTCCCTCTCCACCCCAGTACTCACTCTTCCCCGAGCGAGCAGGAGTCCGCAGTCAGACTGAAGAGAGGTAACAGGCCTGGGCCACGTTCTACCAAACAGTCTCCAAGGCAGGAATTTCCACTCCACTTCCCTCCTTTCCCATCTCCACTGGGCAACGAACTCGTCTCCCTTCCTGGGGCCCATTTTAGAGTTGTGTCAAGCAGCGCTTTCTAATTTAGCTTTCACCAGAAATCCCTGTGCTTTCTTTTTCTCAAAAGACTTTTTCTTTTGAAATTATTTGACTCACAGGGAATTGCAAAACAGAACAGAGAGTTTCTGTGTACCCTTCACCCAGCTTTCTCCAAAGATAACATATTACATAACCAGAGTACATTATCAAAACCAGGAAATTGACACTGGTGCAATACTATCAACTAAACTATAGACCCTATTGGAGTTTCACCAGTTTTTATGTGCACTCTTTGTGTGTGTGTGTAGATCTATGAAATTTACCACATGTATAGATTAATGCATTGATAACTACCACCATAATCAGGATACTAAACTCTTCCATTACGCAAACAAACAAAACCTCCCTCCAACTACCCGCTCCAAGTCACACCCTTCCCTCCAACCATAAGCCCTGGCAACCTCTGATCTGTTCTTCATCACTATAAATTCATCTCTTGAGAATGCCATATAAATAGAATCGTACAGTATGTAACCTCTTGAGACTGGCTTTTTTCCCTCGGCATAATGCCCTTGAGGTTCATCCACGTTGTTGCATGTGTTAACAGCTTGTTCCCTTTTATTGCTGGGTAGTGTTCCACTATATGGAGGTACCACAGTTTGTTTATCCATTCACCTGTTGAAGGATGTTTGGGTTGTTTCTAGGTTTTGATTATTACAAAGAAAGCTTCTATAAACATCTGTGTACAGTTTTTTTTTTTTGGTGAAGATAAGTTTTGATTTCTCTAGGGTAAATACCCAGGAGTGTGATTGCTGAATTACACAGTAAGTGTATGTTTGACTTTGTACAAATCTGCCAAACTGTTTTCCAGAGTAGTGGTACAATTTTACCCACCAGCAATGTATGAGAGATCCAGTTTCTTTGCATCCTTGCTGACACTTGGTCTTGTCAGTATGTGTGCTTTTGGCTAGTGTGGCACATGTCAGCCTTTAAGAGTAGAAACCTTGGACACCTTCTGATTATCAGCGCTGTGTGTTTGTATGCCCTCTGACTGGACTGAATCCTGGAGGGGAGTAGAGTGTGCTTAAGGTTCCGAATTCTTATCAAGCGTCTCCTGTATGCCAGACACTGTGGCAGGTGCTAGGAAGTAAACAAAAATATTGTATTTGAATTTGAGGACTCAGTATGAGGCAGAGGAAATAGATAAGTGGATGGGTAAATATGAAACAATGTAGCAAGTACTATGGGTATATGCAAAGTGCTGTGGACACTGATAAAGGAATTGTGCCTTAGAACAGTGGTTCTTAAATTTTAGAATTGGTAAGAATCACCTGAAGAGCTTGTTAAAGTACAAATCTGGCCATCATCCTCCAAAGTGTCAGATTCAGTAGGGTCTACCGTAGGGCGCCAAGAATTTGTATTTCTAACAAGTTCCCAGATGCTACTGATGCTGGTGGTCCAGGGCCCACATTTTGATGGACAAGAGTTTGTCTTAAAGGATGAACAGGAGTTTATCAGGTGAAAAATGAGAAGAGTCATGAAACAAGGAAGAGCATAAGGAAAGGCTGGGTGATGAAAGTGCATGGTATGCTCTAGGAATGGCCATTATCTTGTATGATGAAAGTACAACTTAAGGGCTTCCCTGGTGGCGCAGTGGTTGAGAATCTGCCTGCCAATGCAGGGGACACGGGTTCGAGCCCTGGTCTGGGAAGATCCCACATGCCGCGGAGCAACTAGGCCCGTGAGCCACAACTACTGAGCCTGTGCGTCTGGAGCTTGTGCTCCGCAACAAGAGAGGCCGCGATAGTGAGAGGCCCGTGCACTGCAATGAAGAGTGGCCCCCGCTCGCCGCAACTAGAGAAAGCCCTCGCACAGAAACGAAGACCCAACACAGCCATAAATAAATAAATAAATAATTCCCATTTAAAAAAAAAAAAAAAAAAAAGTCATGTTCCTTGCTTTAAAAAAAAAAAAAAAAAAGAAAGTACAACTTAATTTAAAGGGAATAAACAGAAATTGTAGATTAAGGCCAGACTACAAAAGACCTTAAGTGCTTACCTTAGGAGTTGGGTAGGCAACAGAAGTCTATGTTTGAAGAAAAAAATGCTGGCAAGAGGGCAGAAGCTGAACCGGAAATGGACAAGAGCAGTTAGGGGGCTCCTGTAAGAATTCAGATGAAAAGTAGATCAGGACTACACTTGGGCAACAGAGGTGGATAATAGGAGAACAATTTTAGAGACATTTCAGAGATTAAATGTCTAAGACTTGGTGACTAACTGGATGTATAGGGAGACAAGGAAATCCAGAATGAGAAATGTGGATGGTAGTGCTATTAATGGAGACAGGAAATACACGGAGGTAGAGAGAGATTAGTGGTAAGGTATGAGTCTGGTTTTTGGTCACCAAATCTGAACTGACTGAGGAACATCCATCTGACAATATCAACTATGAAGTTAGAATGTGGGATTTGAAAAAGGCAGTGCTTAGGGATATGTCACAGGAGGGATTAAGACCAGGTGATGGGTATAGTCTAAGAAGTGAATTAAGACTGGAACGAAAGATGATATCAACATTAAATGGGTAGGTGGAATACAGGAGCCAGTGAAAGCAGCTGGTAAGAAGCAAACAGCTAAAACCAGGACAATCATGTATGGTAAAGTTAAGAACAGAGAAGTTTTCAGAAAGGAGGAACAGAGGAGATGGTTAAGTGTTAACATGGCTTGAGGCTAAACAGGATGGCATCTAAAAAGAGATGAGTTGATTTAACGACATTGTCAAAGGCCATTTCACGGGAATCAGGGCATGGGTTGAAGAATGAGCTGGACGTGAGGAAGTGGAGGTGGCTGGTGAATACCACTCTTCTAAGAAGCTTGGTGGTAATAGGAAGGAGAGGGCTAGGGCAAGAGCTTCGGAGAAAGGCATGGCCAAGAAAAAAATTTCTTCTGGAGGCCTTCAAAAGTCTCAAGATGAATGTCAACAGTTTCCAGTGGCTAATCAATATTTATTTGTCTACCTGACTTGAAATATGCAAAACAGAGAAAACTATTTGATCAACTACTACTGATTCATTCATAGGAGGCAATTTGAATGTGGTAATCACTCTGGTATCTTTCTCAATAAATTCAGAGGCACATAATTAGTTTAGACTTATTGTCTTTTGGTCTCTGAGCACTCCCTGTGCCCCATTATTAACAGCAAAAGATCCCACTGTTATTCTAAGCTTCTTCTTTTTAATAGATTTAAATAATCCCTTTATGTGTTTTGGACTCTCTTCAAAGGTGCTTCTCAAAGTCTTTTTTCCTATTTTGTACCTAACCTGACATACTCTGTGGGCTCCCTGATCTCTTCTGGGTAGCTTTTTACAGTCTTTGAGAGATGTCTTTTTCCCTCCACAATAACCATTGTGACTATCACATTTTTAAGTGCTTGGATTTTTTTCTTTTTTTTAATTCTCAGTTACTCTTTCCCTACACTTCCAATAAAATCTCTTAAAACAGTCTCCAATCTTCTTATGACTTTCAAAGCCTACGTTTCAATTTTCCCTTAGCTAATACTCATATTTTGTCATAGTTTCCCTTTGAACACTGAATGATTGAGATAAATTTTCTGGGCTTATGGATTGAACGTGTCATGATAACTCACCTTAATTGGCTCACCCATGGTTACCTCCTAAGACCAATGCCTAGTCACAAGGCAAGAACCACAGCCAGGACATTTTTCTAACTGTAGGTGGTTTGAAACCTCCTGTTACAGCAAAGTTGATTCTATCAAAAATCTCTGTTAAAAAGCTCGCTTCTACCTCTTGACCTGCTTAGACTTTTTACAATTCACATTTAGTTCAATTTTTAATACCTGGCATAATTTCTAAGTTTCTAAATCTTTAACATTTCTATATTGGTATCATCAGCTTGGTCATCTAGTCTAAGGCACTGGTTCTCAAACACTGGAATCATCTGGAAAGTTGGAAAAAACTGCTGCTACTGTCCCACTCCCAGACATTCTGATTTAACTGGTCTAGGGTGAAGCCTGGATATCAGGATTTTTAAAAGCTCCCTAGGAGATTCTAATATAAACCAAGTTTGAGATATCACTGGTTTATATTCCTAAGATAAACAATCTAATTTTAAAAATTGTGAAAGGATTTGAATAGACATTTCTCCAAAGAAGATGCACAAATGATCCATAAGTACGTGAAAAAATGCTCAACATTATTAGCCATCAGAGAAGTGCAAATCAAAACCACAAAACCACTTTATATACACTAGGATGGCTAGAATAAAGAAGACAGATAATAACAAGTGTCGGCAATGATGTGGAGGGAACTGGAACCCTCAAACATTGCTAGTGAGACTGTAAAATGCTAGAGCTACTTTGGAAAAGAGCTCAGCATTTATGTAAACACAGAGCCACCACATGACGCAGAAATTTCACTCCTAGACATACACCCAAGATAAAGGAAAACATAATGTCCACACAAAAACTTATACATGAATCTTCATAGCAGCATATTATTCATAATAGACAAAAAAGGGGAAATAACCAAATATCTATCAGCTGATAATTGGATAAACAAAATGTGGAATATTCATGCAACAGAATGTTATTCAGCCATAAAAAGGAATGAAGTGTTGCTTCATACTACAACATGGATGAACCTTGCAATCATTATGCTAAGATTACGCTAAGTGAAAGAAGCCAGATACAAAGGGCCACATGTTGTATGACTCCATTTATATGTATTGTCCAGATTAGGCAAATTTATAGAGATAGAAGGTAGATTAGTAGTTGCTAGAGGCTGGGGGAGGGAAGAAATAGGGAGGGACTGATAACAGGTATGAGGTTTCTTTTCAGAGTAATGAAATTATTCTGGAATTAGATAGTGATGATAATTGTCCAACCTTCTGAATTGTACACTTTAAAAAGATGAATTTCCGGCTTCCCTGGTGGCGCAGTGGTTAAGAATCCACCTGCCAATGCAGGAGACACGGGTTCAAGCCCTGCTCTGGGAAGATCCAACATGCCTCAGAGCAACTAAGCCCATGAGCCACAACTACTGAGCCTGCACTCTAGAGTCCGTGAGCCACAACTACTGAGCCCGTGTGCCACAACTACTGAAGTCTGCAGGCCTAGAGCCCGTGCTCCACAGCAAAAGAAGCCACCACAACGAGAAGCCCGCGCACCACAACGAATAGTCCCCGCTTGCCGCAACTAGAGAAAGCCCGCATGCAGCAACGACGACCCAATGCAGCCAAAAATTAATTAATTAATTATTTTTAAAAAAGATGAATTTCATGGTGTGTGAATTATATCTCAAAAGAATAAGTATATTCTTATTGTTATCTTATGTGTCTGAGGAATTCTTACCCATGGAGATTTGAGAAAGACTCTCCTTACCAATAACATTTCTATTTTACTACTGTTTGCTGTATATCTCTCACAAAACTAGGCCACCTCCTTCCCTTTCTGGTAAGAATCTAAAGCCCAGGGTAAAGTCTCACAATGTGCCAGAATGAAACATCTGGCTTTCGTCACCTTTACTAAAGAAGGATATGAGGAAAATAAATAAATTCTGGAGAAGAAAAGCTGAGTGGCAGAGTCTCTAAAGAATGGGGACAGACCACTCTGCAGCCTGGAAAGGAGAAGACCAATGGGGATGTCATAGAAACCTATTAAATCACAAAGAGATCTTGTGTATACTAGAAGGAAATCCTGGAATACTTGAAAGAGATGATACCATTTAAAGGTTCAGAAATGCAAAGTTAGGACATGAAAAATAAAGTAACAACTTCACAAAACAGGTAATGATCTAAGGATGATCATTATCATTATTCCCCTGAAAGATAGTACAGGCAATAAAATACAGTTTTAAGGAAATGGCCCTATAGTAGATTATTTTATCAAAATAAGTTACTACTAATAGGAGTTTTAATTTTTTTCTTTAAAATTTCAAAAGATTTTAATTGTGGTAAAATAAAAATAAAATTACATACAATAAAACAACATAAAATTTACCATCTTAACCCTGTTTAAGTGTACAGTTCAGTAGTATTAATTATATTGACATTGTTGTGTAACCAATCTCCAGAACTTTTTCAACTTGCAAAACTGAAACTCTATACCCATTAAACAATAATTTCCCATTTCTCCCTCCCTCCCCTCAGCCCCTAGCAACAACCATTTTATTTTCTATTTCTATGAGTTTGACTACCCTTGATATCTCATATAAGTAGATGCATACAGTATTTGTCTTTTTGTGAGTGGCTTATTTCACTTAATGTCCTCAAGATACATCCGTGTTGTAACATATGTCAATTTCCTTCCCTTTTAAGGCTGAATAATATTCTATTGCATGTATATCTCACATTTTGTTTATCCATTCATCTGTCAGTGGACACTTGGATAGCTTGTTTTTTGGGGGCAGGGGGGTAGATGGGACCAAATACTAAAGTTGATATCCAGAGGATTAACCTGTCTTCTCCTAATAAGGTGCTTGGTATCACTATCAGAGACAGAAAGATGGTCAGAATTGGGGCTCAAATGGTGGCCAAAGAGGTTAGACCAGAATTCAGGCGTCTAGGCAGACTCATAGGATTAACACACACAAACCAGATACTGGGAGCATGAAAGGAAGAAGAAGCAGTGGTAATTTAGGGATTGAACATGCAAGGATATCTAAAACCAGGAGATCTTGGTACAACATTGTGAATCAACTATATTTCAATTAAAAAAATTAAAAAAAAAAGTAAAACCAGGACATCACTTTGAGGAAGAGAAATACAGAAGAAAGAGTCAACAAGGGACTTCCCTGGCAGTCCAGTGGTTAAGACTTCGCCTTCCAATGCAGGAGGTGTGGGTTCAATCCCTGGTCGGGGAGCTGAGATCCCACATGCCTCACGGACAAAAAACCAAAATATAAAACAGAAGCAATATTGTAACAAATTCAATAAAGACTTCAAAAAAAATTAAAAAAAAAAAAAGAAAGAGTCAACAAAATAGTGAACTATGAGTGAGAATCAAAGTCTGCCAAGCAGGGTCAGGAAGTACAGAAAATTAGCAGAGGACCCAGTGAGTGAGGGGTTGTACCAGAAAGGGAGGGTATACTACAGGCTAGTGTAGGTATCTAAGGGAGAGGTCTAGGATTCTAGCAGGCAGTATGCCACCAGGAAAGGAATGAACAGACTCTAAATAGACACTGGCTGCTCCCCTCTGGCCTCTGCCCTAGGGCATGTTGATTTGATAAGAGAGAGGGGGAAAATGAAAATAGATAGGCCATCCAGAGAAAACCGTAATTCAAAAAGATACATGCACCCCAGTGTTCATTGCAGTGCTATTCACAATAGCCAGGACATGGACGCAACCTAAATGTCCATCAACAGAGGAATGGATAAAGAAGATGTGGTACATATACACAGTGGAATATTACTCAGCCATAAAAAAGAACAAAATAATGCCATTTGCAGCAACATGGATGCACCCAGAGATTCTCATACTGAGTGAAGTAAGTCGACAGAGAAAGACAAATATATGATAGCGCTTATATGTGGAATCTAAAAAAAGACTACAAATGAACTTATCTACAAAACCAAAATAGAAGTCATGGCTGGCAGGAGGCTATTGAAGTGATAGTTACAGATACAGTTGCACAGAGGCTTCATAGCATGGTGTTTACGAGCATGTGCTTTGAGATCTCACTGCTTGAGTTATACCTACCCTTTAGCATTATGATTCTGGGTAAGAAATTCAACTTCTCACTTTACTTCTTTAAAATTGGGATGCTGGTATACCAACCATTATCATACATCTACTTGATGGTACACTACAAGGATGTTATGAGAATTAAGGGAATTTTATGTGTAAAATATTTAGAAAATGGCCTGGCATATATTGTACTAACTTCATAATAAAAAAAAAAAAACAAAATAGATTTACAGATATAGAAAATAAACTTATGGGGGCTTCCCTGGTGGCACAGTGGTTAAGAATCCGCCTGCCAGTGCAGGGGACACGGGTTCAAGCCCTGGTCCGGGAAGATCCCACATGCTGTGGAGCAACTAAGCCCATGCGCCACGACTACTGAGCCATGCTCTAGAGCCCGCGAGCCACAACTACTGAGCCCGTGTGCCACAACTACTGAAGCCCGCGTGCCTAGAGCCCATGCTCTGCAACAAGAGAAGTCACTGCCATGAGAAGCCTGTGCACCGCAACAAAGAGTAGCCCCTGCTCGCTGCAACTAGAGAAAGCCCGCGAGCAACAATGAAGACCCAACGCAGCCAAAAATAAAATAAATAAATTTATAAAAAAAAAAAAAAAAAAGAAAAGAAACTTAGGGTTACCAGGGAGTGGGAAGGGGAGGGATAAATTGGAAGACTGGGATTGACGCATACACACTACCATATATAAAATACATAACTAATAAGGACCTATTGTATAGCACAAGGAATTCTACTCAATACTCTGTAATGGCCTATATGGGAAAAGAATCTAAAAAAGAGTGTATATATGTATTTGTATAACAGATTCACTTTGCTGTAACCTGAAACTAATACAACATTGTAAATCAATTATACCCCAATAAAATTTTTTTTTTAAAAACAGTAAATAGATAGGCCAGATCTAGGAAATTTATACTGCATTCTGGAGCTGACTCCCAACATCCAAAACGGTGCGGCTACTTTGATTTCCATCCAGACTGGTGTCAATATTGGCATGGGTTGGATTTGGTAAGGCTGCAGGGATATCTACACAGCGGGGATGCCTGGGGTCCAGAGAGTGTTAGTTATAGCCTGAAAGTTGTTAGTGGGGCCTGCTGTAATATGAATTTAGTACTAATTTAGACCACTTATTTTCTTGTGCCTACAGCCAAACTATGCCCAGATTCCAGGGGTGGGACCAAACTGATAGTTGAAAGTTAATGGGTGGGGGGGCAGATACAAAAAGAAGAAGGGTATAGAGGTTAGAAGACAATCAGTTCTTTGCAATCCTAGGCTATACAGTAATGTTACTGGTCCACTGTGAAATTTCTCAGGATGAGACATAACTGTTCAGATATTACATACACAATATTACCAGCTTGTTTTTCTTTTCTCTCTTTCTTCTTCTTTTGAAGAGTTTAGAGTATATAAGTACGATGTGCAGGAAAAACATGTTCCTAGAAAATTATATTCACAGATAAGCTTCTCTAATTTGCCATTTCTTCTCTGCTGAGGCATGTTTTCCAGCAAACAAAATGCACTAATAAATCTATCAGGGACAGGAAGGCAGTGGGGGACAGCTGCAGCCACAGTATCCAGGAGTGACAATGATTAATTCCTACATCTGCTCAGTCAGATAGAAACAAAGGTCACTGTGCATAGATTAGCATCCTGATCACCACCTCCTCCTAACACACACACACACACACACACACACACACACACGCACACGGGAATAGCATCTTCCTCCACTGATCATGGCAAAGCTCAAAATGCCTGAAATATGTCTACTGTCTGAAAACTTCCCTCCCCCCAGAAACCAAGCTCTTTAGTGGGACAGAGATGGAAGAAGGAATAGAATAGGATCAGCAACTGATTAATGTCAGATTACTGTCTAACCTTGTTAACATCCAAATTAAGTGAAAATTTGATGCTCAGCTACATTTACGAAAGCAAAGGGAACAGGAAATTTAAGAACAAATCCTGATGCAGGAATTTGATCAAAGTAAGAAAGGCTATTATGGTGAAGCAGGTGAACACGTGGACATCTGGCATTATGTAAGGAAGGTATTTAGAAGCTGACTCTTTGTCCTCATGTTCAGCAGTCTCCTGAAGACATCGCCACTTCCTATTCATGACTTCTACACTTACAGATCCCTGACAGGTTGACTTTTTAAAAAAAATAATCTTGGACCAGGAAAGGTATTTTTTAAGTGCACAAATTATAAATGTTTAGCTCAGTGAATTATTACAAAGAAAACATCTATGTAACTATCATCCAAGTCAAGAAAAAGAACATTTCAATACCTCAAAACCTCCACTCATAATTATTACCCTTTCCTTCCTCCCTAAAGGTGCACCACTATCTTGACTTCTTTTTTTTCACCAGCTTGACTTTTAACACTATACTTTAGTTATGCCTGCTTTTAAACTGTATTTAAGGGGAAGCATATAGTACATGTTCTTTTGTGGCTAGCTTTTAAAATTTGTTTGTGAGATTTGGCCATGTTTCTGGGTGTTAACTATAACTTGTTCATTTTCATTGTTGAATAGTATTTCATTGCAAGAATGTACCATAACTTATTTATTCCTTTTACTATTAAAGGACAGTTGGGATGACTACAAATAATGCTAGTGTGAATATTCTTTATACAACTTTTGGTATAAATGTGCATACATTTCTCATGGGAATAATTCAGAAGTGGATTTGCTGGATCACAAGGTATATGAATTGTTAATTTTAGAAAATATGCCATATAAGAAAAATAAGTACTAGGGATGTAATGTACAACATGGTAAATATAATTAACACTGCTGTATGTTACATATGAAAGTTGTTAATAGAGTGACTCCTAAGAGTTCTCATCACAAGGAAAAAGTTTTTTTCTATTTCTTTAATTTTGTATCTCTACAAGATGATGGATGGTCACTAAACTTACTGTGATAATCATTTCATGATGTACGTAACAAGTCATAATGCTGTACACCTTAAACTTATATAGTGTTATATGTCAATTATATCTCAATCAACCTGGGAGAAAAAAAATTTTCACAGGAAAAAAAAAGAAGATATATCAAATCACTTTCCAAAGTGGTTGTACCAATTTGCACTCTCACCATGAGCAGATAAGAACTTCACAGCTTCGCATCTTTATCTTATCTTTAAAAATTTAAGTCATTTGGTGTATATCTCATAGTATTAATTTGCTTTTCCCCAGCCATAGGTAACCACCAATATACTTTGTCTATATAGATTTGTCTATTCTAAGCATTTTAATAAATGGAATCATAATATATATGCTCTTCTCAAAAAGGGAAAGAAATCCAAACATAACACTAAAGATAGTCTTCAAATCAAAAGGGAAGAGAACAAAAGAAAAAAGGAACAAAAAAGAACTAAAAAAAAAACCCAAAACAGTTAACAAAATGGCAATAAGTACATACCTATCAATACTTTAAAGGAAAATGAACTAAATGATCCAATCAAGCCGCACAGCACAGGGAGATCAGCTTGGTGCTTTGCGTCCACCTAGAGGGGTGGGATAGGGAGGGTGGGAGGGAGATGCAAGAGGGAGGAGATATGGGGATATATGTATATGTGTAGCTGATTCACTTTGTTATAAAGCAGAAACTAACACAATATTGTAGAGCAATTATACTCCAATAAAGATGTTAAAAAAAAAAGATCCAATCAAAAGACACAGACTGGCTGAACAGATACAAAAACACCACCCATATATATGCTGCCTACAAGAGACTCACTTCAGATCTAAAGACACACAAAACTAAAAGCAAGGGGATGGAAAAAAGAATATTCCATGCAAATGGAAATCAAACAAAAGCTGGGGCAGCAATACTCATGAGACAAAATAGACTTTAAAACAAAAACTGGGGCTTCCCTGGTGGCACAGTGGTTGAGAGTCTGCCTGCCAATGCAGGGGACACGGGTTCGAGCCCTGGTCTGGGAGGATCCCACGTGCCGTGGAGCAGCTAGGCCCGTGAGCCACAGCTACTGAGCCTGAGCGTCTGGAGCCTGTGCTCCGCAACAAGAGAGGCTGCGACAGTGAGAGACCCGTGCACCGCGATGAAGAGTGGCCCCCACTCGCCGCAACTGGAGAAAGCCCTCACACAGAAACGAAGACCCAACACAGCCAAAAATAAAAATAATAAATAAATAATAAATTAAAAAATTAAAAAAAAGAATGACTGGGTCTTGAGGGGCCCAGAATACATCTGGGAAGGGGATAATTTAAAAAAAAAAACAAAAAACAAAAAACAAAAACTGTAGCAAGAACAAAGGAGGTCATTACATAATAATTAAGGGATTGATCCAAGAAGATATAGCAATTATAAATACGTATGTGCTCAACATAGGAGCACATATAAAAACTTTATATTTATATATATAATAAAACATTCCATCCCAAAGCAGCAGAATACACATTCTTTTCAAGTGCACATGGAATATTTTCCAGGATAGATCATTTGTTAGGCCACAAAACAAGTCTCAGGAAATTTAAGAAAACTGAAATCATATCAAGCATCTTTTCTGACCACAATACTATGAGACTAGAAATCAATTACAAGAAAATAACTGCAAAAAACATAAACATGTGGAGTCTAAACAATATGCTACTAAACAACCAAAGGATCACTGAAGAAATCAAAGAAGAAATTTTTTAAAAACCTGAAGACAAAAGAAAATAAAAGCACAACAATCCAAAAACTATGGGATGCAGAAAAAGCAGTTCTAAGAGGGAAGTTTATAGTGATGCAAGCTACTTTAGGAAACAACAAAAAATCTCCAAAAAACAACCTAACCTCATACTTAAAGAAGAACAAACAAAACCCAAAGTTAGTAGAAGGAAAAATAATCATAAAGATCATAGCAGAAATAAATGAAATACAGACTGAAAAACAATAGAAAAGATCAATGAAACTAACAGCTCGTTCTTTGAAAAGACAAACAAAATTGATAAACCTTCAGTCAGACTCATCAAGAAAAAAGGAGAGAGGGCCCAAATCAATAAAATCAGAAATGAAAAATGAGAAGTTACAACTGGCACCACAGAAATACATTCTTGCTGGGTATGGCCACAGGCAAGGCCCTGACTGCTCCTTAACTAGACCATTTCTCAGGGCTATGTTTGCAGTGAGCAACCTTGAGGGATGAGGTAACATACCCCACGCCCCAGACAAAGAATAGGCTTGTTACGACTCACTATAAAAGTGATGAATTCCCCAGGCTTAGGTTCCTTTCCTTTAATGGTAACCCCCTGTGTGTGCAAGTATCATCCGTCATGGGCCCTGCATCATCCCCATGGGACTGATGGCATGGGAACCAGCACAAACCCAACATGAAGCTCTGACTACTGCTTTCTACCATGAGTAATGAAGTACTTTGTTTTTGACCCAAGAGTCTTGTGTCTTTTGCCAGCATAAAACAGTAACAGGCTAAGTTGTTAACTTATAAGTAGGGCAAAATCTCATACCCTACACAATTCTTTTTTTTTTAAATTAATTAATTAATTAATTTATTTATTTTTGGCTGCATTGGGTCTTCGTTGCTGCATGCAGGTTTTCTCTGTGGTGGTGAGTGGGGGCTACTCTTTGTCGAGGTGCGTGGGCTTCTCATTGTGGTGGCTTCTCTTGCTGTGAAGCACAGGCTCTAGGCGTGCGGGCTTCAGTAGTTGCGGCACGCGGGCTTGGTAGTTGTGGTTCACAGGCTCTAGAGCACAGGCTCAGTAGTTGTGGCACACGGGCTTAGTTGCTCCGCGGCATGTGGGATCTTCCTGGACCAGGGCTCGAACCCGTGCCCCCTGCATTGGCAGGCAGATTCTTAACCACTGCGCCACCAGGGAAGCCCCCCTACACAATTCTCATTACTCAAACTTTTTGATTTCCCAGGTAGTAAAACCCCAGATACTGGGGATTATTGTGGGAATGCTACTTTCAATTCTGAGAAGTAACAATATGTAAATAACTACCATCTAAATCATTATCACAAATGACAGTGAGATAAGGTCTTAGAATAAAAGATAGTCCTTTAATTGAACAAGTTTAGCTTCATGCAAAACTTATGACATTGCCCTTGTTTTGTGCATTTCAGAGGAGGCACCAGGAGAGCCTCCCTTTTGACATGAAAGGTCTACTTTGCTCCAAGAGTTAATTTGGTTCTTATTAAATTGCATGAGGAATCTAGGAAAAAAGAGTGCATTCCCCCGTATCAGTCAATAATACCTAGCACACTTAACAGATGGGTTTTAGGTCACCTAGCAGGGCCCTTTGGAAAAGGACACCAAATATGGTATACTTTTTCACTCATGAGAACCTTCTCAGAAAAATAAGAATGTTTATGGACTACATTTTCAATAGCTTTATTGAGTGTAACTGACATACAATAAACTGTATGATTTTTGAAGATTATATGATTTATTAAGTTTTGATATATGTATATACCTGTGAAATATTCGCCACAATCAAGGTAATGAACCATCACCCCCAAAAGTTTCCACATGCCCCTTGGTCATCCCTCCTTCCTGCTCTTCTGTGTTACCCCCCACCTGCAGGCAACCATTCATCTGATCTCTATCACTACAGATTAGTTAACAATAGATTAATTTTCTAGAATTTGTATAATTGGTATTATATAGTATACAATCTTTTTTGCCTGTCTTCCTTCACTCAGCATAATTATTTTGATATCCATCCATGTTGTTCCAAATATTAATAATTATTTTAATACTGAGTAGTATTTCATTGTATGGATATACCAAAATTCGTTCATCCATTCACTTGTTGATGGATATTTGTTATTTCCAGTTTTTGGCTATTACAAATAAAGTTGTTACGAACATGGTATACAAGTATGGTATACATATAGTTTAATTTCTCTGGGTAAAAACCTAAGAGCAGAATGACTGGATCATATTGTAGCCATATGTTGAACTTTTAAAGAAATGTTCAGACTGTTTTCCAAAGTGGTTGTACTATATTACATTCCCACCAGCAGTATATGCCAATTTAGCCAGTCTTTTAAAATTTCAACCATTCTAATAGGTGTGTAGTGGTATTTCATTGTGGTTTTAATATGCATTTCCCTGTGACGAATGGTGTTGACTATCTTTTCACATGTTTATTTGCCATCCATATATCTTCTCTGGTGAAGTGTCTGTTCAAACCTTTCACTCATTTTTTTGTTGTTGTTGGATTGCTTCTTTCATTATCAATTTTTAGTATTATTTATATATTCTGTATACAAGTTGTTTATCAGATACATGACTTGCAGATATTTTCTTCCAGTATGTGGCTTTCTTTTCATTTTCTTAAGTTTCTCTTTAGAAGAGAAGATGCTTCTAATTTTGATGAAGTTCAACTCATCAATGCTTTGTTTTATGGATTTTACTTTTATTGTTGCACCTAATAAATCTTTGCTTATTATAAGGTCAAAAAATTGTTATCCTATGTTTTCTTTGAGAAATTTTACAGTTTCAGATTTTTTTAGATTTGATAGATAGGTCTATGATCCATTTTCAGTTAATTTCTAAATATGGTGCAAGATGTAGATCAAAGTTCATTTCTGCATATGGGTATCCAATTGTTCCAGCACCATTTGTTGAAAAGACTGACTGTCCCTTCTCCACTGAATTGCCTTTGCACCTTTGTTGAAAAGCAGTTTCCCATACATGCATAGGTTTATTTCTGGATTCTATCTGTTCTGTTGATGTATATGTCTATCTTTACCCAATACCAAACTGTCTTCATTACTGTAGCTTTGTAACATCTTGAAATCAGGTGGTCCTAGTCCTCCAACTTTATTCTTCTTTAAAGTTGTTTTGGCTCTTCTAGGTGCTTCATATTTCCATGTGAATCGTAGAACCAGCTTGTCAATTTATACAAAAAAAGGCCAGGGCTTCCCTGGTGGCGCAGTGGCTGAGAATCTGCCTGCCAATGCAGGGGACACGGGTTCGAGCCCTGGTCTGGGAAGATCCCACATGCCGCGGAGCAACTGGGCCCATGAGCCACAATTACTGAGCCTGCGCGTCTGGAGCCTGTGCTCCGCAACGAGAGAGGCTGCGATAGTGAGAGGCCCGCGCACCGCGATGAAGAGTGGCCCCCGCTTGCCACAGCTGGAGAAAGCCCTGGCACAGAAACGAAGACCCAACACAGCCATAAATAAAATAAATAAATAAAATTAAAAAAAAAAAAAAAAAAAAAAAAAGGCCAGCTGAATTGTGATTGTGATTGGGTTTAGTCTATAGATCAATAAGGGGAGAATTAACAATATTGAGTCTTCTAACCCATGAACACAATATGTCTCCATTTATTTAGAATTTCTTTAATATCTCTCAGCAATGTTTTGTAGTTTTCAGTGCACAACTATTTCACATTGTTAGATTTATCCCTAAATATTTCATATTTTTTATGCTACTGTAAATGGCATTACTTTTAATTTCACTTTTCAGTTGTTTTTACTATATAGAAATACAGTTGAGTTTTGTACATTGATCTTGTACCCTGCAATCTTGTTAAACTAATTTATTAGTTCTAATTGTTTTAAAAAAAAATAGATTCCATTGAATTTTCTATATAGATGATCAGGTAACCTGAAGGTAAGCCATTTTAGTTCTTCCTTTCTAAGTTAGGTGACTTTTATTTCTCTTTGCATTGGCTAAAACCTTCACTGTTGAATAGAACTGGTGAGAGCAGACATCTTGCTTCTGGTCACAATGGGAAAGCATTTAGTCTTCTACCATTAAAAATGGTAGGGAGTTAAGTTGAGGGAGTTCTTTTCTATTTTACTTTGTTGAGATTTTATCAGAAATGGATGTTGAACCTTGATGTTGTCAAATGCTCTTTCTATGCCTATTAAGATGATCATATGGTTTTCTTTTTTAGTTGGTAAACATGGTGTATTATATTGATTGATATATGGATGTTAAAACAACTTTGCATTCCTGGAATAAACTTCACTTTGTCATGATGAATTATCCTTTTGATATTGGTTGGACTCAATTTGTTAAAATTTTGTTTAGAATTTCGGATCTATGTTCATGAGCCTATAGTTTTTTTCTCTTCTAAATTCTTTGTTTCCTAACTCATTAGAATAAGTTAGGAAATGCTTCCTTATTTTCAGTTTCTTAGAAGAGTCTGTGTAGAACTAGTAATATTTCTACAATACAGGCACAGTTTAGCAGGGTGCCTCTGGCTCAGGGTCTCTCACAAGTATACCCCTTGGTGAGCCATGGCTGCAGTCCTCCAAGGCTCGACTGGGGGAAAATCTGCTTCCAAGTGTATTCACACTGCTCTTAGCAGGACTCAAGATCTATTTTGAAGCTCACTGACATGGCTGTTAATAAGCCTCAGGTCCTTGATGGCCACAGACTGGAAACATCAGCTCCTGGCCATGTGGGCCTCTCCGCAGGGCAGCTCACAAAATGGAAGGTGGCATCCCTCACAGTGAGTGAGTGAAAGAGTGAGAGGGATCCAAGTTGGAAGCCATAGTCTTTTTGTAACCTTATCCCAAGTGACTAATAAGCAAATCAGTCAGTCCAGCCCATACTCAAGGAGAAGAGATTTCACAATATTGTGACTACCAGGAGGTAGGACTTATTGGAGAACATTTTAGAGACTGCCTACCAAAGTTGCTCATGATATTAACTTATTTTCCTTCTAATATCTATAGAATCTTTAGTGATGACAGCTCTTTCTTCCTTACTTGGGTAGTTATATATTCTCTTTTATTTTCCTGGTCACTTGGTCTAGAAGTTGGTCAATCTTATTGATCTTCATAAAGTTTTTGGTTTTACTGTTTTTTTCTGTTGCTTTTCTGTTTTTCATTTTACCAGTTTCCACTCTGATTTTTATTATTCCTTTCTTCTGCTTATTTGGGGACTCAGCTGCTCTTGTTTTCTGTTTTGTAAGGTGGACCTTTCTTCTTTATAATATGGAGTGTAGTGCTCTAATTTCCCCTGAAGTACTGCTTTAATGGCATCCAAAAATTTTTGATATATTGTGTTTTCACCCTCATTCAGTTGAAAATACTTTCTAGTTTCCCTTCTGATTTCTTCTTTGACCATGGGTTATTTTAAAGTGTTCTATTTAGTTTCCAAATATTTCAGAATTTTCCAGAGATCTCTCTGTTACGGATTTCTAATTTAATTCCATTCTGGTCAGAGAACATACTTTGTATAATTTGAATCCTTTTAAATTTAATAAGATCTTCTCTATGGCCCAGAAGATGATCTATCTTGGTAAATGTTCTGTGTGTACTTGAAAAGAATGTGTATTCTGCTGTTGTTGGGTGTAGGATTATGCAAAGGTCAATTAGGTCAAGTTGGTTGATGGAGTTGTTCAAGTCTTCTGTATCTTTACTGATTTTCTCTTGTAGACTACATTTTAAAATGTTATCAAAAATGCAGTATTGGTGACTGAACTTGAACATTGCTACATTATTTTTATTTTATTAAAATGTTTTTCTTACTCTGGCACACACATGCATGTGTGTGCACACACAGAGTCACAGTCACAAATTTAGAGACCACAAAACTGGAGTGAAATGAGGGATCTAACTCTGATGCTGCACCTTTGAACAAATTTTACTATTTAAGAAAGCACTTTTGAAACTGGGTTATTTTATGTTTCCTTGTCTGACCTTGTAAGCTACTTAACTGCAAAATGTGTTTTTATTCACAGTGCCTCTTAATATGTTATTTTTTATGCCAAGTCATGCTCCCGCTGAAAGCAAGACAGGCAACAAAATCTTTAGTAGAATGAAACAAATATAGGTGCTTCTACTATAACACTGTTTACAAGTGTTCAGACATATAAATGCTTTTAAAAAAACCTCGCATTCTACAAAATTGTGGATAAAAATAATGGGTTATGGGAAAAATAATGTGGGGCCATAACATATGAAACACATTTAACTTTGTAACCAGAATACTAATAAAAAATAATAAGTATCTCAATTAAAATACTAGTACTCAGTAAATATCCACTACCACTTGTACCCAGGATCACAGCTGATTTTTACAGCCTTAAATCTGCAAGACATAGGTCCTTAAGGGCATTCACCTCCAATAGATAACATTGTCATCAAAATCTAATTTGGATCTGTGTTTTCTTCAGCAATCAATTGTTTTTAAATACGAGGGAAATGTCTTCTTCATGTCTTCATCTACTCCTGCAACTTCATCAGATAGTGTCACATTGTAGGTAGACTACCAGTTCTTGAAGCCATTAAACCAGCTACTGCTTGCGCTGCTATCATATTATTCTTAGCTTAAGGCTTCCTTCTTTAACTGTAAGAAAGCTTGCCCCTGGATGCTTTAAACTATTGACTAGTTGGGGAAAAAATTACATATGAACCAATGATGTTATTTTCTTATTTGCCAATTGGGTACTAACTTGCATTACAGAAATGTGTTGTAACTGAAAACAGTATATACTCCATAGTTTTCTAACCTTGAAATATGTGATTTTCCTAGTCATTTTCTTGGCAGCAGCTACTGTTGGGATTTAAATCTCCTTACTCCCAGGATCACTGAAAACATATTTACTGAGCACTTATTATGTTCCAGTCTGTTCTAAATGCTGGAGACAGTGGTGAGCATGAGAGACAAGGTCCTTGTGTTCACAGACTTTACATTCTGGTGGGGGATGCAGACAATAAACAGGTAAATCAATAAATATGGTACTATCAGAGAGTGATATTTGCTATGAAGAAAATAAAACAGGGTGATGGGATATGGCATGAGACGTAGGGGGTTGGGTGGCCATTCTGTAGAGAGGCTACCTTAGATAGGATGATCAGGGAAATCCTCCCTAAAGAGATGACATTTGAGCCAAGACCTATCAGATGAGAAGGAACTAGTCATGGGATGATCTGGAGAAGACTGTCAGGCAGTGGGAACAGTAAAGTGACAGTAAATCAAAGGCCTTAAGATGGGAGTGGGCTTAGTGTATTTGAGGAACAGAATGAAAAGTGGCTGGGGAAGCTTCAGGGGTGCACCCAGGGCCAGGTGCCACGCCTCAATGCCATGCTGAGGTTGACCCAGCAGATCAAGCCACTGCTGCCTAACAGTTCCATGTCCTCCAAGCCTCAGATGGCCAGTGGCACCCCAAAATGCCTGCAGACAAATCCAACTGACTGACCCTCATCTGAGTGCCAAACCCAGGCAATGGAGCATAATGCACTTGATCACCACAAAGTGTCAGGCTGCTGTGGGGACAGGCGAGTTTGGCATCTCTGAGGGGGTTGTTGAAATCTGACATGGGCTCTGTCCAGAAATCACCTGCAGACCAGGGAGAGAAGGCTGGAGCAGGGCTTCTCAGGAGGGAGCCTGGGATAGCTGGGGCAGGAGGATGGCACAGAGTGGGAGAGATGGGGTGGGCCTTGAGGGAAGGACTGGATACCAGTGAAGGAAAGATTCTGCAAGTCCCTTCAGAAAAAAGCCATCACTTTGTTTCTTTTGTCAGTCCTGGGTGCCATACGCCCTTACCTGGATGAGCCAGTGACTTTCCAACCAGTCACAACTGTCTAGCAGAATAGCCAGGTAGTGGGGCTTCACTATTTTTACAGAAACCTTAGCTTACCCAGACTGGTTCCAATCGTGCTGCCATAAACTTTAATGTTGCTTTGGAATATTTCTCTACGTGCTCTCTATTTTTAATACAAATACCTCATCTTCTCGGAAAGATCTCACCATCCTTTATGAGGAGAGACTCTTCATTCTCTTCTTTGGATATCCTTATAGTAGTTAGCGCAAGAGTGGGCCAGACCTTTCTCCTTCTCAAGAGGGAATTGTACTGCGAGGCCAGGCCTCCTTCAGGGACAGCTTCTCACATAGTTTAATGCCACAGTAGGACACAAGCTTTGCTGATACCAGCCAGCAGCTCGTGGTGCCAAAATGACACTAATACTCTGGGTTTCATGTTTCAGGCAACGAGATACGAGAAACTAGGCATGGGGCTGCTTACCTGTTCTTCCTGCAGCGAATTGTGAAGCCAAGAAAGAAGGCTATCAGCAGAAGTCCACAGCTGAGGAAAGTCCAAACAACACCCAAGAGGGCAGGAGATAATGAAGAAATGGTCTTACTGCTGTGGCGGGAAGAGGTCTGAGAACAGAATGAAGAGAAGCTGTTAGGAACGAAGGCTCTTCTATAGATCAAACATGAACTGCCCCCATCACCTCCAGAGCTGGGACATATATGTCCTGCATAAGCATTTCCTCCTCGTACTTCTCCCCCCTCCACCACCACTACCATCATCAACAATAATAACAACAACGTGTACATCTAAGCAGCCCTGACACCCCATGGCTGCTCACTTACAATTGTTGTCCTGCAGAGATCATGAAGGGGTCTCCGCTCCAGCTCCTGGCCAGGAAAACCGTCACACAATTCAGAGCAGTTTATTTCAGGCTCCATGTCATCATATGCCTCTCTTGGTATGTGCTTATTCACAGTCTTGCTTGGTCACCCACCAGTAGATAACCAGAAGATCTTTGAGTAAAACAGAAGAGCAACTCCAATCTTTTCTTCAGAGGTGCCATTTTGAAGCTGGCTCCTGGGGCAGAATCTGGGACGAACAATCCATTCAGGTGGAAGCGGAGAGTTATTTCACTAAAGCTCCTTCATCAGACACCCTCCAGGCTCTCCGGGTCCCCTGCTGCCAGTGAAGACCATGTAACTCAAGAGTGGGCATCTTAGTAACCATTAAGTCACACACTGCGATGATTCTGGCTTGCCACCAGATGGCAGTTGCTGCTCCAAGTACTCCCACACAGGTCTCAAAGGAGAAGAAAGCAATTAAACCTGTTAACAAAAAAATGTTATTTATATATAACACACACAAATAAACACAAACACACACATATATGTAAATGGCTTATTACAGAAGTTTTAAAATATTTTACACATTTTAACTATATATTTTTATTGTATGTAGTTATATACATTATTATATATAACCAAGGTTTAAAATATAGTATATATCTAAATAAATATATTTCAAAACCTCTTTAATAAACAACACTTTAAAAACAAAGACAAAGCACACCTAACAATTTATAGATATACAGCTCTACAGTCCCTCTTCTGATCCCCTTTATGGTCCAGCACTACAAAAATTTCAGTTTCGGGCTTCCCTGGTGGCGCAGTGGCTGAGAATCTGCCTGCCAATGCAGGGGACACGGGTTCGAGCCCTGGTCTGGGAAGATCCCACATGCCGCGGAGCAACTAGGCCCGTGAGCCACAACTACTGAGCCTGCGCGTCTGGAGCCTGTGCTCTGCAACAAGAGAGGCCGCGACAGTGAAAGGCCCGCGCACCGCGATGAAGAGTGGCTCCCACTCGCCACAACTAGAGAAAGCCCTCGCACAGAAACGAAGACCCAACACAGCCAAAAATAAATAAATAAATTTATTTTTAAAAAATTTTAGTTTCAATATGTGAACACTCTTCCTTTTTTCCCTAGTGGAAACCCCCCTGCCCTTCCAAGATCTTTCTATGCAACCTAGGGAGTAAGCTCTGTCTGATCCTGGGTGGTGGTAGGCTCAGGTGCCCCATGCTGTCTGCATATACATTGTCTGTTGGTTGGTCCTGTTCCTCCTGTTAGCTCAGTGAGGGGAGGAACATTCTATGCCCAGTCAGCTGGGATCTCAAAAGGATATGCAAGCCCTTTGCCAAGAGTTTTCTGTTTGTTTATTTTTAAACTGTTAGACTACTAGAAGTGGGATAGGCTACTCAGGTAATAGGGAGAGAAACTGAGGGTTCTAAGAATTCCCACAGAGTGAGCGAGTGGCCAGAGCATGGTGTTATTTCTCTCAGAAGATGATTGCAATATGAATACTGTGATCTAAAAAAAGCTCTACCTTGCAGAACAAAAGTACAAATGCTCAAAAGTAGAGAGGCTTAAATTAACTCCAGCAGAAAAGGCAGACATGTCCCCAATACTTTAAAGCAATCTATCCTGTAACAGAGAAACAGATTTGAAATTTTACCAGTGGGAATTTAAAAAAGGATGCCACTTCTGCTTCGTGTTTCTGAAACAGCTTAGCACAGTTTTCTTTTATTGTGGAGTAAACTTGGAAGAGGAAAAAAATCAATTATTATTATTCCAATAGCCACTGAATACAGGACTTGTGTTCAAGCCAGAACAATAGTGACTGGTGTAGAATGCCATCTTTGGATTCTGCGTGCTTAGACATGAACAATATAGCACCAGGTGCTGCCCATATATTGGCCTCTCATATCTTCCTGAATTATTTACCAGGCTCATTACAATGAAATCCCAAGAGAACTAAAAGCCACTACCTCCTGTCAAGACATTTAAATTCTTGTGAAGTCTGATCAGATTACTGAATGCAAAATTAAGAAGTAAATATAAAAATCTGACTATTTGCATCTTAATTTAGTTGAAAATTTAATTGCTAAAAAGATAATTTTTTTCTTTTTCTTAAAAGTTAGACATCCCCTATTGTGCTTTCTAGCACAGAGCAATATTGGAAGCCACAGGGAGGACTATACTCTATGATGGATTGAAAAATATATTTTTCCTATATTGCCCTTTTAATCATACTCGCAAATAAGTACAGTTACATTTAAACCATTATTAAGTCCCTGTTTGTGTATCCTTACATCATATAGGTGTGTGTGTATATACATAAAACCTCATTTTGTTCTCACAACTGTGTCATGTGAGGTAAACAAGACATCTCCTCGTTTTCACATAAGAAAACTGAAGAGCAGAAAAGCGGAGAATCTTGCTCCAAATATGCAGAGGCGGGACTCAAATTCAGGAGTTTAACTGCAAGGTCAATGTCCTCCCAGTTAATACCCTGCATGGGGCAGACACCCTGGACTGACCTCACCCCAAGAAGACACCAATGGCCTGTTAGGTTTCTTCATGTTTAGTTCTCAGAGCTTCACATCTATGGGTTCTCTGGAGTGTGGCCCACAACAGTATGTCTATATCAGTTACTCTCAACTGGGGCAATTTTGCACCTCCAGAGGACATTTGGCAGTGTCTGGAGACATTGTGGTTGTCAAAACTGAGAGGAAGGTGCTACTGACATGTGGTAGGTAGAGGCCAGGGATGCTGTTAAACATCCTACAATTCACAGAATGGTCCAAATAACAAAGACTTATCCAGCCCCAAATGTCAGTAATGCTAAGGTAGGGAAACCCTGGTCAACACTGTGGATCTCAGAAGGGCTAACAACCTTAAGCCCAAATCATCTTTGGGAGAGTCTGTGAACATGATAGAACTGTCCAGCTGAACATAAATTTCTGAGTACATTCTAAAGGTCATCTTGGACAGACTGAACTCACTGGCATGGAACTTTGAATGCTAGGCACCCCTCCAGTCCATGGATATCCAGTGTAGGAACTTTATAAACCATGATACTAGGCTCCTCCACGGGGCAGGCATTCAATTCCAACATTAGCACACACTTACAGAGATTCACCCATGAAGAAGTGGTGAAACAATGAATGGCTTAGTTATTGAGAGGACAGAGTTGAATGATTTCAAAAAGTATTGAGTGATTGGGAAAGTGGATGGGAAGTAGTGTGTCAGAGGGGATAATAGTGAGGCATTTGACCATAAGATACATACAGAATCCAAGACACAAAGAGAAAGGTCTGCCAGGCTCCTCCAAGAGCAATTCCCGCCCCCACCAAAGTCTATAGAGGTAAACTGTCTAGTCCACAGACAGCAGCAGGCCCAAGAAGATGAAATGGTAGGGCTTACAATTTATTTGACAGAATCCTGCCCGGTGATTAGGATCAGCAAAACAGACACTGCATCAACTACACTGTTCCAAAGAGCAAGATGGTCATTTACAGGTTCACAACTCTCAACAGCCCCCATATCTTTCCACAAAAATCTACCCTATTCTTCTACACATTATTTCTGGCTATTGGAAAACTAGTCCTACAATTACTGTCTTTTAAAAATTTGTTTTGTAGTTGGTACAACTTCTGCTTCTGTTCATGAAGAATTAACTGCTATTGGAATTGCCCTCCTGCTGTAAACACCTCGAAAACCAGACAAAATATACAAAACAACTCTTACCAGATATTGGATAACAGATTTCACAGGACTTTGGAAAACAAATGAGGTGAACCTACAATTGACTGACAGATATAAAGTGAAATATAAATAAATAAATATATCCTTTCAGTGACAATAATTGATCCCAAGTTACTGCTTTAAGGCAGTTCCCAGGCCACAGCACAAGGAGGGAAATCCAAAGAGAGCCTAGAAGTCTTGCTAAGGTAAGGAGAATAGATTGGAGTTTAGGGACATCAGGCAAACAAATTTGTGAGGCAGAGTAATGAAGAAGACGGAGATACCAAGAAAGAGAGTGCTTTGGAAATCTGCAGGGGATCCTCTCAGTCTTTGTCTGAGTATTGATCTAGGCATGTGAGAGGAAACTATTTGAAGTGAAAGAAATAACCACTGGTAGGCAGTAGCTGAACATTTCCTGGAGTTCACACAGGGTTGGGAATACTTTGTGTTCCCACCAGCCAGAGTGGAGAGACCTCATAATATACAGGACATTGGATACAATTCTCATAAAAAAATGGGACTAAATACACCCTAGACTAGAAACTACTCTGGACTTTCCCTAATAATGCTTAAAAGTAAGCCTTAAAAGGATCAGATTGATCCACAAAAAACTTAACTGCATTCCAGAACAAAACACAATGTTCGTTAAAGGAATACAACAAGAGCCAGCACTCAACAACATAAAATTCAAAATGTCCATCATCAATAAAAAATTACCAGGCATACAAAGAAGCAAGAAATAAGATCTATAACAATACACTTTAAAAATTCAATAAAAACATACAGTGGGACTTCCCTGGCGGTCCAGAGGTTAGGACACCACACATCCACTGCAGGGGGCACAGGTTTGATCCCTGGTCAGGGAATTGGGATCCTGCATCCTGTGCAGCGCAGCCAAAAAATAGAAAAAAAATACAGAAATAACAGAAATAATATAATTGGCACATGAGGACTTTAAAACAACTATTATAAATATGCTCAAAGATATAAAACAGAACATAAACAAAATGAAAGGAGAAATGGAGAATACATTTTAAAAACCCAAATAGAATTCTAGAGATTAAAATGCAATTATAAAATTAAAAATATAGTAGATTAGACACTCCAAAAAAAAAAATATTGGTGATCCACCAGAGGGCAGACAGCAGAAGCAAGAAGAACTACAATCCTGCAGCCTGTGGAACAAAAACCACATTCACAGAAAGACAGACAAGATGAAAAGGCAGAGGGCTATATGCCAGATGACGGAACAAGATAAAACCCCAGAAAAGTACCTAAATGAAGTGGAGATAGGCAACCTTCCAGAAAAAGAATTCAGAATAACGATAGTGAAGATGATCCAGGACCTCGGAAAAAGAATGGAGGCAAAGATGGAGAAGATGAAAGAAATGTTTAACAAAGACCTAGAAGAATTAAAAAACAAACAAACAAACACCTAGAAGAGTTAAAGAACAAACAGAGATGAACAATACAATAACTGAAATCAAAAATACACTAGAAGGAATCAATAGCAGAATAACTGAGGCAGAAGAACAGATAAAAAAAAAATTAAAAAAAAAAAAAAGAAGAACAGATAAGTGACCTGGAAGACAGAATGGTGGAATTCACAGCTGCGGAACAGAATAAAGAAAAAAAGAATGAAAAGAAATGAAGGCAGCCTAAGAGACCTCTGGGACAACATTAAATGCACCAACATTCACATTATAGGGGTCCCAGAAAGAGAAGAGAGAGAGAAAGGACCCGAGAAAATATCTGAAGAGATTATAGTCAAAAACTTCCCTGACATGGGAAAGGAAATAGCCAGCCAAATCCAGGAAGTGCAGAGAGTCCCAGGCAGGATAAACCCAAGGAGAAACACGCCAAGACGCATAGTAATCAAATTGGCAAAAATTAAAGACAAAGAAAAAATACTGAAAGCAGCAAGGGAAAATCGACAAATAACATATAAGGGAACTCCCATAAGGTTAACAACTGATTTCTCACCAGAAACTCTACAAGCCAGAAGGGAGTGGCATGATATATTTAAAGTGAAGAAAGGGAAGAATCTACAACCAAGATTACTCTACCCAGCAAGGATCTCATTCAGATTCGACGGAGAAATCAAAAGCTTTACAGACAAGCAAAAGCTAAGAGAATTCAGTACCACCAAACCAGCTCTACAACAAATGCTAAAGGAACTTCTCTAGGCAGGAAACACAGAGAAGAAAAGAACCTACGAAAACAAACCCATAACAATTAAGAAAATGGTAATAGGAACATACATACTGATAATTACCTTAAACGTGAATGGATTTAATGCTCCAACCAAGACACAGGCTTGTTGAATGGATACAAAAACAAGACCCATATATATGCTGTCTACAAGAGACCCACTTCAGACCTAGGGACACATACAGAAAGTGAGGGGAAGGAAAAAGATATTCTATGCAAATGGAAATCAGAAGAAAGCTGCAGTAGCAATACTCATATCAGATAAAATAGACTTTAAAATAAAGAATGTTACAAGAGACAGGGAAGGACACTACATAATGATCAAGGGATCAATCCAAGAAGAAGATATAACAAATATAAATATATATGCACCCAATATAGGAGCACCTCAATACATAAGGCAACTGCTAACAGCTATAAAAGAGGAAATCGACAGCAACACAATAATAGTGGGGGACTTTAACACCTCACTTACACCAATGGACAGATCATCCAAACAGAAAATTAATAAGGAAACACAAGCTTTAAATGACACAATAGACCACACAGATTTAATTGATATTTATAGGACATTCCATCCAAAAACAGATTACAATTTCTTCTCAAGTGCACACAGAACATTCTCCAGGATAGATCACATCTTGGGTCACAAATCAAGCCTCAGTAAATTTAAAAAAAATGAAATCATATCAAGCATCTTTCTGACCACAATGCTATGAGATTAGAAATCAATTACAGGGGAAAAAACGTAAAGAACACAAACACATGGAGGCTAAACAATACATTAGTAAATAACCAAGAGATCACTGAGGAAATCAAAGAGGAAATCAAAAAATACCTAGAGACAAATTACCACGAAAACACGACAATCCAAAACCTATGGGATGCAGCAAAAGCAGTTCTAAGAGGGAAGTTTATAGCAATACAAGCCTCAACAAACACGAAAAATCTCAAATAAACTATCTAACTTTACAACTAAAGGAACTAGAGAAAGAACAAACAAAACCCAAAGTTAGTAGAAGGAAAGAAATCATAAAGATCAGAGCAGAAATAAATGAAATAGAAACAAAGAAAATAGCAAAGATCAATAAAACCAAAAGGTGGTTCTTTGAGAAGATAAACAAAATTGATAAACCATTAGCCAGACTCATCAAGAAAAAGAGGAGAGGACTCAAATCAATAAAATTAGAAATGAAAAACGAGAAGTTACAACAGACACCGCAGAAATACAAAGCATCCTAAGAGACTACTACAAGCAAACCTATGCAAATAAAATGGACAACCTGGAAGAAGTGGACAAATTCTCAGAAAGGTATAACCTTCCAAGACTGAACCAGGAAGAAATAGAAAATATGAACAGACAAATCACAAGTAATGAAATTGAAAGTGTGATTAAAAATCTTCCAACAAACAAAAGTCCAGGACCAGATAGCTTCACAGGTGAATTCTATCAAACAAATAGAGAAGAGCTAACACCCATCCTTCTCAAACTCTTCCAAAAATTGCAGAGGAAGGAACCCCCAAACTCATTCTATGAGGCCACCATCACCCTGACACCAAAACCAGACAAAGATACTACAAAAAAGAAAATTACAGACCAATATCACTGATGAATATAGATGCAAAAATCCTCAACAAAATACTAGCAAACAGGGCTTCCCTGGTGGCGCAGTGGTTAAGAATCCGCCTGCCAATGCAGGGGACACGGGTTCGAGCCCTGGTCCCAGAAGATCCCACATGCCGCGGAGCAGCTGGGCCCGTGAGCCACAATTACTGAGCCTGTGCGTCTGGAGCCTGTGCTCCGCAACAAGAGAGGCCGCGATAATGAGAGGCCCGCGCACTGTGATGAAGAGTGGCCCCCACTTGCCACAACTGGAGAAAGCCCTCGCACAGAAACGAAGACCGAACACAGCCATAAATAAATAAATAAATAAAATTTAAAAGAGATAAGCAAAACATTCTCTCTATAAATTTGATCTTTAAAAAAAAATGTTTAAAAAAAAAAATACCAGCAAACAGAATCCCACAACACATTAAAAGGATCATACACCATTATCAAGTGGGATTTATCCCAGCGATACAAGGATTATTTAATATATGCAAATCAATCAATGTGATATACCAAACTAACAAATTGAAGAATAAAAACCATATGATCATATCAATAAATGCAGAAAAAGCTTTTGACAAAATTCAACACCCATTTATGATAAAAACTCTCCAGAAAGTGGGCATAGAAGGAACCTACCTCAACATAATAAAGGCCATATACGACAAATCCACAGCAAACATCATTCTCAATGGTGAAAAACTGAAAGCATTTCCTCTAAGATCAGGAACAAGACAAGGATGTCCACTCTCGCCACTATTATTCAACGTAGTTCTGGAAGTCCTAGCCATGGCAATCAGAGAAGAAAAGGAAATAAAAGGAATACACATTGGAAAAGAAGAAGTAAAACTGTCACTGTTTGCAGATGACATGATACTATACATAGAGAATCCTAAAGGTGCCACCAGAAAACTATTAGAACTAATCAATGAATTTGGTAAAGCTGCAGGATACAAAATTGATACACAGAAATCTCTTGCATTCCTATACACTAATGATGAAAAATCTGAAAGAGAAATTAAGGAAACACTCCCATTTACCACTGCAACAAAAATAATAAAATACCTAGGAATAAACCTACCTAGGGAGACAAAAGACCTGTATGCAGAAAACTATAAGACACTGACGAAAGAAATTAAAGATGATACTAACAGATGGAGAGATATACCATGTTCTTGGATTGGCAGAATCAATATTGTGAAAATGACTATACTACCCAAAGCAATCTACAGATTCAATGCAATCCCTATCAAATTACCAATGGCATTTTTTACAGAACTAGAACAAATCATCTTAAAATTTGTATGGAGACACAAAAGACCCCGAATAGCCAAAGCAGTCTTGAGGGAAAAAAATGGAGCTGGAGGAATCAGGCTCCCAGACTTCAGACTATACTACAAAGCTACAGTAATCAAGACAGTATGCTACTGGCACAGAAACAGGAATATAGATCAATGGAACAGGATAGAAAGCCCAGAGATAAACCCACGCACCTATGGTCAACTAATCTATGACAAAGGAGGCAAGGATATACAATGGAGAAAAGACAGTCTCTTCAATAAGTGATGCTGGGAAAACTGGACAGCTACATGTAAAAGAATGAAATTAGAACACTCCCTAACACCATACAGAAAAATAAACTCAAAATGGATTAAAGACCTAAATGTAAGACCGGACACAGTAAAACTCTTAGAGGAAAACATAGGAAGAACACTCTTTGACATAAATCACAGCAAGATCTTTTTTGATCCACCTCCTAGAGTAATGGAAATAAAAACAAAAATAAACAAATGGGACCTAATGAAACTTAAAAGCTTTTGCAAAGCAAAGGAAACTACAAACAAGACGAAAAGACAACCCTCAGAATGGGAGAAAATATTTGCAAACGAATCAATGGACAAAGGATTAATCTCCAAAATATATAAACAGCTCATGCAGCTCAATATTAAAAAAACAAACAACCCAATCAAAAAATGGGCAGAAGACCTAAATAGACATTTCTCCAAAGAAGACATACAGATGGCCAAGAGGCACATGAAAAGCTGCTCAACATCACTAATTATTAGAGAAATGCAAATCAAAACTACAATGAGGTATTACCTCACACCAGTAAGAATGGGCATCATCAGAAAGTCTACAATCAACAAATGCTGGAGAGGGTGTGGAGAAAAGGGGACCCTCTTGCACTGTTGGTGGGAATGTAAATTGATACAGCCACTATGGAGAACAGTACGGAAGTTCCTTAAAAAACTTAAAATAGAATTACCATATGACCCAGCAATCCCACTACTGGGCATACAACCAGAGAAAACCATAATTCAAAAAGACACATGCACCCCAATGTTCATTGCAGCACTGTTTACAATAGCCAGGTCATGGAAGTAACCTAAATGTCCATTGACAGACAAATGGATAAAGAATATGTAGTACATATATACAATGGAATGTTACTCAGCCATAAAAAGGAACGAAATTGGGTCATTTGTAGAGACGTGGATGGATCTAGAGACTGTCATACAGAGTGAAGTAAGTCAGAAAGAGAAAAACAAATATCGTATATTAACGCCCCTAGAAAAATGGTACAGATGAACCGGTTTGCAGGGCAGAAATAGAGACACAGATGTAGAGAACAAAGTATGGACAAGGGGGGAAATGGCAGGGGGTTGGTGGTGGTGTGATGAATTGGGAGATTGGGATTGACATGTATACACTAATATGTATAAAATGGATAACTAATAAGAACCTGCTGTATAAAAAATAAATAAAATAAAATTCAAAAATTCAAAAAAAATAAAAATAAAAACAAAATTAAATCAAAAAGAAAATAAGTATCTAAAAATTAGAAAGCAAGCTGAAACAAATTACTATCATCAAGTTGATGATATAACCACATAGAGAAGAATTATTTTAAGTAAAAGTAATTTGATTATACACCTGAAAGACAAAAAATAACCACAAAGAAATCTTAAATGGCATTAAGTGGGTATTGTTCCTATTTTATATAGATGGATATACATACATATACACATACATACAACTACTTATTAGATAAAGCAAATAAGTAATTATGTTCATGTCAATGGGAACTAAGAATTTCAAAGTAAGAGAAAAATATATGCATATAAAATAAAATAAGTTAAAAAATCTCTCAATCATTTATTTAAATGGGAAATATCAGTATGGACTCAAAATTTTTCTTTTTCTAAAATATTCATATTTCCTAGTCTGTTAACTGAAGTTTGGAAGTTAAGTACAACATAGCAACAATAAGCACTCCAAGTGCCCAGATTGTAGTCTCTAAAACCATTTTTCACTAAAAGGAATCAGGTTTCCTTAGTGAAATAGTCAATTTAAGTTATGGAGCTGGAAATATATGAGATGAAACTGGGACATTTTGTCATACTAGAGCATGAAAAATTATCAGACTACAGAGAGTACAGAATCATGTCAAAGGGATGCAGGAGTCAACAGGCTTCCACTGGTCAATGACAGGATAATTTGAGCATCAAAAAGAACAATAACTGTAATGCACTGAAACATATATGGCACATAGTAGGCATGCAATAAATGATTATTGAATAAATGAACAAAATTAGCATTGTAGGTATTAGTAAAATATTGTCGAAGGTGTGGTCTACAACACTGACTTAGTGGCTCCTCCATGAGGACAGATGGTGGAAATTTTTCTTCCTTTCAAATACCAGGAAAAGTTGTCTTTTTCTCGAACATTTTCATGTCATGAGTAGTACGTTTCTTTCTGTTTTGGCTGCTGGGAAGCTTGGAATCAAATATGTGGTGCACTTATAGCAACTGTGCAGTGTTAGGTATTTCTGGCTCGTTTTATTATCCTATGACTGTTTTCCTTTTGTCTGGATTTCCTTATTCCTTCATTTTTTCAACCCAATACATGCTTTATATTAAAAGCAGAAGGGACAACTGAAGTAATATGGATGTTTCTACCCAATGTGAGCAAATAGATACATTGTTTGAAGTATCTCAGCCTCAGGTTATCCACGAAGAGGTAAGTCAGACCCACATGCAAATTAATAAAAAATGTATCTATTCAAACCACCACCAATAGCACTGACTAGATACTTACTAACGTTCCTTCTGGCACTAATATTGTCTCAAGTATTACCTCCACATTAACTATGTTAATATAGGCAGCAGATACATGGATAATTATAAACAGCAGGGAATGTAAAATGCATTTTAATTGTTTTTGAATGCACTGTGTTATGTCCTAGTAGCAGATTTACAAACATGCTGCATATGGGTCACTCATACTAACAGTAAAATTCATGTCTATTGCCTAAGCATACACTGCTCTTTGTGGAGGCAGCAGACAAGTACACACAGGGCGGAGGGGATTAAACCTCCCCTAACCACCACCCACCACAGAGATTCTCAACACAGAAGATGGCTTACAGTTGTAAATTCTTTCTAAGAGAGGATGAGCATGAGATTAGGGTGGAAAAGTACTGCGTGTCTATGAACAAGACAGTTCAGTCAGGGAAAGTAAGTGAAGTCACAGAATATTGGAGATGGAAGCAACCTCAGATATAATCAAGTCCAGTCTCCATTTTATGGGTCAAAAAACTGTCCCACAGAGGTTGGGAGGTTCAGGAATCACATGGTGAGCGTAGGAAGAGAATCTTGGTGTCCCAAGTTCAGTGCTCTTTCTATACTACTTTAAAGGTCCTTTAAAGGAAGTTATGATTGGCCTTTCACGCACTTGAAACATCTGGGGCAAAGGCCTGGGCTTGGGGAAGGGAAGATGGAGACTGTGTGTGTGTACAGGGGAGTGCCGGATGGGAATGGTGACCAGCAGGAAGGCAAGTTTGATGTGAATACACAGAATGTGTGCAGGGCCAGTGGAGGCAACTGGAGAGAGCAGGGCCATAGGGGTAACAGCTCTAAGGCTGTAGTTAGAAGTTTGTGGAGGAGGTCCGAGAGAAAAAAGGAACACTGTGGAAGGGGGAAAGAGTATTCTCTTGGGAGAGTATAAGTTTTGGAACTTGTACATTTTCTCCACAACAATGTAAAGTGTACTGAATTAATCTGCTTCTCAGAACCTCAGATTTGCCTTATAAAAGAGGGAGAAATGATAAAAGTTCTCTTTTAAAGCCTCTGAAGTGCCTCCAGTTAAGTTTTCCACATACTTTCATGGTTTCTGAATAATCATCCCCAGGACCCTAGAGCAGGGCTCGTGCAGGGAATCTTGATTCACTGGAGGGAAGATCAAGGGGAGGAGAGACAGCTGCTCCAAATACATCCCTCTTAGGGGAGTTTAGAAGCAGAAGGGAATCACTGGGTGTCCCTTGGCAGGGGTGGGAAGAGGACAGGGTGGGGTGAAGGAGAGTGGCCTTGATTCACCACTTTAATGTGACTTTTAGAGAAAATGAACCTTTTGGATCCTTGGGCTCTGTATGAATTCTTGGATTATCCCACCATTCTCTCCTAATCCCTGTGTTCTAAAGCCTCTCCTCTCCAGAGCTTCCCAGCGCACAGTCAGTGATTTTTTCTGCAATCTGTAGGACATTTTTGTTCAACATTACAGAAGGCCATACTCAACCTTTTAATCTGATATTACTTGTAACTTTTCTTCTACGAAACCTGACTTCTCCCTTTGCTTACAGTGTTTAAATATTTCTGGCTGCTTGGTAGAATTAAAGTGAATCAGACTGTCTATTGGAGTGGGTCCCCCACAGGATCTGAAAAACAGTGCTGTAAGCAGTAGGTTTATTGTAAACAGTAGATCAACTGAATGCAGGGCACACTTCAGGGTCCCTGGGTCAATTCAGCCTCCATCCCAGTACATGGAGTTTGGCTTCATTTCACACATCCTAGGACCATTGGGTATAATGAGTCATACTGCAATGGACAAAGCCCAGGCTGAATTTAACTCTCAGCTCCATCATTTTATATCTGTGGTGTCTTAGGTTAGTCACTTAACTTCTCCAATTCTTAGCTGCCTCCTCAGTGAAATGAGGATAATACTATC
Organism: Eschrichtius robustus; assembly: GCF_028021215.1. Lineage (NCBI taxonomy): Eukaryota > Metazoa > Chordata > Mammalia > Artiodactyla > Eschrichtiidae > Eschrichtius > Eschrichtius robustus. The sequence goes on along the minus strand of NC_090829.1, from coordinate 80,468,914 downwards.
TACACCTCATAGGTTTTGTTGATGATTAAATCATATGATGTCCAGGATGCATGCACATGGAACTGATATACCAGATCGTCAATAAATATTGGCTTCTTACATTTCCACAATAGAGAAGGGCCATCTATACAAAAGATTTGGATCATATAGCCAAGGTTATCTATCTTGTTTCTCTAAAGTTTCTAACAGAATCCCAAGTTCTAAATCATTGTTTCTTCTAACATGAAGAGTAACGGTCTTTATATTGTATTTAAAATCAGATTTTGTAAGGATAATGAATTATAGATCACTGATGGTAGAAACCATGATCATTAATTCAATAAATGTTGACTGACCAACTATTATGGGCTGGTCACTAAGACCTAGGGATGCAGCAGGGAACAAGACAACGTGGTCTTGCTCTACCACCTAGCACAGGGCCTGGTGGTCAGTACATATATGTTGAAGTGAACCCAGAGATGTTTAGAAAACATTATATAGGATAGGAGTCCTATACTCCTGGGAACAATCCTCAGGACCGTGAGATACTCCTATAACTCAACAGAAACAGGAGATCTGATTTATAAAGGAGGGCTGGAAAATCCCCCTGACTACTGTGGGAGCATCTCCTACTTTCAGAGACCTGCCCTGATGTGTTTTGTGACCCTCTGTACTCTCAGGTATAAACTGGCACAACCACACGAACTGGGCTGTGAGCCACTACTGCCTTATAGACGGATCCTAGAGACATGTGAATATTCCACACTACTGCCAGGGACTGGAGTTGGGAGTTAAACACAAAAAAACAAAAAAACCCAGCAACATACAAAAACCCTCACCAACTTCCCAGAGTTGCACTTAGGTACTATCATGCAAATTATATATGCATGATTTCCATAAAACCCAGTCACAAATGTCAATTAGTGTTCATTAATATGCAGTAAAATTCTCACTTGAAAATTATTAAGAGCCAAGAATGAATTCCACTTGGCTGCCCTCCTTTAATGAGAACTGCTGTGAAGTGCTCTGTGCTATTTCTCATCAGCGAAACAGTAAGGTGTCACGACAAAGCAAGCTTCAGGCAACAGAAGGACCAGAGACAATGATCATTTGAAGGTTTCAGAGGCTGGTTTTGGACAGCTCAAGTTTTATGCTGCTATAGCTGAGACCTCAGTCCTGTTGGATACCCAGAACATACGCTGGGTGAATTCATTAATCTACCTTGCCAACGGAGCCATGGTGGTACTGAGTACTTCTTTAAAGGATGTTTGTGAGGGTGCCGTACAGCTAGAAAAAGGTAAATAGCACTTTGTTCCTGAGGTTCAGTCTGTTCAGGAAACAATGTTCTACTCCTCAAAAGCAGCAGAGATCCAAGGCCCTTGGAATTAATGGGACTCATTCCTGAAAAGCCTTCTGGTTAGAATTTTTATGAGTGAACTCACATGCTGTGTCTGTAAATTCCAGTTTCATCTGGACATTGGATTCCTCTGAACGGTTGTTCAGTGTTGTTGTGCAACCCAAGACACTGTGTGACAGTGATTCAGGCTCTTTGAGGATAAAGAGATGGAAAATATACGCTACTGACACTGGACTGTTCATTCTACAGCCACTTCCTTATCAAAATGTCCTAAACTTGGCCTGAAAGGAGGGGGTACGGAAGAGACTTGTCTAGAATAGTTTAACCCAGTGGTTACCAAACTTTAGTGCACATCAAAATCACCTGGAGAATGCCTTAAAAAATACTGATTGCAGGCCCTTTACTGCCAGAGTTGCTGATTCAGTAGGGCCTGAGAATGTGCATTTCTAGTAAGTTCCCAGCTGATGCTGCACCTGTTGATCTGAGAATCATTCCATGAGAACCTGAGTCTAGCTTAAGGAAACGTAAGGCTTTCATCAGATTGTGTGGAACCACACAATCCTTGGAATAACTTTTAACTTGTTACTCCAAGCTACTGTGATGAGGCTCATGTACACACATATAGATCAAATCACTTGAATCGTTCACTAGAAATTAATTTCAGAGAAGTACTAAGAAATTAGACACCTAGAATATACAATGGAGGAAAGACATTCTCTTCAATATGTGGTGCTGGGAAAACTGGACAGCTACATGTAAAAGAATGAAATTAGAACACTCCCTAACACCATACACAAAAATAAACTCAAAGTGGATTAAAGACCTAAATGTAAGACCAGACACAATAAAATTCTTAGAGGAAAACATGGGAAGAACACTCTTTGACATAAATCACAGCAAGATCTTTTTCGACCCACCCACCTCCTAGAGTAATGGAAATAAAAACAAAAATAAACAAATGGGACCAAATGAAACTTAAAAGCTTTTGCACAGCAAAGGAAACTATAAACAACACATTAAGACAACCCTCACAATGGGAGAAAATATTTGCAAACGAATCAATGGACAAAGGATTAATCTCCAAAATATATAAACAGCTCATGCAGTTCAATATCAGAAAAACAAACAACCCAATTAAAAAATGGGCAGAAGACCTAAATAAACATTTCTCCAAAGAAGACATACAGATGGCCAAGAGGTACATGAAAAGCTGCTCAACATCACTAATTATTAGAGAAATGTAAATCAAAACTACAATGAGGTATCACCTCACACCGGTTAGAATGGGCATCATCAGAAAATCTACAAACCACAAATGCTGGAGAGGGTGTGGAGAAAAGGGAATCCTCTTGCACTGTTGGTGGGAATGTGAATTGATACAGCCACTATGGAGAACAGTATGGAGGGTATTCTGGAAAGAATATTTTGGTATGCCTCCTTTTGTTTTGTTTTGTTTTATTTCACTGAATATCAGAGACCATATGTTAAGAATACAGAAGTTCTGGATCATTTTCTCTTTTCCAAAGGATATGTTTTTTAGCTTCTGTTAGAGTGTTAGAATAAAACTGATTATCTTTTTTTTTTTTTTAGTTGGAAGAAAATGTTTATTTCATAAAAAGGTATGAAGGTAGAAAACCAGTAAGAATAGGGAAAGGAGAACTTAACAAGTGGGGGATTTTGAGGCAACTAGGAAGTGATCTGGACAAAACTTTCATAGGCAAGAGAGTTTCATATACCATAACCACTACACTGAAAGGCATCTAATAACCAGCCAATTTTATTTGTATCAGTAGTACTAAGAATAATTCTCTACACTTCCACCTTTACTAAGGAAAATGTAATCAGTGAAGACCTAGCTGGCTTTAATGTTTTCAGTGTGTCTCGAGTTATCAAAGATTAACTGTAAGAGAGTAGGATGAAGTAGAGACCTGCATTTTTGTGTTGAGAAAGTATTAACCTTTAATTGTGCAACTTAATTATTGGGTATGCCTTTGCTGTTTGATTTTTGTTTATTCTTCCCTACAACATTAGCATGATGGAAGTATAATTACTTGGTCACCACTTAACAGTTCAGTTCTGTTTTTCAACATGTAACCAAGGGTACAATTAATTTAAACACTTTTAACAGTAAACAATTGTGTATATGGTAAAATAAGTTGGCTTTTTTCAAATTTAAAAGGTATAGTATCAACTGAAACTAACTCCACTCAAGAAATAATTGAGTGTCTTCTATTAAGCAGGCACAGTGCTGGTATTACATGAATATTACCTCCTACTAATCATTCTAAGAACTTCAGAAAAGACTAGTGAAACCAGAGCACTACCAGAGGACTAACTGTAACCCTTCACACCCTGTGGTCTATTTTTCTTGCTGTTACAACAAGTAACATGAAGTATGGCCACTTTGTAGAACCAGAGAGATAAAATCACTGTCATATGGCTAGAAAGCAGCAGATGCTATAACACGAACCCAAGGCCTTGATTCCAAGATCAACTCTTTTATACTGCCATTATGATGCCTTTATACAATTCATTAGCAGACAGTTTTCTCCACCTGGCAGTCATTTTCTTACTTTAATTTTTTATAAGGAAAACACTGTGAAGAAGCAAAGTAAAAAACTGATTTAATCCTTGGCAGTACAGTGGCAATTAAATAGCTGTTAAAAAAAAAAGTGTTTTGAGAACATGCCCAGGATTTTTGAGAACATTTCTACTGGACACCTTTGCTCCAAGCTTATCTTCCATTCAGAGAGGGAAGGGACCGTATTTAAAAACAAGAATAGGGTGGTCCAGCGGTTAAGACTCCATGCTCCCAATTCAGGGGGCCCGGGTTCAATCCCTGGTCCAGGAACTAGATCCTGCATGCTGCAACAAAGGGCAAGGTCATTAAATGAGTGCAGTGCAAGGACACACGGTTTGATAGGGTTAGCCTTCCACAATGTGGGTGGGCCACATCTAATCAGTTGAAGGCTTTCAGAGCAAAAAACAGAGGTTTCCTGGCGGGTTCTGGCCGAGGGGCCGGGCGAGGGGGTCGGGAGTTGTGCGAGAAGGCCACCGGGCCGCCCACCGCGGCCGCCACCCTCCCGCGTCCGCTCCCGCTCCCTCTCCCTCTCCCCTCTGGCCTGAGCCAAAACTGATCATCTTAATCCAGTCAGTGGCTAATCTGATTGGGGACTGGATTTCAACTGTTTATAAGGTCAGGTCTATTTCTGGGCTAACTCCTCAGGCATAGTCCCTCAGGAGTCCCAACCAAAAGCCTAGGGTATTCGTACTAGTCAGGGTCCTCCAGAGAAACAGAAGTAATATTTTAGACATAAATTAAAAAGAGTTATTACAAGGTTCTGGCCCACACAATTAATTATGAAGGCTGAGAAGTCCCATGATCTGTCATCCACAAGCTGGAGACACAGGAAAGCCAGTGGTGTAGTTCAAAGGCCTGAGAGCCAGAGAGCTGATAGTGTAGGTGCCAGTCTGTGTCCGAAAGCCTGAAAACCAGGAGTGCCAAGGGCAAGAGAAGATCAATGTCCCAGCTCAGTAGTCAGGCAGAGGAATTTCAACCTTCCTCTGCCTTTTTTGTTCTATGCAGGCCTTCAACAGACTGGGTGATGTCCACCCACATTGAGGAAGGCCAACTGCTTTACTTAGTTCCCTAACTCAAATGCTAATCTCTTCTAGAAACACCCCACAGATACACCCCAAAATAATGTTTAACCAGATATCTGGGCATCCTGTGGCCGACACAAATAGACACATAAAATTAACCGCTGCAGTGTTTTTCAGGCCCTTCCACTTTGGCGGGCCTAACACCCCCATTTTAATCTCCCCAGCACAGTGAGATTGTAATAGCTCTGGTTACCTTAGCTTTTTAGCACCTGCTTTCTGTTTGGCTTTCTTACCTCTTGGTCTGTGCTACCTATACATTGGTGAATGACTTATAAGGAAAATGGTTCAAACTTGTTGAGCTGATTCCTCTGTGCCTCTTTTCTTTCCATGAGCATGGCCTCTTTTGTCCCGGCTCACTTAGTATCCTTGAATTCGCCCTTTTTTCCCTCCCCAGCCCTATCAGGCTGCAGAATGTTCTGCCCAGCTTCTCTGAGTCTTAGCAGCTGCTTTTTGCTTGGGTTCTTAGCTTCTCCTCACATGCTACTTAATAAATGGTAAATGTCTCAAGGAAAAATGCAACCTAGGATGTAGGGCACTCAATGAATTTCTCTTCTTTCTAAGGTCTTAGTTCTCAAGCACTGGCTGCCTTGGTAGGTCTTTTACACCTTCAAATAGATTTTTGAAATCCAGCTTTTCTAGATGTCCCCTCTGGGAGCAATGGTCTACTACCAGGTAGACCATTACGGCCAGAAGCAGATGCTTAATGTCTTGTAATATGTTTAAGCTTAAATTATTTTTACTGTCAAGACCAAACCGTTTAAAGATAATCTTTACAGATGCAAATCACAGTGCAAACAGTATAAGACATAACTATCCTTACTATTAACTGTGAGACCAATTAAGATACATTATAGAATCCCTAAGTTGTAAGAGACAAACCTATTATAGGGATTGGTTTAACTATCATTATTACTCCATCAGTGCATTCTTGAAAATAAATGTTGATGTAAAAGTATTAACACAAAGGATGATGCTTATGCTTCAGGTTTATATACGTCCAAACTAAAGTTAAAATTTCTCCTTAGAAATTAATCACAATAACTTCTATTCTGGTTTTCATTTCTTTCTTTAGTTTTCAATCTAGGACATAAAAATCCATTTCAAAGCTACTGAGCAAAAATTGCAGCATGTGTTATAGAAGCCAACAGCAAAATGTCTGCCATAGGACTTCATGATTTTGTTCCCTCCACTTAGCTTATGTTTGCATTCTGAACACAGAATCACAACTGGGTTTGTAATATAGATTAGAGATCACAGATTTCCATAGCGTGTCCATGAACTCACAGGCCCACACAGCAGCCTTCAGCTGAGGATTTAAAAATCTCATATACTTCTTGCTACTTTGTCAGTTCACCATTTATATTTCACTTGTTCATACTCACCAGCTTCCCTTAATGCTTCTCTGATATTTTCTCTAGCCCTAGCGTGGTGAGGAATCCCACTCCTCTCCAGCCTTATGGGCTAGACTGAATTTTTACATGCAAACAAGAGCAAAACTAAAAATGAAAGCCAAGTAGTCTTGGGAAGCTCACTACCAATACCAGGTTGAGTAAAATCATTTGTTTAAAAATGTTCGCATCTGTTGCTTGGCACCGATCCTTAAGCTCCAAGACCCCTACCTTCTCAACTAATTATCCTCATGTCAAGTAATCAATTGTAGTTGATTGACTATATACTCATAAAAACCCCCAAATCCCAAATCCCTCAAAATAGAGGGAGAAGACCAGGATGGAATCAAAGGACTTTTCTCAATCCAACTATTAAGGAAAGGACATTAACAAAAACATTAGCAGATACGGCGTTGTGAGAAAGCATTGTAACAGCCTATTCTCTCTGAAAGCAGCCCCCTCCCCACTGATCATGCTGCCCCTGCCACAGATGAAGACCATGTATAATTCCTCAGCATGGAATAAATGAGCAAGGGGAATTGTAAACAGTCTGGCCAACCAGAAGCAATGGAGACACAATGCAACCAAGACACTGCAGACCCTGCTCCCCACTGAGCTGATATAATCCACACTTGGCAAGGATGAGTTCTCACTGCAGGGCTCTCCTGCCTAAATACACAGGCTCCCCTGGAGAAAGGCGGTGGGAGAGGGGAGAGCAAGACAAAAGGAGGGAGGGAAACAACTGCTGTAGGGGAAACCCACAGTAAGCAGTAAAATTGTGTGTGTTCCCTTTGACCCAGAAATGCCAATTTGGGGGATTTTCCTATGGAAATAAAAACCAAAGTGTAAGGATAAATGTAGAACGTTTACTGTGGCATAGTTTGTCGTGTAAAAAAACAAAACAAAAAAAACACTGGAGGAAAATGCAGAATATCTATCAATACAAAAATAATGGGAAAAATTACGGAACTTTCTGCAAAGGAATATTATAAATAAATAAATAAATAATAAAGGAATATGATAAATAAAATGAAACAGAACAACTTGTATTATATGATCCCATTTACATATGAAATAGAAAATAGCTCTACCTATGTTTGTTTGAAAGTAGAAAAGGGGTGAAGAAGTGGTTTTGTCAGGAAGGTGGAAAGGAAAGTAGGTGGAGATGAGTAACGTTTTCTTTCTATACTGCTATTTACTAGACTTGTTATAATGAGTGTGTATTACTTCTATAATTTAAAAAAGTAATAAATTAAAAATATAAAAAGGACTTATTGAGACTGTATTATTACAAGTAATGCCAGACCCCAGAGTTCAGTGGGGTGTATAGTTCTCTGGCATTTGCTTTAAATTGATCCTGGTGGGTAAAGGTAGACAGCAATTTCTGCTCCCGGAGACAGGCCTCACCACGTGTCCCTCAGTAGAAGCCAATTAAAGCACAGACTCGACAGTGCCTCTGGAAAAGGCCAGTGGTTGTGAAATGAAAACTACATCTACCTCTCCAAAGGCTCAGCCGCAGAGCTTCCCAAGGGGTTGCCTGAGCCAGTGAGCAGCAGGCAGAGGCGTGGATGAGAATAGAACAGGCTTTTGTCTGGGAAAATCCCACTACTCCAACTACACACAGCTTTTGTTGGTCCCTGTTCCATATTCCAGAGATGAGATGCACAAGGCTGGCCCGGCCGCTGCAGGAATAAATATTAAACTCTGTGGGAAAGATGCTGCCGCCCAGGTTTGAAGTGTTCTGTGTTAGCACCTTGGTGGACATCTGTAAGCCAGTTGTGGGACTTCCAATTGTCACCCACAGGATTGCATTAAGGCCTTGGAGGTGTGACACTTGGCTTAGTATTTGCAATTTGGTTTCATGCTAATAGAAGCTTCCAGATCCTTGGGGCTGGGGGGCAGGAGATATATGATATTCAGTAATGAACAAAAAAATATGCAGAAGCTAGCAGCCTGAAAAGAATTAACTTTTTTGTTCATTCATCTTCCAACATTTTTTTTTTCTATTCTTGTACAATTCTACTGTCCTCCATCTATGCCTCTTCTTCTTTCTCCCTACTTAGCCCCTTAAAAGATTTTTTTACTTAATGTTTTGCTGATTATCATAGAAATCCATACTTATAATAGCAATCACGGAAAACAGGGATAAGTTTAAAAAAAAGAAAAGTAATCATTTATAATCCCACTGCTGGTAATATTTTAGAATAGTTTCTTCTTATCTTTATACTTACGTTATAAAGTCAGTCTGCATTTGTGTATCTTTGCAAGTACAGCTGAAATGTCTCACATACATAACTAATATTATGCATGAATATGAGAGAATGTGATGGAAGTGCGAAGGGGGTTTGGACAGTGTATTACTGCTGGGATCTGCAGGGTGGTGGTGTGGCTATGTGTTCTGGTGTGTCAAGCCTGTATTAATATTCCTCAAACTGACTGACAGCAGCCTCATGTCTCCGCCCTTCTTTTCTCCTCACAGCTGCCTTGGAAGTCAGCAATATTTGCACATAAAGATTCCCATGGGTGGTTATTTGATGTTCTTTCATCCAGTCTTTCATTTTCAGATAACTGGGTACCTAGGACCCCAGCAGGTCACTACTCTCTTCCCTTTCCTGTCTCCTGCCATCATCTTTTCTGCTTCCTCTTCACTCCAATCTCCTGGGTTTATCTAAACAGCATCCAAAAGCAGGCAACCATCACCAGCCAGGGCACAACACAGAATCACTGAAATGTCCATTTGGAAAAGGCACTCAATTAAGGATGCACCCTTTTCACCTGTTCAGAGGAAATACTACAGCTAATGTGGCCCTTGCAAGATTCCACTTCATGCAAAAATCAGGAATTTCTTAAATTAGAACCAAGAAGGACGTTGTTGGCCTGGAGTCTTGCCATTTCCCTAGTTAAGACTTTCGCTTCTGCCTCCCCTCCCAAGGTCTCCCCAATTACCCTTGGAAAATCAGGATGGTGAGGTGACAGTGCTGATTGATAGTCTGACATTGCAGCATAGGCAGACAGCAATGGGAAGGCCCAGAGAATTCTTTCTTGGGTGTTCCCAATGTCACTCTAGAACAGGTACCCACAGCAGCAAGAGAGCAGTTCCAAATAGCAAGGCCCTGGGCAGAATCATGAAGTTTCTCTAAGAGGTCCTCCCATGCCTTTTTCTGTCCTCACACCAAGAAATCGCTTCTCCCCATCAGAACTCCAGAGCTCTCCGGCTAATCTACACATATGCAAAGTTCCTCACCACAGCGCTGAAGACTGACTATCCCCAGACCATCACGTCTACAATTATCTCTTCCTTATCACAAACACCATAAAGTGGAGATGACCGAGAGGTTTCACACCCCTCCTAACCTCCTTATTTTTATTATGGATTAAAAATAAACATCCTGAGGCACTTTTGAATAGGAATCTGTGATCTGACGGGAGAACACATGTGGAAGGTGACCGAGCAGTCCTGTCTATAGCTTGTCAATCTGCATGGCCTCAACCCTCTATTGCCAGTTGCCTCTCTAGTCACAGCCCAGGAACCGGGTTGAAGCAGGCCTGAATCTTGCAGAGATGGTCTGCCGGCCTCATCGCTTGGTCCTCTGTTGCTTGGCAACCCAGCCTGAAGTATACTCACCCAGATTTAGGTTCAGGTGATAAAGGGGTACTTAGACCCTCTCAATTCCCTCCCACTGAGGCAAAGTGGCCATGAAAGAGATCAGAGGATGCAGCATACAGCCTATGAATTCAGTTTGACTTGGAGCATTCTGAGTATTTGTGTGATGGGTGAGATCTGTTTCTGGTTAATCCCAGAAGTATATTGAATGAATCTGACCTCCTCTTGTTTACAACCCTTAGAGTAGATTGTACAAAGTCTCTAGACTGGATTGGACACAGGAGAATATTCTGGAAGTGCCTTGGACATAAACAGACCTCAAAGCCTTGCTTGGGCTGGAGGCACTGCCCAAGAATTGCTCAAAATCTGACCCAATCAAGAGTTACATGGCTCCCTACAACAAACAGACTAAAGTCCAGGCTCCTGTGTCCTTTACAATTGGCCTTTAGCTCTCCTGCTTTACCTCTTACTGCAAACCTGCCCTGACCCTCCCTGACCCCCGTCTTCACCTCACTCAAAGCCACACCAGCACTTTGGCCCTGACTCAAATGTCTGCTTAAGTTACTCTGTCTGTCTGGAAATGCCCTTCCACACCACAGCTGCCAGTCAGAGAGCCACACCTCCTTCAAAACTTGACTCAAAAGGCACTTCTTCCTTGGATGAAAATAACAATTCCTCCTGAAATAGCTAGTTCTCTCCCCCGGCCCCCCCACCCCTGGAAACGCTGGCTAGCCTCCACTCCTTCTCCCATATTTTCATAGCAGGTGTGATAATTATAGCACTCAGCACAGCTGTCTTATACAGGCCTTGTCTACATTGCTGTCAAAGGAACTGTGTCCTTTAAAGGCTGATTTCTTTATTCTTCTATTTGGAACGAATGCATTCCATCTTAATTAATCCCTCCTCACGCTGACAAGCTCTTTTCCACCATCCCCTCTGGACTCACACCCTCAGGGGCACTCCATTAACAGGCCCTGCTTTTCCCAAGTCATTGTTGTCAGTCTTTCTCCCGATCCAGATACTATTAATGCTCATTCTTCTGAAGGCTCATTCTCCCCCATCCCTAGAAAGCAAGGTGGGTTCAGTATTACCAATGTTCTCTGGCCGTATCATCTATCTCTGTCGGAGTAGCTCATGATTATGACAAGTGTCTCCAAAAGAACACCTTGAGAAGTCTAGATGGAAACCAGTGCCCCATGGACACACATAAATATTTTATCAGGCTCTGAACAAGACTCTTACTCATAAATATTTAAACCCCTCGAGAACAGAATGCTCGATGGCTAATTAGAGTCAACTTGTACTGGGATGGGGAGCTGAGAGGAGGAGGTGAATACAACAGCAATGGCGGCAGGCATTCTACAGTCTCTTTTAAGGATCTAGAAACACTGAAAGTGCACCCGAGGGCTCCCCAGTTTGCCTGCGCACTCTTTTTCCAAGTGCTTTCCCTCTGCAGTGGAAGTCAGCGCCCAGTGGGGCTGTCTAGGAAGGGCACGGTTGGGCTGCAGGAGGGCTGCCACATCGGTCATAGCCACCATAACCTTGCCATACTTCTCTCAGCACTAGAGGCACAAAGGTTTTCAAAGAAGTACACAGAAGCCAAAATGAGGCAGACTCTATAAGAATGTTCATGGGGCTTCCCTGGTGGCGCAGTGGTTGAGAATCTGCCTGCCAGTTCAGGGGACACGGGTTCGAGCCCTGGTCTGGGAAGATCCCACATGCCGCGGAGCAACTAGGCCCATGAGCCACAACTACTGAGCCTGCGCGTCTGGAGCTTGTGCTCCGCAACAAGAGAAGTCCGTGACAGTGAGAGGCCCACGCACCGCGATGAAGAGTGGCCCCGGCTCGCCGCAACTAGGGAAAGCCCTCGCACAGAAACGAAGACCCAACAATAAATAAATAAATAAATAAATTTATTTTAAAAAAAAGAATGTTCATGGCACCTTTATTCAAAATAGCTCCAAACTGGAAACAACCCAAGTGTCCATCAATAAGAGAATGGATAAATAGAAGGTAGATATTCATATTGTGGAATACTATCTTGAAATAAAAATAAATAAACAACTTTTACACTCAACCACATGGCTGAATCTCACAGACATTGTGCCAAGCAAAAAGAAGCCAGACACAAAAGTACATACTGTGTGAATGCATTTATATGTTCAGGAACCAGCAAGACTAATCTATGGTAACAGAAATCATAACAACAGTTGCTTCTGGGGGGTGGGAGTAACTAGAAAGGGGCAAGGGGGAAATTTCTAGGATTGAAATTTTTTATATCTTGTTTGGGATAAGGGTTTGTCAAAACTAGCCCAGCTTCTAACACAGGATTCAGCTTCAAAGCACTGTGGAGATAAGAGTGGCCACTGAGCTCCAGGATCACCATTTACCTATAAAATATTGATTAACCTGAATTACTTACAAGGACTTCTAGTATTTTACCAAGGGTTCTGTAACCCTTATGGGAGGCAATGTCTTGTTTGTGTCATTTAATTATCTAATTAATTCAACAATTATTTATTAATTGCCTACAATATGCCAAACAGGAACATAGCCATGAATAAAACAAAAAATTTCTTGTCCTTACTGAAGCTTACATTTGAGTGGGGGATATACGGATGATTAATAAAGAAACAGATATACTATTTAATGCTGGGTAATGGTAAGTACAGTGAAGAAAGCTAAAGCAGGGTCAGAGGACAGGGAGTGACAAAGTGCGGTTTTGGATCAGGTGGTCAAGGAAGACCTGATGGAGGAGGTCACATTTGAAAAGAGCCCTGAATGAACTGAGGAAAGAAGCACTGCAAGTATTTGAGGGAAGAGTGTTCAGGCAAAGAAAAGCAAGGAAGACAGTAAAGTGAGGGGAGAGCGACAGAATATAAGGGCAAAGAGGCCAGATCACATAGGGCTTTGTTAAGTCCTGGTAGAGAGCTGGATTTTATTCCAAGTGTGAGGGATTTTATTCCATTGGAGGGTATTAAGCAGGGGAGTGAGATCATCCAACTGATGTTTTAAGAATGGGAAAAAGGAAGCAATGAAGAGATGTGCCTAGGATTCTTAGGGAAGAGTCAGAAGAATAAGATCCTCCCCCAACCCCGAAATGTCAATATCTTTCACTCATCTATTTCTTAACCACCTTCTGATTCGAGTTCTGTAATTTTTCACAATAAAATGCTGAAATTTTTCACAATAAAATGCTGGAGAAAAAAAAGAGAGGTAGGAACTTGGATCCTTTATCAGGCAAAACTCATCAGTAACTAAAGGTAAGTGTTATGGTTCTCAATGCCCTTCTGCAAAATAAAGGCTCTGATTTTTAACTAAATGTGGAACATTCTTTTCAACTTTCAACTTTCCACCTTCTGGGCCCAAGTCAGTCCACGTTCCATTGTCTCTGTGGAAAGGCAGAGCCTCAGTGCTTCTTTCTTCTCTCGCCCCCTGCCCTCACTTACTCTCTGAAAACCTACAAGGGAGTTGAAAGAAATACAAATTTGGGAAAAGGAGAGACTTTTCAGAGAAGTTCTATACTCCCCCAACTCCATCTGGAAATGCCCTTATGGTCAAACAACAAAAAAAGAAATAGTAAAACCCTCAGCAGGAAACAAACTGTTAAGCACCTATTGTCCTCCCCAGAGAATCTCTTTCCCTCCATCATTACCCTCCCACTCTTTTGAGAGCCTTCTAGGCTGGAAGTCTAGGCTGGAAGTTGCTTCACCCCACCCACCCTGAGTCTCCCCTAGGCCACAACTCTGCTTTCACTAGACTTGGAAGTTCTCTATCCCCAGGGCACCATAACTCTGCCTCTGCCAAGCTCAATGCTAGCCTTTACTGGGGAACAGGGAAAAGCTAAAAGCTGGAGGCGGAAGAGAAAGCGAAATACAGGGAGCACTCCAGAGACAGTGGTGGCCCTGAAGTGGAATTAGGTTGGCAAAATGGGGACCAGAGAGCCACCAGTCCCCTCCCAAGAGATCCCTAACTCAAGCAAAGCCTGCCAAGGCATTTTCTTCTCCAGACTCAAACTGCCTTACACTATGTACAACCACTTCCTCAGCCATTTATCTCCATTTATTTAGCCATTTACGCATTTGCTCCAACTGCAGCAGGGGAAGAAGCTACTGTTTTGCAAGCCTGGCTGCTACCCAGCCTGCAGGGAGGCCTTCTATGCTGCATTTAGCCATTGGTGGAGAAAAATTAGTTTTCCTTTGCAGGCTTTGCTGCCTCATACAATTATATCAACAAATTTTCCAGCTTTTAATCCCCACCTGAAAATCTTTCACTTAGGGGTGCAATAATTTAATGTTGCCCTCCATATCCTGGTTAAAGGACTACACCAGCAAAGACATTTCATTATAGGCTAGGACATAATTTGCCTATTATTCATGCACGCATGTACCTAGGAAACCAACAAAGGGAAGAGTAAGAGAGCAAGCAATGACGTCTCTCCCCCACAGATTCCTATTCGAAAATGTTAACAACTCAATTCTAAAGAAAAACCTCACGGTTCATATTCCGCAGCGTAGCACGTATAACTAGACATACACCACTCAAGTTCTAACAAGTGGCCTCTAGTTTCGGAGAGAGCTACAAGGATGCTGCAGCTCCCGGGCGACTCTCCTCTGCCCAGAACAAGGCAGTTCGACTAACCGCAGTGCAATAAAACTTTCTCTGTTCAGGACCTCACAGTGCCCGTGAGGGAGTCCACCCTATCCGCCACCCGGCACCCTGGGGTGCACGTGCCTCCCACCCCCTCCGCCACCAGGCAGGTTTGGGGACAAGCTCGGTGAGGAGGCTCTGGGAGGTCTACACGCTGTTCCCGGATCCCTCCGTTTCAGCAGACCGTCGCTCGTTTAACAAAACGGAACAGCCGCAGCCCCTCTTCCAGACAAATACCAGCAACCCTCCTCTTCGCAGGAAGCTGCCACGGGCATCCCTGGTCAGTGACCCCGGCTCGCCTCCAATTTCTAAGATAGTTTCTTTACCGTTTCCAAAGAAGCTGCCCAGATTCTGGAGAGGAGAGAACGCCCTTCCCCCCTTTCCCCTTTTTACTTTAGAATTTAAGTGTTTGATGTTTTGTGGATATATCGTGTCCACAGAGAGGTCCTGCAAACTCCCGAATTTGGGATCCTCCAGGGCGCGCTGCTCACCTCACCAGGTCCCGGACCGCCAAGGAGCGCCAAGACCAGGCCGGCTGCGGACGCCCGCGGTGCCCGGGTCTCTCTCGGGTTCGCGGGGCCGGAAGGGACGGGGAGGGGCGGGGGCAGCACTGCAGGGCGCCGCGCCCATCTCCGAACCAGGAGCCGGGAGGCGGGCGCGGAGGCGGCGCGACGGCGGCGCGACGGCGGCGCGACGGCGGCGCGAGGATCTGAGATCTGCACAGGGCGCGATGTGCCTTCGGGACAGCCCCTGGCCGGCTGGGGCGGGGTCGGGCCTCCTGCCCCTCCCCTGGCACCGCCCCGCGCGCCGCGCCGGACCCGGCGCTCTGCCCGGGAGGGGGGGTCGGCCCCGTACGGCCCCGTACGGCCCCGTACGGCCCCGTACGACTCGGGGCCACGCGGATCCGTGCGCCGCGCCCCGCTCCGCGTGAGCTGGGCTTCCCCCGGGGACTCCGCGGCGGAGCGGGGAGGAAGACGCTCAGGCTCTGTTTCCCAGGAGCAGGAATTATGTCCGAGATTTTATCCAGGACTCTTCCCAGATCTCTCATTCGATACAGCCAGGCCCTTTCATTTGGAACATGCGGACAGTGAGCGGAACCAACTTGATCCTCCTCCTTGGGGGCTGCTTTGGTTAAGAAGGCACATGGGTTTATCTTCTCCTTAGGACAGCTGACTTAAGAGACCAGAACCAGGGCTTCACTTCTGTGGTTCAGATTGAGGATTTGTCCTTCCCATCTCTGTGGGGCTTTTATTTTTCCTCAGAATTTCTTCTTGCTTTTAGCCCATTATTCTCACCATATTCTGCAAGATATTGGAATTTTTCTCCCAACGTGGTTCCCACCTTCAATCCCAGTGTTCTTTTTCTCAAATTGAAGTATCCCCAAGCCCTCAGTTGGCCAGGCGCAGAAGGTTTTCCATCTTCCACCAAGGCCTGCCCTATTTACCTCAGAAAAGTTTCTGGAACCTTTCCCCTCCTCTGCTTTCCCATATTGCTGCTCTTGTTAGATTTTGATTACCTTGGCCCGAATCATTTTAAGTTTCCTTGCCTCCTGCCTCTCCCCACTCCCAAAACAGAACTAAGAATGTTGCTCTCCTGACAAAATAAGCAAAACATACCTCCCCTCCCCTGCCACAGACCTGCAGTAAACCCCCTCTGCAATTGGAATACAGTCCAAACTACTTTCACAATTGGAAACCAGCTTACCTTTCCAACCTTCGGTCCACTCAGCACCTGTGTTCCAGTTATACTGAGTTGCACCAATTGCCATTCTTTGAATATACCCTGGTTGTTTAATGCCCCTGTGTGTTTTGGCCACTCTGTTCCCTTATCCTGGATTTCTCTGTATCCCCTTCTTTACCTGTTGAATTGCTCCCAAGCCTTCAAGATCCAACTGCCTTCTCCTTTAACGAAGTTCTTCCAGATCTTCCCAGTCAGATCTGGGAGATCAAATAGTGTCCCTTTCCCAGCACTCTGTGCTTCTGTTACAGCACTCACTAAGTTGGTCTGTATGTTACAGCTGGCTGTGTCTTCTTTTCTCCCCACTGTCAGAGCTTGCAAGGCAGAAGGTGTTTCTGACTCAACTTCATCCCCCATGGCGACTGGCCACACACGTTTTAAAATAAATAACCATTCTTTGGTTGTATATAAACTGTGCTTATTGTAAAAATTCAAATACTTAAATGTATAAGGAAGGAAATTAACCCCCAACACACTGAAGTAACCACTGTTAATGTTTTGATGATCCTATTTTCATGAATATCTTTATGCACATGTCCCTCCACCACATATGCACAAATGGAATGATTTCATGTATGCTATGTTTAGGACACCCTCTGTTTTAGTTTTCTCCTTTCTTACCTGACTCTCCCCTCACTACTCTCCCTCATTCTCAACTATTTAAAATGTTAAGCATGCTGGGCTTCCCTGGTGGTGCAGTGGTTGAGAATCTGCCTGCTAATGCAGGGGACACGGGTTCGAGGCCTGGTGTGGGAAGATCCCACATGCCGCGGAGCAACTAGGCCCGTGAGCCACAACTACTGAGCCTGCGCGTCTGGAGCCTGTGCTCGGCAACAAGAGAGGCCACGATAGTGAGAGGCCCGCGCACCGCGATGAAGAGTGGCCCCCGCTTGCCGCAACTAGAGAAAGCCCTTACAGAAACGAAGACCCAACACAGCCAAAAATAAATAAATAAATAAATTAATTAATTAAAAAAAAGTTAAGCTTGCTAATATAACCATATATATTGATATCTATCTATATATATATTTTACAAAGTGAGTAATTATAGTGTAAACATTTCTCTGCTTCTTGCTTTTCTCATTAAACAATGTTATAAAAATCCTTCCAGTTCAACTGGTATAGCTCTGATTCGTTCTTTTATTTTAGAGGCTGCATAATGTTCCACAGTATGGATGTACCAAAATTTATTCAAGTTTCCCTATTCATGACATTCAAATTCTTTTAAAAAAAATTGTCACTGCCACCAACATTTCAATAAACATCCTTATGTGTATATCCAAATGCCCTGGTACTTTAATTTCTGAGGGACTGATTCCCAGGTATGAGATTGGTCTATTTAAAATGTTAATAGATTGCCTCCTTAAAGACTGTAACAATGTACTTTGCATAATTTAGCCATTCTGGTAAGTGAATAGTGATAATTTGTTGTTCCTTTCATTTTTATTTCACTGACTACTAGTGAAGCTGTTTATGTTTTCTCTTTCTTTCCCCTTTTGGATTTTCTGTTCTGTAAATTGCTTAATCATATACTTAGTTCATTTTTCGAGTTACTGGTCTTTTTCTTTTCAGAGTGTAAGAATTTCTTGTATATTATAGATAGTAATCCTATATATGTTGTATGTTAATATGTTGTATGTTTTGCAAGTATTGTACTTTCCCCAATCTCTCATTTATCTTTTAACTTTGTTTGGAATTTAAAAACCAACTACAACTAATTCCAGTTGGTGTCAAGTTAATATCACATGCCTTATAATGAGTCAACATAGCACTTAGGAAACTAAAATAGATTTTGCAGTTTCAAACTTCCTTGGGAAACCAATCTTCTATTTCAGTATTTTAAAAATTTGACATACCATCCTACTCTGTAATCCCATACTCAGTCACTATTAATCACATTGCCCCATTCACAAATATACTTCTGTTTATAGTATAATATAAATTTGCTATATATTATTATCTGGCAGAGTCACATTAAATAGACCATTTTGATTCATTAAAATTCTGGTCAACAAAATGTTAACTCATTTAGTGGTCATCACTTATTTATTTATTTTTGTCCAAACCTACTTATTTGGGAAAATGCCTCCCATGTAATTCTAGAGGTCTGCCAATCTTGCAACCCCACTCTTTTGAACATAATAGTGGGCATGACCCACACTAGAACAGATAGACTCTATGTCCCAGGAATCTGAATCTTGAATTTTAGATTGACACTCTCTTAAAATGACTGTCCTTAATCCCAGCCACTAAAATCCTCAGATCTGCCTTGTTTCTTTCGATTGTATGCATTCAGTTATTTTCTTAGTGGGTGCCCTGGCATTGTAGTTAACATCTGTACTTAAAATAATCTAATTTGGAGTAAGACCAACTTAATTTCAATAGCATACAAAGTTTTGCTCCAGTATAGCTCCATTCCCACTTTTGTGATATTATTTTCCCACAAATATTTGTATCCTTTTTGTACTATAAGCTCATCAACACAGTTTTAAAATTAATTACTTTTTCATGCAGTTTATTTAAAACTCAAATAGGAAAAGAGAGTTACAAACAAAAATATATTTATACCATCTTTTGTATTTATTTGTGTAGTATGTTTACCAGTGCTCTTTATTTCTCCATGTGGATTTGAGCTACTGTCTAGTGTCCTTTTATTATAGCTTGAAGGACTTCCTTTAGCATTTGTTGAGGGCAGGTCTGCTAACCACAAACTCTTTCAGTTTTTGTTTTCTTGGAATGATTGAATTTCTCCTTCACTTTTAAGGACAGTTTTGCTGGATATAGAATTTTTTGTTGACAGTTTTTTCCTTTTATTACTTTGAATATGTTATCCCACTTCCTTCTGGTCTCCATAGTTTCTGATGAAAAGTCAGCTCTTAATTTTATTGAGGATCCCTTGGATGTGAAGAGCCATTTTTCTCTTTCTGCTTTAAAGATTCTATCTTTGGTTTTCTAAAGTTTGACTATGATGTGTCCAGGTATGGATCTCTTTGTGTTTATCGTACTTACAGTGTGTTGATCCTCTTGGATGTGTAGGTTAATTCTTTTCATCAAATTTGGGAAGTTTTAAGCCATCATTTCTTCAAATATTGTTTTTGCCCTTTTTCTCCCTCTCCTCTCCTTCTGGGACTCCCACCATGCTTATGTTGGTACACTTGATGGTGTCGCACAGTCTTTGAGGCTTTCTTCATTTTTCTCTTTTCTTCTTTCTGTTCTTCAGATTGCATTATCTCAAGTGACTTATCTTCAAGTGTGCTGACTCTTTCTTCTACCTATTAAATCTGCTGTTAAGCCTCTCTAATTTGTTATTTCAGTGGTAATTTTCAACTTCAGAATTTCAACTTGGTTCTTTTATTTTAATAACTTCTGTCTCCTTATTGATATTCTAGATTTTGTGAGACATCATCCTCATTCTTTTTTTTAAATCTTTATGTGTGATTTCTTTTAATTCTTTGAACATATTTATAATAGCTGACTTAAAAACTTTGTCTAGTAAATCCAAAATGGATTAAAGTTAGCACTGGAACTCTGACCAAGTTAAGCCCCTAAAGGTCCCCCTTCCTGTCATTCATGCTAATCCTTCTTAAGAAAAAGATACCCTCCATACTTCACCCTCTTGGCTCCTCATCTTGACTCCCTTTTTATTTTGTTCCACAAGGAATTTAAAATAAGGTCCCAGAATTTTTACCTTGAAATTGATTTGAAAGCCACCAGAATTTCCAGGCTTCCCACACTTTAACCAGCTAGTAGCATCAAGAATTAAGACTCAGCATCCAGCTCAGTTCCCTAAGATGCTCCCTGCCTGACCTCAAATTGACCTCCAAGGGTTGGCTCCAATTTGCACTACCATGTAGAGGGCTGTGGCTGGTTTGTGAATGGTACATTCTAAAAATGGACTATTATCAGAATGGCATGCATACTTTTGTTATTATTTTTTCAATAACTACCTATCAAGTGTAGGAGATAACAGCCTCTCCCTTTCCATAATTTCTTGCCTTGGTCCAAAACATAGTTCCGCTTTCTCAGAAGTGTTAAGGAGAAAGTGTCAATCCTTTGTTCTTTCACCTCCCACTTGTTTCTTACGGGACATGCAATGATTTGTGTGATTGTTATTTTAGAAAAAGGATCATTGCATTTACATAGCCAAGTCCTTCCTTGACTTTCTGTGGAATGATCCTGCTCACAGGAGGTATACGTTCTTCTTCATATGGTAGACTAGCTAGAACAGACCCTGCTTCTTTAGATGGCCTGTGTTTGTACAAGTTCTGCCTGTGCTTGGGTGGTTCAGTTCAGTTTGGGAGGAAGGAGTGTGAAACGCATTTTGACATCTAATCCAGGCTGTGTTCTCCAATTTAACATTACCATAAAAAGCTGATATTTGGGGAATTTCCTGGCGGTCCAGTGGTTAGGGCTCCACACGTTCACTGCCAAGGGCCTGGGTTTGATCTCTGGGAAACTAAGATCCCACAAGCTGCACAGCACAGCCAAAAAAAAAAGAGAAAAAGCTGATATTTGGATTATAGTCTGATTCCTGGATTTATATTTCTATTTTTCAGAACTCAGAGGCAAAAGGGATATGATTATCCTTCTAGCACTCCAATTATTGGTGTTCATTTTGTACAATATATTGCTAGGAGCTATGAGGAATTCAAAGGATTATGTACATGGTCCCTGCCCTTTAAGAAATTTGTAGTTTTGTAGTACTGTAGATCTAAGACATAAACAAATAATAACAATTCAAATGAGAATATCATCATAAAATATTTTGGAATCATTTTCTGGTTTAAGGTTTTGTGATAGGTACTAAGGATACAGATATGTTACGGTTTCTGCTTTCAAAGACCAAACAGAGCAATCTTCACAGAGAAAAGGGAACTTGACCTCATTTAAGAAGGATAAGATTTCAAAGGGCAGAGATGGGAGAAGATATTCCAGGTAGAGGAAATAACATGAGCACGAACTCAGAGGCAGGAATCAAGGCAAGCAGTCCATTTTTGTTAGAACTGGAGGGATCTTTGAGGAAAGCAATGGAAGATAACTAGACAGGTAATTGGAACTAGATTGTGTGGTTTCTTGATTTCTGGCCTAATCAGAGGCATTAGAGCCTAATGGTTAAGTGTCAGTGGCTCCAGGTAGAAAAAAAGGCTCCCAATAGAGGCTAAATGTCTCAAGAGGAGGAAGATGTCCCCCAAATAAATACTTTCCTCTACAATTTACTCGGTACACAGTTATAGAATATCAAAACTGGCAATGACTTTAGAAATATGCTAGTTCAACATTCTCATTTTTAAAATGAATAAAGAAGCTCAGAGAGATGAAGTAAATATTCATACCTAAAAAACTTAAAGATGATGCTGTGAGAAATCTATCCCAAGAAATAAAAGCAGCAACAGCATCATTATTGAAAAAGAAGGGCAGATGCTCTCCAGAATGCCAATAACACAACAGGTAAGAACTGTTTCAGGAACACAACTTGAATAATTTCCTATAAAACAAGTGGGAAGATTTCTGGTCCTTTCATTTGTGGATACTGGTCTTGTGTGAACCAGAGGGACTGAGTCACAGTAATTAGTAGATTATTTTTAGTTGTTTTTTTTTTCATGTTATAGTCATGCCCCTAAATGACTCTTAGGTTAACTTTTCAATCTCCAGTAAGCCTTTAAAAGGTAATAGACATCTTTTGTTGGTGCTTGCTGGGATGATGGGAGGCCATTGGAAAGGGTTGCCATTATGAGTCTTAGCAGGGAGCCTGTCTCCTAGGCCTTACTTGTCAGACAGTCAGTTCTGTGGAACAGGCAGGAACAAGATACAGAGAGGAACACCTGTGGGAAACAGAAGTAAACACTATATTAAGAATAATTAAATTAATAAAATGGACATTCTGCAAACTACTTTTGTCACCAAATGTTTACTGCACTGTGGCCCCACATAGCCAGAGGGAGAGTTTTAATGAGCATGAGACTCCTTGAAACTAGATGTCCAGAAACCAACACAGTTGACGCAAGCTGCCAGTCCTTTGAGGTTGAGGAGCTTTCTGGTTGTCCAGCACTTCTTGGGGATAGAAGTTGAGAAGGGCTCATCTTTAGTGCTCTTAGGCAAATGCCTTTTTTGCTTTTTTAAAAAACAAATTTATTAATTCACATAACATACAATTTACCCATTTAAACTTTACAGTTCAGTAGTTTTTAGTATATCCACAAATACGTACAACCATCATCACAGTCAATTTTAGAATGATTTTATTACCTCAGAAAGAAACCCTAGATGATGAGAATGAAATGTAGAATTACTATATGATCCAGCAATTGCAATTCTGTGTATTTGCCCAAATGAATTGAAAGCAGGAACTCGAACAGATATTTGTATATTCATGTTCATAGTAGCATTATTCACATGAGGCAAAATGTGGAAGCAACCTAAATGTCCATCAGCAGATGAATGGATAAACAAAATATTGTATATACATACAACAGAATATTATTCAGCCTCATAAAAGAATAAAAGTCTGATACATGCTACAACATGTATGAAAATATTATGCTAAGTGAAATAAGCCAGTTACAAAATGACAAATATTGTATGATTTTACTTATATGCAGGATCTAGAATAGTCAAATTCATAGAGACGGAAGTAGAATGATGATAGATGCTTGTGGTAAGGTTACTGAAACAGGATGGAAACATAAAATTTAGAATGTATTTCATAATTCCTCCATACAGATATATCTTCACTTAAGAATATATCATGACATTTTTCATGTTAGCTCCCAAGAATTTATTTCATTGTTTTTAACAGTTGCTTAGTACTGTAGTCCATTATATGAATGTGCCATTATTTGTTTTAGCATTCTCCATTGATAAAATTTGTGTAGCTTCTACTTTTTCACTGAAATGACACAATCAAGATATTTACACTGTTTCTTTGTGCTAGTGTTTCCTGGAAGTGGGATTTCTGAGTCAAAGGTTATGGAAATACAGTGTTGTGTAACCTGCTTTTTTAAAAAAAACCTATTAATATATTATGATCCCCTTTTCAGGTCATTAAATATTTAATTTAGCTGCCTAATATAATTTACGGATATATTAAATTTTATTTTTCCAATCTCCTAACATTAGAAATTGAGTTATTTCTAGATCTTCACTAGATTGTTTGATTAAAAAAACTTTGCTTTAAACATTACTTTAGCTAAATCTTGGCATGCAGCTTAAAATTATACTCTTAAGATGAATTCCTAGATATAGAATTGCTCATTCCAGGAGTATGTACATTACAGAAATAATACATAGTCATTCTAGATTAGAAAAATATAGATAGGCAAGAAAATCAAACATGCATAACCTCATCACCCAGAGGTAACCATTGGTAACGATGTGGAGGTAACCATTGGTAACTATTTTGTCTGCATACGTTTTCTTTACACAAATGCAAATAGAGAGTATATGCTGCTTTGAACTACCTATGATAAGCATGCTTTCATTTATCTCCATTATCACTTTTAACATCTGCACAGTGTTCTAGCTTATAAATGTGCCAAAATGTATTTGAACAGTCCTTATTGCTGGGCATTTAGGTTCTTAATGTGCATATTTTGAAAACTTTTCAGGTGAATGCAGTACATACAGGGGCAGTCATCTCACTGTCAAGAAGCCCCGAACAAAAGGTTCCTGCCTTTTTGTGGATCTGTGGGCCAGGGGGAAGGAGAGAGAGAGAAGGGCTAGTAGTGCAAAGGTACTGACTCGAAGTAGAGAAGAGTGCTTCAGCCAAGGCCCTCAACAAGGAGGACTCTGAATGGAGACATCTGGGTTAGGAATGTAGATATGTGTATGAGCATGGCTGGTTGGATTAGGGAGAAGGAAGGCTGAGTCCTTGACTGCAACCCCTCCAGAAAATTGCAATGGATTGGCAGTGCATCAAGTCTGGTGTGGGGAGGGCAGCTTCTCCCCATGCGGCCTGCCAGGCAAAGCCCTGTAATTTTCAATGATCAGTTCTAAAATATCACACATACGATTTTGGCCTGGAGCTGGACTCTTCAATAAATAATGACAAACTGCCGAAACTTGTCCAGTATCCCTTCCCACCAGAGTATGCGAGAGTGCCAGTAGAAATGGTAGTTTGTCAGGGACCCAGTAGAGAAGACTGAAATGATTTCTTTTGGGGTGTATAAACTGACATCTGAGGGCAGGACAAAGAGTTCCAGCACGACTGGGCAATGGAATGAGCCCAAGAATCCTAAGCAGGCTGAACCAGGATCTGATGTAATGGGTCCCCTCCTTTTGGGAGATGAGACTGAGTCATCTCCATTGTCCACTCAGCCGAGGGCTCTACTTTTGGAGTAAATTCTAAGCACATGTTGTGTGAATGCTTGGCTCTGCTCCGTGACCTCAGAAAGTTATGATAAATCTCCTAAATTTTAATTTTTTCTTAAGAAGAACGTAGGGACAGGAATAAAGACGCAGATGTAGAGAATGGACTTCAGGACACGGGGAGGGGGTAGGGTAAGCTGGGACGAAGTGAGAGAGTGGCACGGACATATATACACTACCAAATGTAAAACAGATAGCTAGTGGGAAGCAGCCGCATAGCACAGGGAGATCAGCTCGATGCTTTGTGACCACCTAGAGGGGTGGGATAGGGAGGGTTGGAGGGAGATGCAAGAGGGAGGAGATATGGGGATATATGTATATGTATAGCTGATTCACTTTGTTATAAAGCAGAAACTAACACACCATAGTAAAACAATTATACTCCAATAAAGATGTTTTAAAAAAATTTAAAAAATAAAATAGATAATGAACAAGGATCTACTGTATAGCATAGGGAGGAACTCTACTCAGTATTCTGTAATAACCTATATGGGAAAAGAATCTGAAAAAGAATGGATATATGTATATGTATAACTGAATCACTTTGCTGTACACCTGAAACTAACACAGCATTGTAAATCAACTATACCCCAATATAAAATAAAAATTAAGTTAAAAAATAAAAAATAAAAGAAATAATCTATTTTGGTTTTTCCCTCTTGCGTTTTCTCTAAACCTTATAGATATTTTTAGCTTGCACTATTTCACTGAGTAATGGATTCTCTCATTCCATTTCCCACTGTGTATACTGCATGTTTTCAATTTTTCTGCTTCAAGATTTAAATACTTTGAAATGTAATGGAGAGTAAGCATTGTCTGGTTATCTCATCCACACCATTCATGATTTCATAAACATTTTATCACATCTCCTTTCAGTCTTCATTGTTTTGGACTGGTCTATTTCTTTTTTTTTTTTTTTAATTTATTTTTTTTATTTTGGCCAAGCTGTGTGGCATGTGGGATCTTAGTTCCCCGACCAGGGATCGAACCCGTGCCACCTGCAGTGCAAGTGTGGAGTCTAGCCAGTGGACCACCAGGGAAGTCCCTGGTCTATTTCTTTTTAACCCATTAGATGGATGATTCTCAAGCCTTTTGGCTACCAGAGGTGGCCCTTCCTGTTTCACTAAATTATTATTGTGATTACTACCAACACTATTATTATTTTAAGCATCTATCATAGGGAAGCACCACTGTAGGTTCTCAGAGAGGGACACATAGTTGAATAACTTATGATCCCTGATGAACCTACTATTCTCTTTGCTTGGCCTGTAGAAGTAGCCCCCTGGGCCAAGTGTTTAGAGTAGAGATAAAAGAAGACATTCTAGGTGGATAATCTCTTTGCTAGGCCACAGGGCTGTTTGACTCTTTAGTAATGAACATAAATAGAAATTAATTTTCTTAACTCTTTTTGTCATGGAAGTAGATTCTCCACAAGGGTGACTGTTATTAGACCTCACAGTTCTAGTTTTGCCTAGAGATTCTCCCTCGGTGTAAGGAGTTCTGACACCAACTACCTAGAGTTAGCGCAAACTTCACGGGTTAAGGGCACAGTCCTCCATAAGACTGTCTTTACTACAAACACCAGCTGCAAGTTGGTGTTCATTAGCATAAACTATCAGGTATGATCTGGGGGGCCAACCACAAATAACAAAGACACTTTTATCACTCTGAAAATTTCAAGGATTTGGAGGTAGATTCCCAGGACCTGGGGAAAAAGGCCAGTTAAGTTTTTTATAATACAACCCCCTTGGGGTCTCTCCCTAGGCACCTAAACATTAGCCTCAAAGGGTGCTAGCTTCTCCTCTACCCTCCAGGCTCAGTATTCACAACAGATCCACTGCCTTCTGGTAGTACCTGTTCTCAAGGCTGACAGAGGCAAGACATTACTCTGTAGCTAATTATTAGAGGTCAAGTATATCCACATAAAATAGTCCAACATCTACACAGCAAATACTCATATGATAGCAGGGGAATTGGGGATCTGTATTCCCACTCTGATTCTTTTTCTTCCTGCTCCTGTAGAAGACAAAGTAAACTGAGAAGTTTGGTTCTACCAGGAGCATTGGTCTTCAAAGATGTTGAAAGGAGTATTAGGGAGGGTTTGGTAAACAGGCATTCCCATTTGCTGTTGATGGTAGTGTACATCAATATAACCTTTTTGGAGAGTAATTTGTAAGTAGCTAAATGCATGTAACAAGAAATTGAGAGGGACTTTTTCTCTTCCTAAATTGCATTTAAAACCGAAAGCTTACACTATTAGACACTAGGTAAGAAAAACTAGATATATATACATTTTCAAGACAGCCATCAACTGATCACCTTAAGATGGGGTCAAATACCTCCCTAGGTCTTCTGGAAGGAAGCAAAACTGGAAATACTATCATCAACACACCTCAACAACCATGCTGAATCAAGAAGACTGGAAAAGAGTGGGATGAATGATGAGTGGTGGTCTTGTGATAAAAGACTACCATAATCACCTTGAGAGTCTTTTCCCTTCTTTGCGAGAGGAAAGGAGGGATGTTCTCCCCTCCCTCAATCCAAATGAATGTGGACCCCAAGGGTCGCAAGGGGACTTTATTGTTCTATGGATTGAGAGGAGAGGACCCTACAGAAGGTTTCTGGGCTTGAATTATCTTACCATCCAAGAAGGTTACCCATTCAGGGAGCAACAGCTGTGAAGTGGACCCTAGTGGTCCAGTGATGAGAGCTCAGGAAGAAGCTGAGCTAGAGCCATGTCGCCCACACTGGGGACTGTGCAACAGAGAAGGAGGTCTCACAAGACACCTCCAAAGATCAAAAATCTTGATGCCTGCCATACAAATAACATCAACTATCTGCCTGGTGAGCCAGAGAAACAGCACAGCCAACAAGATACAATTAAAGTCAAGAAGTGTTTGCTTTTTTCCCACCACCATTCCTCCTCTGTTCCTATCATTGAAGGAGCCCTTCCAAGTATCTCAAGGGAAACGGAGAGCTTTGAATCAGCTTTGAAGTTTTAAATGGACTGGAAAGTTATGGAATCTGCTCAAGATGCCCTTAAAAGTCTGAAGGGTATTCAAAATAACACAGTTGAAAATGATGGTTTGAGAAACAAAACCATTTCACATTTAGACTCTACAAAGAAGAGAGTCTTTTAAATAAGCCAGTTACATGCATATATGTTCTTTGATCCTGGAATTCCACAGTTAGGAATTGAGACTAAAGATATAGTAGCTAATGTATGACACATTATATATACAAGGATGGTTACTGCAGCATTATTTGTAAGAGCAAAGACAACAGTAACAAAAAGAAAAAAAACAATAGCAACAAAAAACTAGAAAAAATATGATGCTATCAATTGGATACTGGTGAGAGAAGAAAATGTGACGATGAAAGGAGAGGTCAGAGTGATGTGGCATCACTAGGCAAGGAATGCAGGCAGCCTCTAGAAGTGGAAAAAGGCAAGGGAATGGACTGTCCCCTGGAGACTCCAGCCCTGCCAACCTGGTCCGGTGTTCTGACATCCAGATATTAAAATAACAAATTTGTGAAAAAAACCCTACCAAGATTGGTTCAAGATGGCGAAGTAGAAGGACATGCTCTCACTCCCTCTTGCAAGAACACCAGAATCACAACTAGCTGCTGAACAATCATCGACAGGAAGACATTGGAACTCACCAAAAAAAATACCCCACATCCAAAGACAAAGGAGAAGCCACAATGAGATGGTAGGAGGGGTGCAATCACAATAAAATCAAATCCCGTAACTGCTGGGTTGGTGACTCACAAACTGGAGAACATTTATACCACAGAAGTCCACCCACTGGAGTGAATGTTCTGAGTCACACGTCAGGCTTCCCAATCTGGGGGTCCGGTAGTGGGAGGAGGAATTCCTAGAGAATCAGAATTTGAAGGCTAGTGGGATTTGACTGCAGGACTTCGACAGGACTGGGGGAAACAGAGACTCCAATCTTGGAGGGGACACACAAAGTAGAGTATGCATCAGGACCCAGGGGAAGGAGCAGTGACCCCATAGGAGATGGAACCAGACCTACCTGCTGGTGTTGGAGGGTCTCCTGCGGAGGTGGGGGGTGGCTGTGTCTCACTGTGGGGACGAGGACACTGGCAGCAGAGGTTCTGGGAGGTACTCCTTGGTGTGGGCCCTCCCAGAGTCTGCCATTGGCCCCACCAGGGAGCCTGGGTAGACTCCAGTGTTGGGTCGCCTCAGGCCAAACAACCAACAGAGAGGGAACCCAGCCCCACCCATCAGCAGACAAGCAGATTAAAGTTTTACTGAGCTCTGCCCACCAAAGCAACAGCCAGCTCTACCCACCAACAGTCCCTCCCATCAGGAAACTTGCACAAACCTCTTAGATAGCCTCATTCACCAGAGGACAGACAGCAGAAGCAAGAAGAACTACAGTCCTGCAGCCTGTGGAACAAAAACCACATTCAGAGAAAGATAGACGAGATGAAAAGGCAGAGGGCTATGTACCAGATGAAGGAACAAGATAAAACCCCAGAAAAACAACTGAATGAAGTGGAGATAGGCAACCTTCAGGAAAAATAATTCAGAATAATGATAGTGAAGATGATCCAGGACCTTGGAAAAAAATGGAGGCAAAGGTCGACAAGTTGCAAGAAATGTTTAACAAAGATCTAGAAGAATTAAAGAACAAACAAACAGAGATGAACAACACAATAACTGAAATGAAAACTACACTAGAAGGAATCAATAGCAGAATAACTGAGGCAGAAGAACGGATAAGTGACCTGGAAGACAGAATGGTGGAATTCACTGCTGCAGAATGGAATAAAGAAAAAAGAATGAAAAGAAATGAAGACAGCCTAAGAGACCTCTGGGACAACATTAAATGCAACAACATTCGCATTATAGGGGTCCCAGAAGGAGAAGAGAGAGAGAAAGGACCAGAGAAAATATTTGAGGAGATTATAGTCGAAAACTTCCCTAACATGGGAAAGGAAATAGCCACCCAAGTCCAGGAAGTGCAGAGAGTCCCAGGCAGGATAAACCCAAGGAGAAACACGCCAAGACGCATAGTAATCAAACTGGCAAAAATTAAAGACAAAGAAAATTATTGAAAGCAGCAAGGGGAAAATGACAAATAACATACAAGGGAACTCCCATAAGGTTAACAGCTGATTTCTCAGCAAAAACTCTACAAGCCAGAAGGGAGTGGCATGATATACTTAAAGTGATGAAAGGGAAGAACCTACAACCAAGATTACTCTACCTGGCAAGGACCTCATTCAGATTCAACAGAGAAATCAAAAGCTTTACAGACAAGCAAAAGCTAAGAGAATTCAGCACCACCAAACCACCTCTACAACAAATGCTAAAGGAACTTCTCTAAGTGGGAAACACAAGAGAAGAAAAGGACCTACCAAAACAAACCCAAAACAATTAAGAAAATGGTAATAGGAACACACATATCGATAATTACCTTAAACGTGAATGGATTAAATGCTCCAACCAAAAGACACAGGCTTGCTGAATGGATACAAAAACAAGACCCGTATATATGCTGTCTACAAGAGACCCACTTCAGACCTAGGGACACATACAGACTGAAAGTGAGGGAATGGAAAAAGATATTCCATGCAAATGGAAATCAGAAGAAAGCTGCAGTAGCAATACTCATATCAGATAAAATAGACTTTAAAGTGAAGAATGTTACAAGAGACAAGGAAGGACACTCCATAATGATCAAGGGATCAATCCAAGAAGAAGATATAACAATTATAAATATTTATGCACCCAACATAGGAGCACCTCAAAACCTAAGGCAACTGCTAACAGCTATAAAAGAGGAAATCGACAGCAACACAATAATAGTGGGGGACTTTAACACCTCACTTACACCAATGGACAGATCATCCAAACAGAAAATTAATAAGGAAACACAAGCTTTAAATGACACAATAGACCACATAGATTTAATTGATATTTATAGGACATTCCATCCAAAAACTGCAGATTACAATTTCTTCTCAAGTGCTCACAGAACATTCTCCAGGATAGATCACATCTTGGGTCAAAAATCAAGCCTCAGTAAATTTAAAAAAATTGAAATCATATCAAGCATCTTTTCTGACCACAACGCTATGAGATTAGAAATCAATTACAGGGAAAAAAACTTAAAAAACACAAACACATGAAGGCTAAACAATACGTTACTAAATAACCAAGAGATCACTGAAGAAATCAAAGAAGAAATCAAAAAATACCTGGAGACAAATGACAATGAAAACACGACGATCCAAAACTTATGGGATGCAGCAAAAGCAGTTCTAGGAGGGAAGTTTATAGCTATAAAAGCTTACCTCAAGAAACACAAAAATCTCAAATAAATAATCTAATCTTACACCTAAAGGAACTAGAGAAAGAAGAAAAAACAAAACCCAAAGTTAGCGGAAGGAAAGAAATCATAAAGATCAGAGCAGAAATAAATGAAATAGAAAGAAAGGAAAGAATAGCAAAAATCAATGAAACTAAAAGCTGGTTCTTTGAGAAGATAAACAAAATTGATAAACCATTAGCCAGACTCATCAAGAGAAAAAGGGAGAAGACTCAAATCAATAGAATTAGAAATGAAAAAGGAGAAGTAACCACTGACACTGCAGAAATACAAACGATCATGAGAGATTACTACAAGCAACGCTATGCCAATAAAATGGACAACCTGGAAGAAATGGACAGATTCTTAGAAATGCACAACCTACCGAGACTGAACCAGGAAGAAATAGAATATATGAACAGACCAATCACAAGCACTGAAATTGAAACTGTGATTAAAAATCTTCCAACAAACAAAAGCCCAGGACCAGATGGCTTCACAGGCGAATTCTATCAAACATTTAGAGAAGAGCTAACACCTATCCTTCTCAAACTCTTCCAAAATATTGCAGAGGGAGGAACACTCCCCAACTCATTCTACGAGGCCACCATCACCCTGATACCAAAACCAGACAAAGATGTCACAAAGAAAGAAAACTACAGGCCAATATCACTGATGAACATAGATGCAAAAATCCTCAACAAAATACTAGCAAACAGAATCCAACAGCACATTAAAAGGATCATACACCATGATCAAGTGCGGTTTATTCCAGGAATGCAAGGATTCTTCAATATATGCAAATCAATCAACGTGATACACCATATTAACAAATTGAAGGAGAAAAACCATATGATCATCTCAATAGATGCAGAGAAAGCTTTCGACAAAATTCAACACCCATTTATGATAAAAGCCCTGCAGAAAGTAGGCATAGAGGGAACTTTCCTCAACATAATAAAGGCCATATAGGACAAACCCACAGCCAACATTGTCCTCAATGGTGAAAAACTGAAACCATTTCCACTAAGATCAGGAACAAGACAAGGTTGCCCACTCTCACCACTATTATTCAACATAGTTTTGGAAGTGTTAGCCACAGCAATCAGAGAAGAAAAAGAAATAAAAGGAATCCAAATCGGAAAAGAAGAAGTAAAGCTGTCACTGTTTGCAGATGACATGATACTATACATAGAGAATCCTAAAACTGCCACTAGAAAACTACTAGAGCTAATCAATGAATTTGGTAAAGTAGCAGGATGCAAAATTAATGCACAGAAATCTCTTGCATTCCTATATACTAATGATGAAAAATCTGAAAGTGAAATTAAGAAAACACTCCCGTTTACCATTGCAACAAAAAGAATAAAATATCTAGGAATAAACCTACCTAAGGAGACAAAAGACCTGTATGCAGAAAATTATAGGACACTGATGAAAGAAATTAAAGATGATACAAATAGATGGAGAGATATACCATGTTCTTGGATTGGAAGAATCAACATTGTGAAAATGACTCTACTACCCAAAGCAATCTACAGATTCAATGCAATCCCTATCAAACTACCACTGGCATTTTTCACAGAACTAGAACAAAAAATTTCACAATTTGTATGGAGACACAAAAGACCCCGAATAGCCAAAGCAATCTTGAGAACGAAAAATGGAGCTGGAGGAATCAGGCTCCCTGACTTCAGACTATATTACAAAGCTACAGTAATCAAGACAGTTTGGTACTGGCACAAAAACAGAAATATAGATCAATGGAACAGGATAGAAAGCCCAGAGATAAACCCATGCACATATGGTCACCTTATCTTTGATAAAGGAGGCAAGCATATACAGTGGAGAAAAGACAGTCTCTTCAATAAGTGGTGCTGGGAAAATTGGACAGGTACATGTAAAAGTATGAAATTAGACCACTCCCTGACACCATACACAAAAATAAACTCAAAATGGATTAAAGACCTAAGTGTAAGGCCAGACACTATCAAACTCTTAGAGGAAAACATAGGCAGAACAGTCTATGACATAAATCACAGCAAGATCCTTTTTGACCCAGCTCCTAGAGAAATGGAAATAAGAACACAAATAAACAAATGGGACCTAATGAAACTTAAAAGCTTTTGCACAGCAAAGGAAACCATAAACAAGACCAAAAGACAACCCTCCGAATGGGAGAAAATATTTGCAAATGAAGCAACTGACAAAGGATTAATCTCCAAGATTTACAAGCAGCTCATGCAGCTCAATAACAAAAAAACAAACAACCCAATCCAAAAATGGGCAGAAGACCTAAATAGACATTTATCCAAAGAAGATATACAGATGGCCAACAGACACATGAAAGAATGCTCAACATCATTAATCATTAGAGAAATGCAAATCAAAACTACAATGAGGTATCATCTCACACCAGTCAGAATGGCCATCATCAAAAAATCTACAAACAATAAATGCTGGAGAGGGTGTGGAGAAAAGGGAACACTCTTGCACTGTTGGTGGGAATGTAAATTGATACAGCCACTATGGAGAACAGTATGGAGGTTCCTTAAAAAACTAAAAATAGAACTACCATACGACCCAGCAATCCCACTACTGGGCATATACCCTGAGAAGACCATAATTCAAAAAGAGTCATGTACCAAAATGTTCATTGCAGCTCTATTTACAATAGCCAGGACATGGAAGCAACCTAAGTGTCCATCGTCGGATGAATGGATAAAGAAGATGTGGCACATATATACAATGGAATTTTACTCAGCCATAAAAAGAAATGAAATGGAGGTATTTGTAATGAGGTGGATGGAGTTAGAGTCTGTCATACAGAGTGAAGTAAGTCAGAAAGAGAAAAACAAATACAGTATGCTAACACATATATATGGAATCTAAGGAAAAAAAAAAAAAGGTCATGAAGAACCTAGTGGCAAGATGGGAATAAAGACACAGACCTACTAAAGAATGGACTTGAGGATATGGGGAGGGGGAGGGGTGAGATGTGACAGGATGAGAGAGTGTCATGGACATATATACACTACCAAATGTAAAACAGATAGCTAGTGGGAAGCAGCCGCATAGCACAGGGAGATCAGCACGGTGCTTTGTGACCGCCCTGGGGGGTGGGATGGGGAGGGTGGGAGGGAGGGAGATGCGGGAGGGAGGAGATATGGGAACGTGTGTATATCTGTAGCTGATTCACTTTGTTATAAAACAGAAGCTAACACACCATTGTGAAGCAATTATACTTCAATAAAGATGTTTAAAAAAAATGTATTTTGCAAAGATATATACACATATATGTGTGCAATACACTCACTTATGTGAATCATTGACTAATGTCTGCTTCATGATGTCATATATTTCAGTTTAAATTTGGGGGTGGTCTGTTTTATAATTTTGATGATCTTTTCTTATGATATTTAATTTTCATTTTTTTACAATTACTTTCAATAAAGGATTTCTATATTTTTTGAATTATTAAAAAAGAAAGAAAGAAAGAAAACAATAGCAAAGATCAATAAAACCAAAAGCTGGTTCTTTGAGAAGATAAACAAAATTGATAAACCATTGGCCAGACTGATCAATAAAAAGAAGGAGAGGACTCAAATCAATAAAATTAGAATTGAAAAAGGAGAAGTTACAACAGACACCACAGAAATACAAAGCATCCTAAGAGACTACTACAAACAACTCTATGACAATAAAATGGACAACTTGGAAGAAATGGAAAATTCTTAGAAATGTATAACCTTCCAAGACTGAACCAGGAAGAAATAGAAAATATGAACAGATCAATCACAAGTAATGAAATTGAAACTATGATTAAAAATCTTCCAACAAACAAAACTCCCAGACCAGATGGCTTCACAGGTGAATTCTATCAAACATTTAGAGAAGAGCTAACACCCATCCTTCTCAAACTCTTCCAAAAAATTGCAGAGGAAGGAACGCCCAAACTCATTCTATGAGGCCACCATCACCCTGATACCAAAAACTGAAAAATATATCACAAAAAAAGAAAATTATAGACCAATATCACTGATGAATACAGATACAAAAATCCTCAACAAAATACTAGCAAACAGAATCCAACAACACATTGAAAGGATCATACACCATGATCAAATGGGATTTATCCCAGGGATGCAAGGATTCTTCAATATATGCAAATCAATCAATGTGATACACCATATTAACAAATTGAAGAATAAAAACCATATGATCATCTCAATAGATGCAGAAAAAGCTTTTGACAAAATTCAACACCCGTTTATGATAAAAACTCTCCAGAAAGTGGGCATAGATAGAGGGAACCTACCTCAACATAATAAAGGCCATACATGACAAACCCACAGCAAACATCATTCTCAATGGTGAAAAACTGAAAGCATTTCCTCTAAGATCAGGAACAAGACAAGGATGTCCACTCTCACCACTATTATTCAACATAGTTTTGGAAGTCCTAGCCACGGCAATCAGAGAAGAAAAAGAAATAAATGGAATATAAATTGGAAAAGAAGAAGTCAAACTGTCACTGTTTGCAGATGACATGATACTATACATAGAGAATCCTAAAGATGTCACCAGAAAACTACTAGAGCTAATCAATGAATTTGGTAAAGTTGCAGGATACAAAATTAATGCACAGAAATCTCTTGCATTCTTATACACTAATGATGAAAAATCTGAAAGTGAAATTAAGGAAACTTTCCATTTATGATTGCAACAAAAATAATAAAATACCTAGGAATAAATCTACCTAGGGAGACAAAAGACCTGTATGCAGAAAACTATAAGACACTGTTGAAACAAATTAAAGATGATACCAACAGATGGAGAGATATACCATGTTCTTGGACTGGAAGAATCAATACTGTGAAAATGACTATACTACCCAAAGCAATCTACAGATTCAATGTAATCCCTATCCAATTACCAATGGCACTTTTTACAGAAGTAGAACAAAAAATCTTAAAATTTGTATGGAGACACAAAAGACCCCGAATAGCCAAAGCAGTCTTGAGGGAAAAAAACGGAGCTGGAGGAATCAGACTCCCTGACTTCAGACTATACTACAAAGCTACAGTAATGAAGACAATATGCTACTGGCACAGAAACAGAAATATAGATCAATGGAACAGGATAGAAAGCCCAGAGATAAACCCACGCACCTATGGTCAACTAATCTATGACAAAGGATGCAAGGATATACAATGGAGAAAAGACAGTCTCTTCAATAAGTGGTGCTGGGAAAACTGGACAGCTACATGTAAAAGAATGAAATTAGAACATTCCCTAACACCATACAGAAAAATAAACTCAAAATGGATTAGAGACCTAAATGTACAACCGGACACTATAAAACTCTTAGAGGAAAACATAGGAAGAACACTCTTTGACATAAATCACAGCAAGATCTTTTTGATCCACCTCCTAGAGTAATGGAAATAAAAACAAAAATAAACAAATGGGACCTAATGAAACTTAAAAGCTTTTGCAAAGCAAAGGAAACTACAAACAAGACGAAAAACAACCCTCAGAATGGGAGAAAATATTTGCAAATGAATCAACAGACAAAGGATTAATCTCAAAATATATAAACAGCTCATGAAGCTCAATATTAAAAAAACAAACAACCCAATCCAAAAATGGGCAGAAGACCTAAATAGACATTTCTCCAAAGAGGACATACAGATGGCCAAGAAGCACATGAAAAGCTGCTTAACATCACTACTTATTAGAGAAATGCACATCAAAACTACAATGAGGTATCACCTCACACCGGTTAGAATGGGCATCATCAGAAAATCTACAGACAACAAATGCTGGAGAGGCTGTGGAGAAAAGGGAACCCTCTTGCACTGTTGGTGGGAATGTAAATTGATACAGCCACTATGGAGAACACTATGGAGGTTCCTTAAAAAACTAAAAACAGAACTACCATATGGCCCAGCAATCCCACTACTGGGCATATACCCAGAGAAAACCATAATTCAAAAAGACACGTGCACCCCAATGCTCATTGCAGCACTATTTGCAATAGCCAGGTCATGGAAGCAACCTAAATGCCCATCGACAGACGAATGGATAAAGAAGATGTGGTACATAAATACAATGGAATATTAGCCATAAAAAGGAACGAAATTGGGTCATTTGTAAAGACGTGGATGGACCTAGAGACTGTCATACAAAGTGAAGTAAGTCAGAAAGAGAAAAACAAATATTGTATATTAACGCATATATGTGGAACCTAGAAAGATGGTACAGATGAACTGGCTTGCAGGGTAGAAATAGAGACACATGTAGATAACAAACGTATGGACACAAAGGGGGAAAGCGGCAGGTGGTGTGGGTGGTGGTGTGATGAATTGGGAGATTGGGATTGACATGTATACACTGATGTGTTTAAAACGGATGACTAATAAGAACCTGCTGTATAAAAAAATAAATTAAATAAAATTTAAAAAATAGGATACTGGTTAAATCAGTTATCTTATAATCATACATTTAAAAACAACAAAAGGATTGAGGTAGAGGTGTATGTGTTGACACAGAAACAGCTCCAAGATATTTTGTTAAATACAAAAGCAAAGGCAGCACAATGTGTATAAATGTTTAAAAATTTAAAAAACCTGCTTATATAAATATTTTAAAAATAGGTACTGTACATACTGTATATACTGATATATAAATTAAAAATAATTCTGGAAGTATCCACAAGAAATGTAAGAATGATTTCTTTTGGAACAAACGATTAAGAGACTTTAATTTTTCATTTGATACCTTCAGGTGCTATTTGAAGTTATTACTAAGGACATGTGGGTTTTTTTAATGTAAAAATTAAATAAACAGGTTGTACAACAATGTGAATGTACTTAATGCTAATGAACCGCACACTTAAAATGGTTAAAATGGTAAGTTTTATGTTATGTCTATTTTTCCACAATAAAAATGTAAATAAATATGTGTAAACTCATTTTAAATAAAAGAAGTATCAAGCGGAGAATAAGGAGCTGCAGGAAGAGAGAGTGAGTATGTAAGAAAGCTCTGAGGTGGCAATAAAAACAAGTTCAATGCCTTGTCTTGGACTCTCATTGAAGGCTATTGCACAGGAGGCCTCCTGGGGCTTTTATGGGGGTGGTTCAGAAAGGAGTCAGGACATGAATATTTGTCTGGAATAAGTTGGGGAGGGGAACCTGGTAATTTTTTATTTTCACTGGAGTTGTGGTTACACCCTGCACTGTTGTGTGAAATTAAAGAGCAGGAGGATTTACTGGGCAGCGTGACCAGTTTTCTACCTGAGTAACCAAGGGTTTGACTTACACAAAGTCCTGTACAAAACCTGGGCTGGATTCTTCATGGATGAGACACTGGCCTAGACTCATGGGGTCCGAGAATATCAGAGCTGGAAAGGGCCTCGGGTAGACCCTTCTTTTACTTGAGGATACTAAGACCAGGGAGTGATATGTCCTGGTCCAAGTCACACAGAAGCTCAGTGACTGAACTAAGATTATAACTTGGGTCTCTGGACCCCTGGTCAAGTACTGTTTTTCTAAAAAAGTGATACCAGCACTGTTCTAGTCATGGCTTGACTGTCTTCACTCAATTTCTCTTCCTGTTAATTGCCCAATGCTCCTCAGATTTGAAGGTCTGGTGTTTGGTCATTATTCCTTTGATGCATTGCAGGATTCTGGTTGCCTGATACCCTAGAATGTTGGCACCTGTATTCCATATGTGAGATTATGGTTTTGCACTATTATTTTTCACCAGTTTTGTGATGCATATTGTTTCATGCTTTAGTATCTCTGAAATCAAGGGCCACTGACAACTGCCATAGGCCAGGCCTAAGTTGTGACATAGCTGTGGTTGCTGGTGCCTGTGTGAACTTGTCTGAAACCTTCCATTGACACTTGCAGCAAGAGTAAGAAAGAGGTGGCATCAAAACTGGCCAACGTGAGCAGTTTGAGAAAAAAAACAAAACAATCCAGAGACAGCAATGGACCCTTCTTTTGGGAAAGGCAGTATTACCAATGCTTTGGTGGTGTGGAGAACAATATTTTATGGAAAAATACAGACATCAGCAGCTTTGGATTGAAAAGTGATTCAGAAGAGCTTGACTCTGAGTATGAAGACCTTCTTTTTTTATGATGCACAAGAGTGATAGAAGACAATCTTTTAAAATAAGTCTAAATCTGAGTAAATTTAAAATAAAAATTCCAAGTGCTAAGAATGTATTTTTGTCATAGTACATAAAATAATGTGAATTTTGCCATCATCGGCATCTTAGATTAGGTGAAATATGTCAACTATATCAAGCTTTGATATTAAGCCTTAAAATGAACTGAAGAGAGTCCCATTTTTTGCTCTAGGCTTTGACCATTTAAAATAACATGAGAATTAACTAAAGGTCAACTAAGGCTCAACTATGAACCCACATAATCCTGGGGTCTTTCCAATGCAAGGTTTTTAAGTACATTTTAAGCTTTTCTGTGCTAAATGTTCTATTTATTTATTTATATTTTTATTTTTGACTTTTAAATGACTATTAGTACAATATCAGTATACTAAGTAGTGACATGTAACAAGTTCTTAAATTCTATCATCTAGTAATTTTGAATAAGAGAAACCAAAAGCAGCCCAATACTAGTACCCATTGTTTTAACTCTTAGCTGGAAAGGACTATTTTAAGGCTGGCTGTTCACATAGGTTACAAATAACTATTTGCTACTTTTTCATAGATAAAGCCCCTGACCTTCAAGAAAGATTTAGGGAAAAAAAAAATTTAATCCCTTTCTTTCTTAAGAAAATTGGTTTTTTAAAAACTATATCTAAGAAAGAAAAAGTCAGTGTTCATAATATGCCACCTGAGCGAAAAGGCATAGGAAAACAGACAACATATACCCATTAAGTTTCTAAGAAATATGAGATAAAAAGATAAAATCTTTGGATAGGCTCTAAGTTTGTACAAAGAAGCTACGCTTGCTATTCTGCAAAAAGTGAAGGGACCTATTATATAATATACAGAAATAATTCAATGCCTGTTCACAAGAATATAACCCAAGCCTTACTAAAGCCTCATATTCCATGAAGGCATCTAAAATGCCAATCCACGGAACAGCGCTTTTGTTGTTCCCCTATCCGTTTATGAGGTAATTCTCATGGATTTCTGGCCGGATGTCACAGACAAAGGCCAAGAGGTTATCCAGGACTTCATCCTTGCTCTGCCAGAAGTAGGTCTGAAGGATGATCATCTTCTCCTGGGTGTCCTTCTCCACTTCAGTGCTGCAACTGCTGTGGGATCCCAGAGCTGCAGCTTCCTTGGCCTTGAACTCCTTCTCCCTCTGCAGGCGGTACTGTTCAATTTCAGCCAGGGTTAAAAATGTAATTACAGTCATGCCAAAGCTTAAGTCATAGGGATCTAGCAATCATCTGATTCATTTTTATCCATTGGTCATTTACACACGTCTTTCTTTTATGAGATGCTGCCCTCAGCAGAAATAAAAAAACAGATAGTTTGTTTCAAAGCTGCCTATTGACTTATCCACTACAACAAACCCTTGGAAGTAATATAAAGGGTAGAATTTTAATTGCAGATTCAGGGGCAAAGTTCTCATTATTCCACTAACACTGCCCCTGGCTGCTTGTGCACTGGTTTAAGAGGAAAGATTAAAAGACCCAAATAGAGGTGATTAAAAAGGGTGGGGTGAGTGAAGCAAGAACTTACAAATATTTGAGAGCTACAAAAATGGAAAGGAGTTTTGAACACAGATAACTGTAGACTCAAAGTAAGGAAAAAACTCAAAGATCATTGTTGAGTTTACAAACAGGTTAAAATTACAAATAATGACAAAATTCTAAAATTGTAGAAGCTTTCTAGCTGTTACATAAGCTTAATTTCCAAGAAGTTAAACTTATCTCACAAATCTTTATTTAATTCAGCTTAAAAAACCCCCAAAGCAACATTAAATCCTGTCTTTATTCATAGAAAGAAAATACCCATAGTAACAATTTAAGAATATTTTTTCTTTGAGTTTCCATGGCATCATGAGCAAGTTTACTTTTCCATTTAAGTCTTCCATATATTTACAGAGGTCTTAAGATTGCATTACTATTCAGATTTAAGCAATAAAATAATCATGTAATCTTATAGCTAGACCTAAAAGAAACTGGAGTAGAAATTATGCATAGTGCTTATAAAAATGTGTAGTTGAGTTGAACTTTTCTGTTTCTTAGCAAGAGAATCTATGTTTATGGATGAACTATAGCGTTTTCTTCTAGGCAGATGTCTACATTTTCTTATCTTTCGTGGTAATGTCAACTTGTTCATCACCGCTGCTTAGGATGTTAGCCATTTGTTTACCTGTGGTCAAAAGAAGCAGTGTATAGTGACTTGATGAGGTTTTCCTCGCCCATGGAAAGGCTGTCTCCTGCCTTGTGGCTTTATCCTGAAATATCTGACCAAGCCATCCTTTTACGAATGTTTCTACTCACGTTGATCTGTTTTGCTGCTTTTGTGCTCCATGATTCGGCAGGTACTCCAACTTAGTTGAAGCTGGCTTCAATACAGCCAATTCAGTATTCCACTTGAATATACCATCTTATGTCCAGCAAATGTACATCCATCTTACATTTCAGTTCAAGAAAAGGTAACTGACAGGGAGAAGCAAAGAACATTGGATTAGTAATCAGCGCCTGATCTGAAGTAGGCATTCAATTAAAAAAAAATTTTTTTTTTAAATAGATGAATGGATTCTAGCTCCAGCTCTGTCACGATTTACCTTAAGAGAACCTGGGCAGGTCACTTCATCACTTTGGGCCCATTTCTTCATCTGTAAAAATTCTACTTCACTGACCTCAAGTTACCATGAAGGGATTTTCACAAAAGAATCATCATCCTTGCTGGGTAACTGAGTCACAGAGAAGAGCTCAGTGGGCATCAATAATTATTGATGCCCAGACTCCACCTCTAGAGATCAGGTTTCAATTGGTCTGGGGATGGGCCCATACTTTTACATATTTTGAAAGCTCCCATAGTGATTCTCAAGTGCAACCAGGGTTGAGAACAGCTGCCCAGAAGAAATCTTTTTAGATCTTTTTCCTCCCTGTGGGAGAAATACTAATTGGGCAGCGCTACAGGGCTTAAGATTTGACTTGACCTCCTTTGGATCTGTGGTGTGTTAGGGCCAGTCTTGTGAAATGCTATCTGGGAGTAGAGGGAGTCTGATTTTGGTTGGTTATACTCAATTTACATAGAAGTTCAATTTGGATTTGATAAAGCTGATATTTATATCCCTTTCTCAAATCTCTGTCAATTTCTTAATTGATTTCAAACTCAGAGGAGGGGAAAGGGTGTGACAAAACCACACCAACAAATTTCACCTAGTCCTACCTCACAGTGTCATGACGATTAAATAAGGTAGACTCTTGAGTATGCTTTGTAAACATAACGAGCTACCCAGATATTTACTCTTATCTAAGGTTTCCCACTAGATGTAAAGTTCTGAAGAGACGGTGCGGACAGCATCACTTTGATGCGCGTTGGCAGTTTACAATGCAGTACCAATGCTGTTACTGATTTCCTGTCACACAATAGAGTATTAAAGAAAGCAGCATACTGTAGTGGAGACAGCACTGACCTGGGAATCCAGAGGCTTGGATTCAAGTTTCCACCATGTGAAGTCTTTTCTTTTTAACATCTTTATTGGAGTATAATTGCTTTACAATGGTGTGTTAGTTTCTGCTCTATAACAAAGTGAACCAGTTATACGTATACATATATCCTCATATGTCCTCCCTCTTACGTCTTCCTCCCACCCTCCCTATCCCACCCCTCTAGTCCACCACGTGAAGTCTTGAACACATCTCTCTGGGCTTAAATTTTTTCATCTCTCAAACATGAGTCACCTTCAGACCTTTGAGGTAGCCTTAAGCTCCAACATTCTAGGGCATGCTGATGGAACTGCTCACGAAGCTGGCAATGACTGATGTTATGAATGGGACACGTCCAAGTCTTACATAGCCCCTGAAATGTTCTGGCTTCCCATGTAGTATCTACAGAG
Source organism: Eschrichtius robustus (assembly GCF_028021215.1). Lineage (NCBI taxonomy): Eukaryota > Metazoa > Chordata > Mammalia > Artiodactyla > Eschrichtiidae > Eschrichtius > Eschrichtius robustus. The sequence goes on along the minus strand of NC_090829.1, from coordinate 80,425,769 downwards.
TTAGACAAGCCATTAAAGAAGAAAATTTTCTTCCGACACTTGTTCTAAGGAGAACATCCACAACCGGGCAGGTTAGGGAGCAGTTTTATCCTCAGGAAAGATCAGTTACACCCAATGTTTCTTCTCTTGTGCCCTCAAGTTTCTGAGCCCATCTTCACCAAGAGGACTTCCTATATACCAACCAGGGAAGTGCTGAGCTTTTTCCATTTCAGCAATTCTGAAACATCGGCTGTTTTGCAGAGTGTGTCTTTCCTACCCACTCTGTTTACCTCAACTCATAAGCAACCATGATATTCTTCCAAATTCTGGAATCTAGAAATATGTCAGGTGTTCTAGGGTCACCAAAATAATGGCACTAAATAAGTACTGCAATATCAATGTGCTCAGTTAATACTATACTATTTTGCATTAAGATTGTTTGATTCTGGACTAAATGCAAGAAGTAACTGACCTTCAGTAGCAACATGACCTCACCAATTTTTTTTTAGAGTATGCATCCGTAAGTCTGTTAAGATTGTGGAAGCAGAAGGAACTCTGGTAGAAAGGATCTGGTCTAGTTCATCTTTTATCCTTTGCATCTAGCACAGAGAGTATAAATACTAATACACGCTTAATGTATTATTCATGTATTGAAAAAAGTCAATGAATAGATGAGCAATGGTATAGCAAGTAATCAGGCAAAAACCAACAGTATAAGGATTTTAGATTTTTTAAGTAAATGCCTGTCAATTAAAACTAAAATACTTTTGCTTTTCCAGAATACAGAATTAGATTCCAACAAAACACTTTTAATAAAATAAGGCACAATGTTTGATAAGGCAAAATTCACACAGAGGGTTAATATTAGATCACATTCTTTTGTGTGTCCTGGGGGAAAAAAGGAGGTATAGAACTGAAGTAGCTTAAATACTCTTTTTAGAGCATTTACCATTACAAGGTAATACATAAATTTGATGCAATAAACTATATCTTGTTCCAAAAATAAAATGTAATTATTGAGTCACATTGCTGAGTTACATTTATTGTTACCATTGTTTTAAATATATATATACCTACAGATATAGATATTAAGTCACAAGAATGCAAATACAGAAAATTAAGAAATCAGGTAATAAAAAATAATCTGACTAAAGTAAAAGTATATATATATTTGATATCCTTTGTTGATACTTTAAAGTCCCAAGCTTTATAAAGAGTTAAAATACTGGTTATTTAAAATATTTCTCCCATTATATTTTTGTTTCTCATGAATACAAAGTGGGCTCAGAAATGCAACAGACACCAATTGCAGGCACACAGTTTGCTCCGTAATTGCTGTAAAGTGATTGTTGAGGTTAATAATCCTTCTCAGTAACACATCGTCAACCATTTAAGTTAGTGAAAGGATTCTCTTAAAACACCAGTTGTAGACAGAAGAATTAACCAATTTAGTAATGCTTTTGTAGTACCAGCAATAGTGATGTCAAGCTTATCCCCAGTTTCTTCCCATAACTGGAATTGAAAATAAAAGTTTTATCCAATTTAGTCAGAGCAAAAGGAAGAATAACTTCTGTTGAATGCAGATAGTCTCTCCAACCATGGCTTTCTAGTATAATTGTATATAAATAACCTTCTTTATACTAACAAATTTTAATATTAACTAGATTGAATACTGTCCCTTACGATAAACTGAGACTGACAAGCAAGTGCTAGGTAAAAGTCTAGTAGCACCCAAATCAATATTACCCTGTGGGTGTTCAATAATGTCATGTTTGTTGTTAGTGAACTGTTATTTTCTACATCAATTCTTAGCAAATATGAACCAAGTAGAGACATAAAAAGAATGGGGATATTTACCTGCAAAAATACTAAACCATACCCCCTTTTTAACCTGGTATTACAAAGAAAGCACAAAACATGCTAGGCCTCATGGCAATAATATCTTTATAATATGCTATTAATATGAATTCGTTAGGAACTTGTCATCCCTTAGTGGTAGCAGATATATTTTCTTTATATGAAAGAGAATATACTTTTTCACTGATTTTATTTCAGGGACTCTAATCCTTTTATGACAGTATGCATGATTGGGATTCCTTCTTCAAAAGCCCTAGACTCAGAGACATTAGGTCTACTTTTAGTAGAAGGAGTCCTTCAGGATCACAGTCATTCTCCTTCAACTCAAAGCAAAGGGTCATGAGGCTGTCACACACAACTTATTAAATGACATAGTTCCCCAAACTTTGGCTCCAGCGAGGAAGATGTAAGGCACATACTTTCAAAGCACAACTAAAGGCACTGCTATCTTTAAAAAGATCATGACTATAATAAAAATACAAAATTGGATGCTATTAAATTCATCAGATTAATGTTATATAGTGCTTAATACAGGAACAGTGAAGGTCAAATACTTCTCTTCTGTACAGTGGGGATCAGAACTATGAATTCCAGGTCACGTTGCCTAAAACCTATACAGCAGCCTTCACTGTTGTTAAATGCTCAACACAACTTCAAAACTGACTATTTTGGACTAAATGGGGAGTGATAGTTATACTGTCATAAAATCTCTACTTTGGATGAGAAGAAAGGGAGTCATTTAGGTAAAAATTAGGTATTTCTAAATAAATGCAGCTTAACTAATTTTATATACTATATATACATATTATAACTGATAGAAAGTTCTGCCCACAGAGGGTCTTTAGAATAACTTTTTTTTATAAACAGCTACTGCTAAAATGCTTTATAAGATCAAACTTAATTTGCAGTAATCATTTGCTTAGTATTTTTTCTCTTTTACATAGTGAAAAGGTAAACATTAACCAAAGGTGTACCACAAATTCCAGGTTAATGAGGTATTACTTTCTCCCTTTGGAAAGAGCAAGGTTGGGTGTAAGAAAATCCTATTATTTGCTGGCCCTTCATCATGGAGGGATGTGGACAATCTCCCACTAGCAGAAACTGAAGAAATTTAGTGATAAACAGGCTTTCAGATGGTAGTTAGTGGGCCACTTAATTTCAAAACAATTCAGTATTACTTTAAAAAACTTTCTTGGCTCAGGGATCTCCTTGGGTGTCTGGTGCCTTCTCTTTCCCTGCCTTTTGTGGTTTTTAAAGATTTCTTTCATTTAACACTCCAGCAATCAGCCTTTCCCTTGTCTTCTTTTGTTTAAATTGGTATTTACAATGTTTGGTAGAACTGGTCTGCAGTATTACCCTGCACTAGTGTGGACTGCTTTTAACTTTACATTAGTACAAAAATTTCTCAAGTTTGAGGTACAGTTTATAATACAAGTCGTTACTTTTAAATTTGTTAACTTGAAGTTCCAAATATCAAGAATTTTAGAGTAAGAGACTCCCCCAGGAAGCATTTAGAAGTAAAATATGAACAGTAACCCTTAGACCTACCTCTACTACACAAATACAGAGAATGCTGAGAACCCTGACTGGCTTGTCCTCAGGTCAACCAATCCCTGGCACCATGGAAGCAAAACGTTATAGTAGCTAATCTTCCTATTTCCTAAAATCCTAGGACCATTTCACCAACTCAGTTTGGTGACACTGAGAGAAGTGGATTCTAGGAATAAAGATTACTAAGAATGTTCAATGTATCCATTTCAATTCCAAATATTAGCACTGAAGAATTCCATTCTAAACACATTTATGCTTTGGTTAAGTAGTTTTATCCACAGAAGTTTTGGTCACTAAAATTGTCCAAGTAGAGCAGTATCAAAAACTTACACACAAACAAGTGACTCAGCAACTAGAGAGACTTTCAATTTAAATACACAGTCAGCTGTATGACTCTGGAACTGTAACTCACTTCTGGTTAATTTCTACAGTCATCAGTTATGAAAACAGGGAAGGTAGAGAAAAGAAACAGGGGAAAGCTTAGAAATTATTAGCAGCTCAGGAAAAGTTTGGAAATTATTAGAAGCTCTTATAAAAGTTTAGGTCAAAGATAAAAAAAAGATAAAACTAACAGCTAAAAATGTAGATTTCAGTAAAAGTCACGAAAGAGAGCTGCATACTGATCAGAGATTTTCAAATGTACATATAGAGAAGCGTAACAAACATTTTGTTGAAAGACATTTTGCTGTATACAATGTATATATCTACATAACACAGCAAAGACTAGAAACTGTTTCTGGTTGGACCTATTTACATCTGTAAAGGATCAATCAGTATGTCTTCTTTCCTGGAAGCTGGCAAGGTTAAGCATCTATTTACATACCTACCTGTTTATTTCACAAAGACTAACTCTTAGAAGATTACCCAAGCTGTTACTTAGATCAAACTGGTAATTATTAGGAAGTAAACCAAGGCATTTAAGCCAGAAAAATTTGGTCCTATCAATTTGAGTATTTTACTATGAATACATTATTTTCTGTGAAAATATTTTATGTATCTTACCTAAATCACTTACAAAACACTTTCGGCTTGCCACCTAGGCACTGCCTAAATCATCTTTTGTCTTTTATAATTTTGTCATATGCAGCCTGCTGTGGCTCAAATGGAGAAGTAAACAAAGACTTTTTATTACTTCTATTTTATGATATAATCACACATGTACTACTTTGCTAGGCAGTAGAAAGATACATTACTTCTACAGACATAGAAAATTTCTGGATCAAAAGGAAAAAAGAATCTTATTACAACAGAGTGAAGGGATTCACTCTATAGCAGCGTTTCACAACTGCAGTCATGAAACTCTCATGATGTTTCATGAATTAACATATAATAAACAAACTATCCTACAGTATATTTTCTTCTAAAATAAAAAATATATGTGACAAAAACCTAACATATGTACATATCATTATTATACAACAACTTGCTTTTAGGAAATGGTGTGCCCCAGTCATGAATGCCAGAAGTCAGAAAGGAAATCATCTGATGTTCCAATGTGTTTCTGACCTTTGTATTACTCTACAGGTAGTATTTACCAACAAACCATTACGTTATTACAGATTAGTTAGCTAACGATTGCTAATGTGTGCTATGTACTTTATTTTACAATGTCAACTTACAGTTGTACTATTACTCAATTTTTACTGCATGCTAGTTAATAAAAATTTGTCATTTCTATTGGCAACTTGTGAAACCATTTTTCTGCTGTACTTTGTAAGGATATATTTAATACATTTAAAATATTTTATCAATATATTATTTTCAAAAAGTACTCCATGGTTAAACTTGTTTTGGAAACTGTTCTATTGTGTAAAAACACAATGACTGCTGTGCCCAATTTTATTTCACTTGTAATGTTTCTCTAGTTTTTCTTTAACATTAGAGGAAGTTACAGTTCAGTACACACAGGCAAAAGAGTCATACTGGACTGCTAAAACCTTTAAAATCATTTTCCCACTCCTTTAATGCACGACATAAAGAAGTTTCCTATCTTACATCTCTTTTCTGTTAAAAGAAATCTGACAGATTTTTCCATTAAAAACTATTATTCTGTCTTATGATGAACAGACTGATCAAGATCGTGGCCTCCCATTAATTATAAAAGTGATTTGTTTGAACAAAAAATGAAGTTAAGGTGGCTATGAGCTCAGATGTCAGATATACAGTTGTTTACCTAGTTCTGTTAAAGCATATTTTAAAGTGTTCTGCATAGTATGTCAGGTTATAGGCTGCTCTGGTATCGTTTCTTGAATAAATTTCTAAATCCTTGTTATGATTAAGGCACTATTACAGTCATTGCTGGATTATATACAAGGGTAACAACAATCATATAGAACAAAGGAGCAGAAGTGAAGAGTTTTTAAACCCCACATGAAAGTTATATCCCTTACTTTACCAGTCAGTAGCTGAGAAAGGTTTAGGTCCTATGTAACCATCTGTGAGCTTGTCTGAGTAACTCTGTAATCTAGACATATGGGTAATAAAAGAATGGAGGGCTAATCCTGTTACGGTATAGTGTTCAACCTAAACTCAAGGACAACTCTGGTAAAAATTACATCTTTGATCATTTCTATCTTCATATCAACTGTCACAAGTTACACCACTCATGGTTTATTATAGCACTGCTCCTTCAGGATGTTCCATTCTGCTGTGTGATTCATGCAAAACTTGAGTGAAAACTGCAAACAATCAGCTAAATCTGAAACTGCCATTCACAGTGAATTATATTAAAAGAATCCAAACATGGAACTGGACTCATTCCTGCTGAATGGCTAAAAACACAAAATCTTTTACACCATCTCCAACTCCATCATGGACATTTAAGATGAAGGTACGGTTTCTAGTGAACTTCCAAGTCTATTCTCTTTTCTAACCACCTCTGCTCAGTCTCTTAGTGTTTCACACCACCCTGCTCCCTTTTCAGCCAAGAAGAACTTTCTGCATTCTGTGTGCAGCCACACTGGCTTCATCTTCTGAGTCAGATTCGCTCTGGGATGTGGAGCTGTGAGAGGCAGAGCTGCAAGGGGAAGAGCATTCCGGTGAACACAGGTAGTGCATCAGGGGGAGACGGTATTTCCCACAGAAGTCCACAAATTTAATTTGTCTGACGCAGCAATCAAAGTAGACTCCTGGAGAGAAGAAGGAATAAGGACAAAGTAATCATTACAAAGCAAAGACCCACATTTTCTTTTTCAACCCTATCTCCAGCATTCTGAAGAAATGTCTTATAGTCTTCTCTTTTGAGAATCTTAAGCAGAGGTAGTGGCTGCTCCCGTAATTGTTTATAGAAATACTGGAAGGTCTTAGGGATGGCAATTTGACTACAAAGAGAAGGCCAGGAGATCTATCTTAAAGGGAGCTGGCGTTAAAAGGACACTATTTACTTAGCTTGTTTTCTCTGGGTGACTTGGTGGACAGTGGTTGATGGAGATTACAGGATACCTAAAGTGCCCTTTCTCCATCCCCCAAGCCCCTCCTTGGTACTACCCTACAGTCAAGAACTTAAAAAAAAATACAAAACTCCTTTGATAATGATCTTAAAGAATTAGTTGTTATACCCAAAATTTGCAGAAAGGAGACGACTTTTAGTACCCCTGTCCTTATGTATTGGGAAGGAAAAATTAAAAGTAACAAAATGCCATCCTATTTCCACAGGGTCTAAATCTACAGCTTCAAAGCTGTTTCACTACTGATCTCACTTGACTTTCATGCAATTATATATTGCTAAGTAAACTGAAACAACTAGTATTCAGTTCTTTTGAGTCCTAATTTAGTGCTCCTGAACTGTGGCCCTTCAGCTAAGTAAAAATACAGCTAGAGATGACAGGAAAGCAGAGGTTGCTGTTTTGCGGGCTTCTAGCTGCTCCTCCTACTAAATATTGCACATCTCTAACCCATGAAGGCTGTCACAATGGTTGCAGTATAACCGGAACCCCTAGAACCCTGCATCCCATCACCTCTCTGGAGAAGAATCTCAACCTTTATACTCTACCTAGGATTCCCCTGGCACCAACTACTCTGTGTATATCACATAAGGGACCAAAATAAAAAAATGTGGTCCAAGCAAAGGAGAAACAATTTTTCTCCTATTTATTTATTTTTTCTGTTACTTCTCCATTAACTTTCTAATTTTTTGATCCTGTAGTAAGTTAGTATAATTCATAGTTTAAAAAGGGAAATTCATGGTATGTTACTTTGAACAATTCAGAAAAGTAGACAGATTCAGTAAACTGATCAATCAATATTAACAATAAATCCCCCCAAATGTGTTCGCTTTCTGAAGCAAATGGAAGTAATAAAATAATTATAGTTACCAAGAGCTAAAGTAGTACAATACTATCTTGTCATCTGTAAGATCTCAGACTATACAAAGGCAATATCTCACAAAATAGAAAATTACTTTTGTTTAACTCAGAGTTCAATAACTAGGGAATCTGAGGGGGAAAATGTCAATGGTTCACTTCAGATATTATCTCAAAATTTTAAGCTAATAATTTAAAAAGTATTTTTGTTCCTAAGACAAATTACACAGCAGTATATTAAAGAACTCATTAAGAAACCTTTTAAGAGAGAAAAGAGACTTCTTGTAGAGATCTATTTCTAGAAGAGGATAGGTTCCAAGAGATTAGATACAGACTATGAAGCCTGAAGGTCTGGTGTGAGTGTTGTCTCTTGCCACTGTTCAAGCCAACTTCAGAAGGAGAGTCACAGAGAAAATCTAAGTACTTCTAACTTGGCACGGCAGTCTCTACTTCTAAAAGTAAATGGTCAGAAATGGCCCAGAGTAGTGTCATTTTTCTTTTTTAAACTAGTAGTATCTTTTTTACCTTTTAATATTCTTTGAGAAACTTAAATCACCTTCTCTCTGTTTAACGTTATAACAGTTTTCAAGGCCTGACGGGACATCTGGGGAAAACCTCAGCTGGCTCTGATCATATTTATGCAGCATTTCCCTGGCACCTACAATTATCCTACAATAATAAAAACCTTTCTCTACCCCCATTAAATTGGATTTTTAAAAAAGTAGTCTTTTATGAGGGAGCCAAAATAAAATGACCTGCTATCATTCACCAACTCCCCTCCACACACTCTGGCACTTCAGGCCCTTCATAATCTGGCCTCAATGTATCTTTTACTCTTCTTTCATTACTCCCTTAACTGTACATTTGAGCCAAATTATTACTCATCCAACATTCTGCCCCATATTGTTTTGTTTCCAATTTTACTCTCTCCATCTGAAAAGTTTTCTATCCTCAATCAAACCATATCAAAATTCAACTCATACTTCAAGAATTGTCTCATCTTTTCCAGATCTAATAAATGTGCTCTCTTCCTCCTTTGATTTCCAACAGTATTTTGGATTCCTACTTTACACTGTCTTACATTATATTATTTGTTTAGTTCTCTCTAAATGCTCTAAACTCAAGAAATTTTGAAGCATGGATTTAAAAGAATATAAAATTCCAGGGTACATTCTGAAACTGGCACACATTCAGCCTATTCTCATACACCTTGAATTGTACTCTATAAAGGTACCTGATACTCAGAATGGTGAGTCTAAGAAAATGTCCTTCAAATAAATATGAAAGGTGGCCAAACATTTTAGAGACTCTTCTAAAGCAATTAGAACTGTTTATGCTTTCTTTCTGTTTCCTCTCATGTTACCAATTTACCTTACCCTATGACAGTTCCAAGAAAGATGAGACTTTCTGGGTATTTTCCCTGTGTATGAATCCTGAAGTACCATGAAAAGAAGAAATAAGGAAAGAAAGAAGAAAAGGAGGGAGGGAAGGAAGGAGGAAGGAAGGAAGGAAGGAAGGAAGGAAGGAAGGAAGGAAGGAAGGAAGGAAGGAAGGAAGGAAGGAAGGAAGGGACCCAGAGAGGGTGAAATGTCTTACTTTCTGGTAAAAGGGTGAAAGAATAAGGCAAACAGAAACAGAGACAAACTGCCTTTCTCTGAAAGAAACCAGCTAATTAAAACAACATTTAGATAATTAATTTAAAAGTAACTAAATGAATGGGAAACAAGGACACTGAATTAACTTACCTCCACACTTTGGGTTTGGGCAATTGCTGGCTAAACTCAAGTATCTAAGAAGATTCCCAGGAAGATCATAGGGAGTATAGGAAATATTTCGAATTTTAATGGTCCGTGCAGCTAACTCCAGGAGAGTTGGAGGATCATAGGTTAAATCTCTAACAAAACGAACAACCAATGGATTTCCTCGCAAACTCAGTTCTTCCAAATGAATAAGGTTGAGGATCTCTCGAGGCAGGTATGTCAGCAAGTTATTGTGAAGACTGAGGGAACGAAGTGAATGCAACCTAGAATGAATGCAATACAAGAATCAACCGCCATAAGCAAGAAAACTACTCAGAAAGTTAAGGGAAGGACTCAATTTCCCCGTAAGAATGAGCAATTAAGATTAAGGTCAATGGAAGTAAAATTAAAAGGTGCTGAAACTAAATTAGAGCCCATACTTGTATATATCATGAAGGACTTTGCCCATGGAATCTTAGAGAGCTTAGAGAGTATTCTGATGTGTTAGCTGATATAAATGCTAGATTTAAAGGGGTTTTTTTTGGCATGTTTTATCATTCAGATACCTAAAAAAGGAAAGATTTCAAATGCAACAGGAATCAAGATCCTTCACATTATCTCATTAGGATAGGAATGCTTCATATCAAATATAAATCAATAAAATCCCATAAAACCTTGGGGAATCTATGCCAAAGTAATACTCTATTTTTGATTACAGAAAAGAGGCTCAACAACTATGGAAAACAGTATGGAGGTTCCTCAAAAAACTAAAAATAGAGTTGCTATATGATCCAACAATCACACTCCTGAACATATATTCAGACAAAACTATAATTCAAAAAGATACATGCACACCTATGTTCATAGCAGCACTATTTGCAATAGCCAAGACATGGAAACAACCTAAATGTCCATCGACAGATGACTGGATAAAGAAGATGTGGTATCAATACACAATGGAATACTACTCAGCCATATAAAAGAATGAAATAATGTCATTTGCAGAAACATGGATGGACCTGGAGATTATCATACTAAGTGAAGTAAGACAAACAGAAAGACAAACACCATATGATAACACTTACATGTGGAATCTAAAATACGACCCAAATGAACCTACCTACAAAACAGAAACAGACTCACAGACACAGAGAACAGACTTCTGGTTGCCAAGGACAAGGATGGGGTGAGGGAGGGAAGGATTGGGAGTTTGGGATTAGCAAATGCAAACTATTATATATAGGATGGATAAACAACAAAGTCATACTGTATAGCACAGGGAGCTATATTCAATATTCTGTGATAAACCATAACAGAATAGAATAGGAAAAAAAATATATATGTATAACTGAATCACTTTACAGCAGAAATACAACACTGTAAATCAACTATATGTCAATAAAATTTTTTAAAAATAATAAATTTAAAAAAAGAAAAGAGGCTCAACGATTATGAGGAATATATCAAGAGCATTTAAAAGTAAAATAAAAAATAAGCCACCCAATTCATAACACACCTCAGAACTTTCATTCTCATGTATCATTTACTTTGAGAACACTTAATTCTTTTCCACATACAAATCATGTGGGTGAATGCAGGATGATAATTCCTAAGCATGTATCTCTGTGTGTACATAAACTGTCTGAAAATACTCACTGTGAAAGCTGAGGAGGCACACTTTGGATTTTGTTGTCACATAATACCAAGTAATTTAGAGAAGGCAAATTTCCTAATTCTGGTGGGATTTCTTTGATGAAGTTTCCTCCAAGATATAAACACTCTAAACTGCAAAAATAAATGAAAAAAACAAAAAAAACACAAAATTTGAACAAGTACCCCATTATCTTTATTACAATGAACACGTATCATTTATTCATTCAGCAAATGTTTTACTCAGGCTTTCTATGTGCTATACAGTCTCTGGAGGAATAATGCAATCTTCAGGGAGCTTATATTATAGGTAAGCAGACAGGTAAGCAGACAAGACACACCAATGTTAGACAATATTATAATTAAACGCAAAACAAGGCCCCAAATAAGCATAACATGATTAAAATACCAAAATAAGCAGAACAATCCATAAATGATATAGGAGTTTAAAAAGTAGAGAAATAAAAAAAAATACATTAGTTCTGATTGGAAAGGCTCCCAAAAGTGTTGTGACTTCAGCTGGACTATGAATTTAGCCCATTTAGGGTAGGAGGAAAGAGGACCTTCAGGTCAGAAGAAGGGTTTTTATGGGATAATGAGTATACCTTTTAACACATAAGAAGAGAATTCATGTTGAGGAACCCAGAGATAACAGCTGGATAAAGGCCAAATTACAGGAGCCCTGTATTCGTGCTGGTGGGTTTGGACTCAATGCGTTACTAGGCAATGGGAAGGGGAAAACCACTAGCTTTTTTTTTGAAGAGTGGAAAAACACAGCTGAAGTCTGTTTCTTCTTTGCTCTTATTATGGCAAATGCAGTCTTCAGAGGCTAACTAAATAAATTATGTAAAACTGACCACTATTATGAAATTAAAGTTCCAGATAATTATCCTGTTTCCTAATAATAAGTTAACAACATTTTAGACATAGCATATATTGCACCAAAATGTACTGTTACTCCTTGTGGTGATGACTGTAGAAAGGCTCTCTCCAAAAGATTTTTTCAGGTGATGGGGGGGATGGCAGAATCAGTTCTTACTACATAAATATCAATGGAATGTATACATATAGATCTTTCCCATAACTATGTTACTTTTGTCTTCCTGTTAAATCTGCTCAGTAAACATTATCATTCTTTTAAGACACCTTTAAATGTAGGGAAAAACAGCCTACTAAACTGTTACCCAAACTTCCAGGATAAGAATTAACTGGGAGGGCTTCCCTGGTGGTGCAGTGGTTGAGAATCTGCCTGCCAATGCAGGGGACACGGGTTCGAGCCCTGGTCTGGGAAGATCCCACATGCCGCGGAGCAACTGGGCCCGTGAGCCACAGCTACTGAGCCTGCGCGTCTGGAGCCCGTGCTCCGCAACAAGAGAGGCCGCGATAGTGAGAGGCCCGCGCATCGCGATGAAGAGCGGCTCCCGCTTGCCGCAACTAGAGAAAGCCCTCGCACAGAAACGAAGACCCAACACAGCCAAAAATAAATAATAAATAAATAATAATAAATAAAAATTAAAAGAAAAAAAGAATTAACTGGGATACTTCTAAAGCTACAAAATCTAGGCCCTGCTCAGATCCAGTAAATCAGAGTTCCAGGGGAAGGGTCTGAGAAGTGGCAGATTTTAGGGTACAAGCTGTAATGTTAAAAGAAAAAGCCAAATTACCCTGCAGAGTTATAGCTAACTACAATCCACAATTCACATTTAAGAGCACTCTTTACCCTACAGCCCTGCCAACACTTAATATCATCACCTGCTTTAACGTTTTTATTCTACTTTTTACTTTTTAGCTGGTGTGAAAAATGATACCATTCTGTACTAGTAATCTCTAATTATTAGTGACGTTTAGCATCTTTTTATGTTTTGACCATTCGTACATCTTTAGAGAACTGCGTTTCTAACCTTTACCCATTTTTCTCATGGGTTATATGGCTTTCTCTTAGTTTGCTGAGAGCTTTGTTGTTGTTAAACATATGTTCTGCATAACCTTACTCCTCTGTGGTCTAAAGTGTGGTCTATTTTTGTTCACATTTTATATGTGTAAAAAGAATGTGTAGTTATTAGGATTCAGCTTAGCTGTGCAATTCAAATTTTTTATAGTCTCTCATTATTCCACTTTCTTACTCTGGTGGTTAGTTTCCTACCAGAACCATGGTTTTCCCTTTATAGTTCTGTCAATTTTTGCTCTCTTTCTCCTCAAAATATGGAAGCTATATTGAAGATACATTCAGGTTCATGATGGTTAAAACTTCTTGTTGCATAGTTCCTTAATTCACATGAAGCATTTCTCATTCTTCCTTCTAATCCATTTTGCCGTAAAATCTATTGCCTCTGATTATCAATACTGCCTACCTGTTTTTGTTAGTATTTATTTAATCCTAGCTCCACCATTTACCAGTATGAGAACTTGGGCCCGTTACTAAATCTCATTATGCCCCAGTTTCCTCTTCTTTAAAATTGAATAACATTACTATATATCATATAGTCAATAAATATGAACTAAGCACCGACCACGTGCCAGGCACTATTCCAGGGAATATAATGTAAATAAGACCAAGTTCTTGACCTTAAGAAGCCTACATTTTAGTGAGAGAGACAGTAAATCAATGAATGTATATATATTATGCCAAATAGCTTTATGTGCTACAAAGAAAAACGGAGGTAATCAGATGTTGATGGAAGTGATACTGTAGAGAGGGTGGTCAGAAAAGGTTTCTCTTAGGAGATGACACTTGAACAGAGATCTGAAGAAATGACTGAGTACAAATCCCTGCAGTGGAAAAAAGCTTGGTGTGCTGTGAAAGAGCAACACAGCCAGCGTGGGTACATCAGGGTGACAGGGGTGGGGAGAATGGTGGTCAGAGAAGTTAGAAAGGTAGCCTGGGAAAGCCAGATCACAGAGGGCCCTTCAGGCCTTAGCAAGGATTCTGAATTTATCCTAGGTAGAAGGGGTTTGAACAAAGGCCAGTTGTATAACTTGACTTACACTTTAGAAGGATCACTTTGGTTACTGTTTGGAAAACAGCAGGAGAAGTGGCAGGGACAGGCGAGTGCAATGGGAGGAGTGGAAGCAGGAAGACCAGACTGGAGCCTAAGGCAGTTGAGTCCAGATATGAAATGATAGAGATTTGCTTCGTACATCTTTTTCTACCCCTTAACTTTAAACATATTGGGGTATTTCTATTTTAAGTGTAACTCTTGTAAACAGTGCACAACTTGATTGTTGATATATCTGCACTTGTGTTTTCTTTACCATGCTGTATCTCAATATCTTTTTCTCTTCTGTCTGCCTTCTGTTGTGTTCATCAAGTTTCCTTTTGTCCCACTCCCTCTATTATTTTGAACTGCACATGCTACATCTATTTTGCTAGTAGTTACCCCTTCAATTTCCTTTGCTCTCCCTCTCACTCCCATATACACAACCATGCTCACTTCTCTGTCATCTTCATATCATCATCTAGGATTAGCTCTACCTTGATCTGAAAATAAATTGAAATTTATTTATTCCCAATCAATAATTACTCAGAGTCATCAATATGTTTTACCAATTTCTCCGTTCACCACTGTTTTTGGCACTTGCTATTTCTTTTAAAGTTCATTTTTCTTGGAGTACATCCTGTAGAAGTTCTTTCAGTAAGGACTCACAGTTGTTAATCTTTGAGTCCTTTGTCTCTGACGTTCTTATTTTTTCCCTTCACACCTGAATAATAGCTTGGCTGGGCATAAAATTCTAGGTTGACAGTTACTTTTCCTTACCAGGAGGAAGATACTGTTCTACTATCTTATTACAGCCCATATTCCTTTGTAGGTAATCTGCTTTTTTTCTTATTAGGAGTTTTTAGGGTCTTTTTTCTTTATCCTTCTTGTTCTACAGTTTTATTATGATGTGTCAAGATACCAGTTCAGAGTGTTCTCTTTCTTTAATCATGGGAAATTCTCAGCTACTATTACTTCTGGCATTGCCTTTCCTACATTCTCTCTATTCTCTTTCTGAAATTCCTAGCAAACAGCACTTTGAACTTCAGGGTCTATTTTCCATTTCTCTATACATTTCTTTCATACGTTCCATTTCTTGATTTTTTTGTGCTGCATTCCAGAATGCCCCAGTAAGATCTTTTAGCTTACTGATTCACTATGCATCAGCTGACTCCAGTCTACCATTCAGCCCACTGAGTTCCTAATTGTGTATTTTTATTTCTAGAAATTCCAATTGGGGTTTTCATAGTTGTCAGTTTTAAAACTTCTTATTCTTGTTTCACTGATGAAGTGCCCTCCTTTATCTCTCTGAAGTTAGGAAACAAACTTATTTTAAAGTCCTTTATAGATGACCTTTATACATATTTTCTCAGATACAATTACTTCCATTTGTTGACTTTCTTATCTGTATTTCATAATCTCAGCCTTCCTTGATGTGTGGTGATTCAAAAAGCCAATATGAATCTGAAGTTTTGTCATTTTAAAAATATATTGATACTCTCCTTTCTATTTCTTATCGTGCAAATCTTTTCAAGACTGCATTTCTCTCTTTAGACTTACAATGCTCAGTAAAAGTAGGCAGAACACTTAACCCTGATAGACTATTTTTTTCTCCTTAAAGGATTACCTTGTAGCAAATATCAATGGTCTGGATACAAAACTGAATTCCCCTACGTATAAGTGTTTAAACACTGGTGAAAAAGGTTCCTAGGCAGGATTTTTTGATCTTACAGATTATGGTATAAGTTACTGCTCAGTTACTGAGAAATTTCTATTTTTCAATGATGAGAGCTACTAGAATAGAACAGAATAGAGTAGAGTAGAAAAGAATATTTGGAGTCCAAAACAGAAACTTCTCTGGAAAAAAAACAATTCTAATGAGACCGTTGAGAAAAATTTTTAGCAAACTTGGAAGTCCTTTTATAAAGGATTCAATAGTTACATAACAACTTGCAATTTAGCCTAGTGAGGGAGAAAAGAAAAGAAAGTGATGAAAGGGAAGAGTGAGTCTGAGAGCAAATATAAATATTGCCCTTTCTATATGGTTAAGTCAGGAACCAAGAGAAACTAGTGTCTGGTGGTCAGTCACTACTCAATGTCTTCTCTCAGTGATTTGGAGTTGGTGGGGAGGTAAACAGACAGAAAGGACGCCAAACCTTAGCTGTTACTATGACTTCGGCAGAGAAAGATCTGATGTTCTAAAATATAACCAAGTTCATGACTTCAAAACCATATAAATCTCTTCTGCAGCTGATGGGTATCACTAATTAGAGTATACAACCAGCATATTAAATTTACATTTTCAGGCTTATGTACTACTTTGAAACTCAAATAATTTCCAAAGTTCTTGGACTTAAAGCCTTTCAATGATTTGTGGGAATTAAATTTCTAAAACACACTCTACTGTTTCCAAACATGCTTTTCTATAAAGAGAAATGAAATTATTGTTGAATTTAAAGCAAAACTGTAGCGTTTAAAAGTTCTTGTATTTGTCAAAATTGCACCTCTGTTAATCAGACTTGAAACAATTCTATTCTTTTGATGTTTGACAAATACAAAAAACATGAAAATTATTCACAAAATTTAGAGAAGAATTCTTCCTTTCTTTCTTGTTTAAGGTTAACAGACCAACCTTAAATTTGTTTTCTGAAAAGTATCTCACCTCTCCAATCCTTAGGGATACTGAAGTGGGTACCTTTCCTATAGGAAGGGCCAGTGACCCACTGGAAAAATACATTAGGGTCCACTTAGTGCCAATCAACTTAACCACAGGTGTAAGCAAAAAATGTTTTGCTTCTCCACCCAAACATTAAATATAACAAAAATATACATGAGTCCCATGTTATGGCTGGTTAAAGGGAGATGGAATTAAAGTGAGACAGGTTTGTACCTAAAGAGGCAGAAAATAGAAAATAAGAGAAACACAGAAAGATAAGAACCATACATTTGTGGATAAAGTAGTTTTCTTGAGGCAGCATCCCCATACTAAATCATTTTCAAATATACTCACTACAGGATTTTAAAGTCTATTATACATTCAAAAGTAGCACAAATGAAGGAATCATCTCTTGGTTCTTGCCCCAGCCTAAGGCATTGAAAGAAGTCAGAAGGAAGAATTGAGAGCCAGAGAAAAACTCAATATGTGACTCTAACCGGGGAAAAGAGTTTTTATTTAAACTTTACTGCTGCATTCTATTTATCATCTGGTTGAGTCGCCTCTTTTGTAAGATATCAACCTATTGCACACTAGCTTCAAAACAGTCCAGGACATTAATATTTAGCTTTTATTTCCATCACAATTCTCATATCTTTAATTTCTAAAACCACATCAGGCAGACAGTGAAAGAGGGGTCATGAACAGAAAAAGGAAGGAAATCTTTTCTTACTTGAGAAGAAAAGATTGTGGGGAATGGTACCAAAGAAACTCACCTGTGCTCAAACCTACTCTCCCCATGTCTAGCATCCTGGATGCCAAAATATCCTCGAGCTTTTGTTTTCTTTAACAAAGTCTATTACCCGTTGGGTGATAAGTTATTAAGCTCTTCCTCAGTTAATGTCTGAGCTAGTTGAGAGGAATAAAAGTTAAGAGTTCAGAAAAAGAAACAGGTCAAAATATGAATTACACCTACTTTTCCAACACTGTAAGAACAAAACCAAGTTTGTCCATCTACTAGCTAAACAGTTATTATACCCACTTGCTGAAGAAGAACCTCATATTTTGATGGAAAGAACCTACATCCACAACCTCATGATTCACACTGAGCCTAATTTACTCAAGGGGAATGAAGTTAATCATAAAAATAAGATTTTCACCATCTACTTGTTATACTTTAAAATCATCTTTCAAAAACCACTTTTCAAAAATTTTACCACCAGGGAAAAGGATCAACAGAATACAGAAAATATACATGAAAATACCCTGATAAATCTGGAGGATCAAATACACCAATTAAGCTAGGAGTATTTATTTGTTATTCCCTCCTGGAAGGATGGAGGGTGAGGAGAAAGGGGACCTCTATATGGATTATATACTCCGCATTATTATTATTATTTTTTTAAAGCCTTATTCTTTTAAATTTTATTTATTTATTTATGGCTGTGTTGGGTCTTCGTTTCTGTGCGAGGGCTTTCTCCAGTTGTGGCAAGTGGGGGCCACTCTTCATCGCAGTGCACGGGCCTCTCACTATCGCGGCCTCTCTTGCCGTGGAGCACAGGCTCCAGACGCGCAGGCTCAGTAATTGTGGTTCACGGGCCCAGCTGCTCTGCGGCATGTGGGATCTTCCCAGACCAGGGCTCGAACCCGTGTCCCCTGCATTGGCAGGCAGACTCCCAACCACTGCGCCACCAGGGAAGCCCTCCGCATTATTTTTTAAACTGCTGTTAAAGAGGGTAGAAGATTCCAAATGCTCAGAAACACCTCACTTGGTTTTAAAAGCAACATGGCATAATAAACAATATTCATCAATGTTACCAATGAGGTCTAGGGACTCCACATATATTCTAAGAGAAGATGGTGTTCTTGGGCAGGTACCTTAGGGTCTGAGTAACTGAACCTCCACCTCTACATTTTTGAAGCTTTAATGTATTATTTTAGTAGTAAGCAGTAAGTAGTAAGCAGCCTTTGAGGGTTGAAGCACATGAATCTCCCTGTCACTATCTGGCCTCAAGCAAGTCACTGATACTAAATCTGTTTCTTCGTCTGTAAAAAGAAGAGGGTGACTCAGGCCAATTGCCTAGGCTGTCTCTACTTCTAAGAGTATATTTCTACATGACCCTTTCAGCCTACATTCAACTAGAGTTTATATTTGGAGCATATATCCTAAACCTTTACTGATTCTTATCAGTAAAGAGAAACAGAGCAGACAACTGAAGAATGAAAACAATGACATAAAAGAGCCTACATACAATTGGAGACAAAGGTACAATGACCCAAAACCACAGTAAACAGCCCAGAAAATCAGGTCAATCAGGAAAATGGCTTTAGCCAATCCTCCTGATCACATATTCAACAGAACAGAAGTCAGAAGAATTAGGTTCTAGCCCTTACTCTGTCACTGTGGAAAATTCATGGGTTTGAAGTCAGAGATCCAGTTTGATCCAAAGGTCAAATCCAGTTCTACCACTCACTGGCTTTGTGATCTTAAGACTACTTCTCAGGGCCTCAGTTTCTTCTTCTCATGTCACAGAGTCATTGTGAAAATTAAAAAGCATATTTAGAGGATCTACCACAGGGCCTACTGCATTGTAAGGATTCAATAAATGGGATTTTTGCCTACCTTTCTCCCCATGTGATGGTAATATTTGCTCTAAGTTTTCCTTAGTATATTAAAAAAATTCAAATGAGAATGTTGGCATTAACATCAAAATTAGAAGGAACTAAGGCTTGACAATTTTACATCTAAATCTCTCTCCAACCCTTCTATCAATATTTCTTTCTATCTCTCCTAGCATCACCCTGGTATAAACTACCATCATCTCTCATTCTACTAGAATAGCCTCCTTCCATCCAGCCTTCAAAATGTCTTCTCATCTCTCCACCTGCTCCCCCCTACATTCTTGCACAGCAACAAGACAGATGTGCTTTTTAAAAACTCTTCCATGCGTACTTAGAATAAAATTCAAGCTTTACCATGGCCTTCAAGATATGACATAGCCTGAGATCTGGTCCAAGTTTATATTTGCTACTTTCCCTCTTGGTCACTTCCTCACTATGCTCTAGTACAATGTCCTCCTTTCAAAATTTTGGCCTTCAGTCCTTCTTGTCTCTGGGTTTTCATGTGCGCTGTTCCTTCAATCTGGACTGATCCCATCCCACCCTCTCCTGGTTAATTCTTACTCTTCCTTTAAAAGCTCAATTCAAATGTTACTTGCTCAAAGACCAAACTAAGTTACTTCGTTTCAAGGCACTCTGTACTTCTTCACAGAACTTATAACAACTGTAATTAAATAATGAAGTTAACAGGTGTTTAATGTCTCCTCTGTTAGAATGCTCCATGAGGGCAGGATCCCGTTCACCACTGTATCCCCAGCACCTAGGACAGTGCCTAACACTGGGTAGGTACTCAATAAAAATCTGTTGGTGAGTAAACAAAAGGACATCTTGTCCAAATGCCTCATTTAGCTGATTAGGAAGCGGTAGTCAGGATATGTTAAAGTGACTTGCGTAAGGCTGGGACACCAAGAGTTCTTTTTTTTTTTTTTTTTAACAATAATAAACATTTATTTAGTGCTTATTACATGTCCAGCATAGGTTTAGACTCATTACTTTTTTTTTTTTTAACATCTTTATTGGAGTATAATTGCTTTACAATGGTGTGTTAGTTTCTGCTTTATAACAAAGTGAATCAGTTATACATATACATATGTTCCCATATCTCTTCCCTCTTGCGTCTCCCTCCCTCCCACCCTCCCTATCCCACTCCTCTAGGTGGTCACAAAGCACCGAGCTGATCTCCCTGTGCTATGCGGCTGCTTCCCACTTGCTATCTATTTTACGTTTGGTAGTGTACATATGTCCATGCCACTCTCTCACTTTGTCACAGCTTACCCTTCCCCCTCCCCATATCCTCAAGTCCATTCTCTAGTAGGTCTGTGTCTTTATTCCCGTCTTGCCCCTAGGTTCTTCAGGACTTTTTTTTTTAAAGATTCCATATATATATGTTAGCATACGGTATTTTTCTCTTTCTGACTTACTTCACTCTGTATGACAAACTCTAGGTCCATCCACCTCATTGCAAATAACTCAATTTTGTTTCTTTTTATGGCTGAGTAATATTCCATTGTATATATGTGCCACATCTTCTTTATCCATTCATATGTTCATGGACACTTAGGTTGCTTCCATGTCCTGGCTATTGTAAACAGAGCTGCAATGAACATTTTGGTACATGACTCTTTTTGAATTATGGTCTTCTCAGGGTATGTGCTCAGTAGTGGGATTGCTGGGTCGTATGGTAGTTCTATTTTTAGTTTTTTAAGGAACTTCCATACTGTTCTCCATAGTGGCTGTATCAATTTACATTCCCACCAACAGTGCAAGAGGGTTCCCTTTTCTCCACACCCTCTCCAGCATTTATTGTTTCTAGATTTTTTGATGATGGCCATTCTGACTGGTGTGAGATATCTCATTGTAGTTTTGATTTGCATTTCTCTAATGATTAATGATGTTGAGCATTCTTTCATGTGTTTGTTGGCAATCTGTATACCTTCTTTGGAAAAATGTCTATTTAGGTCTTCTGCCCATTTTTGGATTGGGTTGTTTGTTTTTTTGATATTGAATAGCATGAGCTGCTTGTAAATTTTGGAGATTAATCCTTCATCAGTTGTTTCATTTGCAAATATTTTCTCCCATTCTGAGGGTTGTCTTTTCGTTTTGTTTATGGTTTCCTTTGCTCTTATTCTCAGGTCAATATTCTTTTCACTACACTTAACTCTGAGGTCCCTTTCAGCTCTAATATTCTGTTATCTCAGAAAATTCAGTAAAGGATGTGAAAATATTTTACAGATGGAAGATTCTGTTTTTTCACTTTGGACAATACACTTGCTCTTACTTTATTTCTCACTCCCCTACAGGGCACCTTTAGGGGACTTTGGTTACCCTGCTTCTCTGCTTCCTTCTTCCATTTAATTCAACATATATTTACCGAACAATCTAGTAGATGAGGCAGATCTGTAGGCCAGGAATTATAATCAATAAGTGCAATGGCAGGGTGAATGAGGTACAGAAGAAGTACAGTTTAGGCAATAATTAACTGTTGTCCAAAAAGCAGTAAAGAAAGGAAACAAAGAAATGACCCTTAAAACAGGTTTTGAAGGATGAACACGAGTTTGCCAGAAGTAAGCAACATTCCAGACAAAGGGAACAGCAATACAGAGGCATTGTATCAATTCAACACATATTTAGTCAGTGCCTACAAGGTGCTGGTAAAGTGCACAGCTCAGTGAATTCCACAAATAGTTTTGCTGGTATCGCTACAGAGAAGATGGAGCAGGAAATGTAGTGGAAAGCAAGGATCAGATCGGAGTACCTTGTCTGTCACGCTACAAGACATAAATTTGATCTACAGGCATGGAAAACCACCCAAGACTTCGGAGCAAGGAAGGAACCGTCGGAGCAAGGTTGCAAGGAGCAACCTCATATTTACATTTGTTTGAGTATGTACTCAGTTCGGATCACTCCATCAGACCCCAAAAGACGACAGAAAAACTGCCTCGAAGATCTGCACAGGGCAAACACAACAAACCAAATGCTGTCACGACCACGATCTTATTAGATCTTCACTACAACTCGTTGAGTTGGCAGGGCAATACTCACAGCCAAAGAGTTGAAGAAGAGCCTAGACTAAGACAAGTACGTGACGACCGAACGGCGCCCCAAGACCAGAGGCGGGGCCCCGGGGCTCCCGGACACCGCCCCGGGCCTCCCTACTCTCAGGCAGGCACCCGCTCACCTCCTCAAGTTCTCGATCTCGGCTGGGATGTTCTGAAGCTGGTTGCCGCCGAGGCTGAGGGTCTGCAGCGCGCGCAGACCCAGCAGCGAGGCTGGAACCTCTTGGAAGCAGTTCCCGCTAAGGTTGAGCACCTGGAGGCTGCGGCAGAGCGGCGACTGGGCCAGGCCCTTGGGCAACGCGCCGGGCCCGCCGAGCCGGTTGTTCTTGGCCAGCAGCGTGCGCAGGCCGCGCAGCGCCAGCAGCTCCGGCCCCAACGCGGTCAACGCGTTGCCGCTCACGTCCAACAGCTGGAGGTGCGGAAAGCCGCTGCCCAGCGCCCGCGGCAGCGACACCAGACGGTTGTGCGGCAGCAGCAGCCGCAGCAGCGCCTCCCGCGCGCCGCGCCGCTCCTCGCCCCGCGCCTCCAGCTCCGACTCCAGGGTCTCGGGGGACACGCTGAGGCGGGACAAGTTCAGTTCGGCCTCCCCGGCCGTGGCCACCACCGCTCCGGCCTCCTCCATCCCGGCCGCCGCAGAGCGCCGCGCGCTACCCACAGGCCGGGAGCTCCGCGGCACCCCGGAACCTGAACCAAGCGCTGTGTCGGAAGTGGCGTGGGTGGGCGGGCGGGCGGGCGCGCGCGCGCTAAGCCCGCGCGCCCCCGCCGAGTCACGCGACGCGAGACGGCGGGGTGCGCGCGCCGCTCGGGGGCCGGGCTGCGCCGCTCGGGGGCCGGGCTGCGCCGCTCGGGGGCCGGGCTCCGCCTCACGCGGCCCGCTGCTAGGACCGGGCGTGCCGGTGGGGGCGGAGACCCGGCGGCCCTTAGTTACTCTCTGAACGCGGCCGGGTTTGGGCAGCCGCGGTTTATGGTCCCTGGAGTCTGGTGACCTGTCCCAGGAGTCCAGGACCGCCTCGGTAAACAGCCCGAGGACAGTTTTGTTATTTGGCTTTGAGGGTTCGCGTGTCACGGTGCCCCGCCCTCTTGGTTTCCAGTTTAGGAGTGGGGCCCTTGGTCTGCGGGATTAAGCAAGAACACAGGAATTTAGTGGTGATTCAGCTCCATGGCAGCAAGACCCAGGAATTTCAAGTCCCGGGATTAACCAAGCCGACTTTGAAGTGCGAAGGCAGCTGGACTAGAAATCAGAACTCTTGGATCTTACCTCGGGTTCAGCTGTTAAATAGCCTTGTTTCCTCGGACGTGGGATTTGATTTCAGTTTCTCCATCCATAAAATATGGATAATCCTTGCCCTGCTTGCCCTACAGCATTTTTTTTAAAAGAAGCGTTTTAAAAGGAGTGTGTCAAATAAGGACGTTTCGCCATTTTAGCTGTAGAAGCACTTCTGTGGTTTTTTGGTTTAAGTTTTAGTGGCTAGAAATGAATTTGGGAGCCATGGAGAAGTTTTCGTTAATTTGAGATAGCTCAGATTAATTGATCAGTTTAAAAACGCAGAAAGCATTGAGATTTTAGTTCAGGTTAAAACTACAATTTAACTGGGAAAATCCACACTCTGGCTTTAACTCAGTACTTCTAATTAACATTTTCTTCCTTGCCCTAAATTCAGTCTTTTCTGAAATTACTTTTTATAATTTTGAAAAGTCATTACTAGAAATGAAAATATTCAGCGTATTTTTTACAAAGTCATGCACAAAAACGTTAAAAGATTGTGTATAACCGATGCCATTAAATTGCTTTCTTCCTAAAAAGGAGGATAAATAACTTTTTTCTTGCCAGTTATTAGTGTGAGAAACTTTATGCTTCTTACCCCCCCGCCAAACTTCACCTTAATTTCTGATTGAGTTATAGCTGTGGGAGGTTACACATTGTGAGTTTAAACCAGGGATGGAATGTTTTTAAAACCGCTGGAGTGTCCTGAATTTGAAGACTGTTTTGAAAGGGCCCTTTTAAAAATGAGACCTTCCTTATTTTGGATCAAGATTACATTCTGGCAGGAACCTAATATGTGAAAATTGCAAATGTGTAAAGTAATACAGTTTTATGCTTTTAAAAATGTGTATGTGTCTGTGATAAAAATAAACTGACGGGAATGTAATGTAAAATGAGAAAACATAATTCAAATATGATTCAGAAATAGAGTTAAGGTCACAAATCGGTGAAATTAAGGGGGAAGAGATAGAAATAGTCTCAATATTAGAGAATGAAGCTACCTGGTAGAAAGTTTTGAAGATATGTTGAGAGTAATGGGAGGATTCCCTCCCCCCCACCCCATTGCTCATTATAAGAACCCTCTCTATCTCAGCTACCATGGGTGCATCTCTTTGTTGAAGCCAGGTGGGTCTAAATAAAGCAGCATCCCTCAACACTACAGTGGGCCTTGAAACTGTCCAGTGAGCTTGGAGAGTTTTGAAAACTCCTTTGGAGCTGAAGGAGCTTTGGTGGCTTGTGAACCTTCACAGTGATGGATGCAGTTGGGGCACCAGAAAGTGTGAAGGGAAAAGGAGACATGATGAGTTATCTAGGGGAAGGGAGATGGATGACAGGGAGTTGGGAAAAAACATGGCATACTTGCCCACTTACCAAAACTTCACCATTGAGTTACTTTTGCGGCAAATTGACTGTTTCAGGATAAGTCTCCTGACTAGAATGTTACTGAAAAAAAGGAAGACCAAATGAAGAGCAGGTCCTCCTTCAGCCCCCCTGTCCAGGTTTCCTGAGGGCAGGAACTGTGTCTATTTACCTTGGCACCACCCCTGAGGCATAGTAGGCACTCAGTAAATAGTAAGTGAAGGAAATAAATGCATGAATAGGTTTTGGTATACCTGACTAGGATGGCCACTATTGCCCAATTGACTGCAGAAGAAACAAGAATAAGCTGAGTGAAGAATCCTTTCATAAACCATACTAGCTAGGAGGCAATGTACTAATTATATAAAGTGTGGGCTTTGGCTTTTATCAGATATAGGTTTCAAATCCCACCTCTGGAAATCAAATTTCTCTTATTTAATCTTGATTTTGTTACTTAATCTCTTTAAGCCTTGATCTCATTATCTGATTATTGTCTGTTTTGTGGGGTCATTATACGGGTTAAATCTAAAGAGTTTAGCTTAGTATGTATGTAGCATGAAGTAAATAATCCGTAAGTAGTGACAATTATTGTTATTAGCAATAATAGTAATAGCAGTTATTGTTATAACTATTACTCTCTCCCCCTTTTTAGATCATGATCAAGGTAGAGATTAACAAAGTTGAGAACAATCTTTACTATGATGGCACAATTTACTGCATAAACCTTGGTTTTCTGTTCTGGGCCATGTAATGTTTGGGGGATTAGAATTTGAGAGGTTGGTGTGAACTCTCCTTGCCCTTGGTCTTGACACCCAAGATTTATGCCTATTACCCTGTCTTTCTCCAAGTTATATCAAGACCTCATCCCTCCTAAACTGGACTCCTACCTCCATTCCAGCTACCTCTGATGAAGCACTGCTTTTATTATTTCAAGCTATCTCTCTCCTTCCTCTCCTAACCCCATGTCTCTTCATTATCAGATGAAGGTCAATTGCTTAGCCTGGCATGCAGGGTTTTGGATTATTTCCATTGCTGAGTCACTGTCAGAGTGGCTTATCCAGTCTGGCCTGGGATGGTTTAAAGTTCTGCCATCTTCCTACCAGCTGTAGTCCAAATATCAAACAACAGTTACTCTCTGTTCCAGGCAGCATTGAAGGCAGAGGGAGCTGTAGTCTTTCAGTCCATCATGAGGAGGAGTCCGCCTCTGTGTTTACAGGAACCTAGAGTGAATCTGCAGACAGTTTGGTAATTTAAGGTCTACAATTTGGTTATTAGCAGGTTCTTTCCTCTGCCTCAGTGTATTCTTGCTGTAGAATTGATAGATCAATATTAATTGGTAGATTAAGCTTTCCTCAATACCTTTCCCCAAATGAGTCTTTACTGAAGTATGGGCTCTCTTTAGTTTGAAGATTCAAATAATGACATGACATTTTTGAATCTGGGTGTCTTTCAGTGAGAGATATAAAAGCATCCTCATGACTACTTCCATTGAATTCACTTCATGTAGGGGTTTTCTCACACCAGTTGAGGTGTTTTCCTTGGTGATTGTTTTGGGAATTTGAGTGGCTATGCATCTTTTATTTATTTTTAACATCTTTATTGGAGTATAATTGCTTTACAATGGTGTGTTAGTTTCTGCTATATAACAAAGTGAATCAGCTATACATATACATATATCGCCATATCTCCTCCCTCTTGTGTCTCCCTCCCATCCTCCCTATCCCACCCCTCTAGGTGGTCAGAAAGCACCGAGCTGATCTCCCTGTGCTATGCAGCTGCTTCCCACTAGCTAGCTATTTTACATTTGGTAGTGTATATACATCTTTTAAATTTTATCCACTTGTTCAGCCTACATTCCATAATTGGGTTGTTTTACCTTTTCATAGATAGCTAGTCATAACAACAACTATAAACAAGCTAAAATACTTCTAGTCCCCAATTTATTCATCTGTAAATACTTATTGAGCACCTCGTGTGTAAGAAGCTGAACTATACATTTGAGATGTATAACCAAAAATAATGGCTAACATTTTTGAGTGTTTTCTCAGTGCCAGGCACTATCCTAGGGGCTCTGTAGTCATTATTTTATTTAATTCTCGTACTCATTCTGTAAGGTATTATCCCCATTTTACAGACAAGAAAACTGAAGTGTGGAAAAATTAAGTAACATGCCACGTCACAGTTATGAAGGGGCTGGATACCAGCATAGTAGAATATGACTCCAAAGTTTATGATTTTGTTGAAATACAATCACTGCCTTCAAGGGATTTATAATATAGTAACAGAGTAAACATGAACCCATAAAATCCCAAATAATCCAATTTAAAATTGGGCAAAAATTCTATAGACATTTCTCCAAAGAAGATCTGTGGATAGTCAATAAATATATGAAAAGATGCTCAATATCTTTAGCAAATGTAAATCAAAACTGAAACAGGAGGTAAGGGGGCAGGGCATTGAAAGAATGACATAGCCCAAGGACATGACATAAACTGATTAGAACCAAATGGGTCCAAGATGGCAGACAAGTCAACTTCCACTAGACCTTGAGCCTCAGTATACCTCACTGTAACACATCAGCACACTAAATGACACGCCCACAGGCACCATGACAGTTCCAAGACCAACCTTGATCAAAGAGAGGGCGGTGGCCCAATTCCTGGAAATGCCCGCCTCTTCCCAAAATAGCCGGAATACTCTTCCCACTCATTAGCCTATGAGATTACCCACCCCTATGAAAACTGTCAACCCCATACCCCGGTGCCTTTCTCACCTTCTGAGGTGGCCCACACTCTGTGGAGTGTGTTTCTCTCTAAATAAATCCACTTCTTACCTATCGCTTTGTCTCTCACCGAATTCTTTCTGCGATGAGACATCAAGAACCTGAGCTTCATTAAGTCCTGAAACCAGGTGTGTGATCTCAGTTGGAAGACTGTGGGTTTTGGCCGGGTTCAAGTCCCGGCCGCATGGGTTCAAGTCCCAATCTGGGTTTAGGCTGGGTTTGAGTCCCAGCACATGGGTTCAAGTCCCAATCTGAGGTGCACGGTTTCAAAACCACAAAGAGATACCACTTACAGCTATTAGGATGGCTAAAACCAAAAGGTAGATAATGAGTGCTCACGAGGATGTGGAGAAATTGGAACCCTCATACACTGCTGGTGGGGATGTAAAATGGTGCAGCCACTTTGGAAAACAGTCTGATAGTTCCTCAAAAGGTTAAAAAAATAGAATTACTGTATGACCCAGCGATCCCACTCTTAGGGATGTATCCAAGAGAACTGAAAAAATATATCCAACAAAAACTTGTGCACAAATGTTCATAGCAGCATTATTCATCATAGCCAAAAAGTGGAAACAACCCAAATTTCTATCAACTGATGAATGGATTAAAAAACGTGTTTATCCATAAAATAGAATATTATTTAGCAATAAACATGAAGTACTGATATGTATTACAACGTGGGTAAATCTTGAAAACATTATGAGAGAACACGTAACTGGAAGAAACCAGTCACAAAAGACCACATGATGTGATTCCATTTAAATGAAACGTCCAAAATAGGCAAATCTATAGAAACAAAAAATAGATTAATGGTTGTCAGGGGCTGGAGAGAGGGGGGAATGGGGAGTGACTGGTACAGAGTTTCTTTCTGGGGTGATAAAAATGTTCTAAAGTTGATTGTGATGGTGGTCGTACAACTCTAAATATACCAAAACCATTGAATTATACACTTTAACTAGATGAATTGTATGATATGTGGATTTTATCTCAATAAAGCTGTTATAAACCCAAAGCAATTAAAATATTAAGTAGCATTTGGTAACTGTCGAATAGAGGCATAAACAAATACTATGAAAATTCAGAGGAAAGAGACCACTTCAGGCTCCTGCAGTTAGGAAAGTCTTCATTGGGTGGTGGGGTTTTGGTAGAGATGGGATGAGGCATACGAAATTGGAGAGAAAGAAACGAAGAAGGTATTTCTTGAGAAAGAATGGCAAAAACAAGAAGGAAAGCTTATGTCTGGGAAACGGTGAAGGGTCTGATAGCTGATGTGCTTGGTGCTGGTGGTTACAATAGCCTGGTATTGGTGCACTTTGGAGAATAATGGGAGAAAATATTTTAAATTGTAACTTTGCCCCCCAAATCTAAGGTGTACTGTTATTATTTTGTATAAAGGAAGGGTAACGCTTGAAATGATAAGCTGGTCTAGATCATGGTGGGAGAGGTATGAATACCAGGTGAGGAGAGCATCTCTAATTCTTTCCTTACTGGAAGCTCGAAATCCCATTTCCTTATTAGCTTGTGTAGACATACATGAAAAACTCCCAGGCTTGGGGGAGTCTATGGAGTGTGGCACCTGTAGAAAGAGCTTTATATATGAAGACAAAGTATTCTTCCCCATTTCTCAAGACTGTGGTAACATCAGGATGTTTCTCCTCTGCCTCAGAGGGGAAATCAAATGTATTGGGTTGGCCGAAAAGTTCGTTCGTTTTTTTCCGTAAGATGACTCTAGTAGCACTTAGTCGTCTTTAACTTCATTCAAAACAATTTTGTTAGATGTATGTGACAGCTGTCATATCAGCGTGCATTTAAAAAAAGACATCAAAATTGGTGAATTTTTGTGTAGCCATTTTCATTTTGAAAATGGAAGATAAAAAGCAACAATTTCAGCGTATTATGCTTTATTATTTCAACAAAGGTAAAAATGAAACCAAAATGCAAAAAAAGATTTGTGCAGTGTATGGAGAAGGTGCTGTGACTGATCGAATGTGTCAAAAGTGGTTTTTGAAGTTTCATGCTGGAGATTTAGGGTAGACCAGTTGAAGTTGATAGTGATCAAATCAAGACATTAATTGAGAACAATCAATGTTATACCATGTGGGAGATAGCTGACATACTCAAAATATCCTATCCAAATCAAGCGCTGAAAATCATTTGCACCAGCTTGGTTATGTTAATCATTTTGATGTTTGGGTTCCACATAAGTTAAGTGAAAAAAACCTTCTTGACTGTACTTCCTAGGGCAATTCTCTACTGAAATGTAAAGAAAACGTTCCACTTTTAAAACAAATGTGTGATGGGCAATGAAAAGTGGATACTGTACAGTAATGTGGGATGGAAGAGATCGTGGGGCAAGCGAAATGAACCACTACCAACCACACCAAAGGCCAGTCTTCATCCAAAGAAGGTGATGTTGTGTAAATGGTGGGGTTGGAAGGGAGTCCTCTATTATGAGCTCCTTCCAGAAAACCAAATGATTAATTCCAACAAGTACTGCTCCCAATTAGACCAACTGAAAGCAGCACTCAACGAAAAGCATCCAGAATTAGTCAACAGAAAACACATGATCTTCCATCAGCATAACACAAGACCGCATGTTTCTTTGATGATCAGGCAAAAACTGTTACAGCTTGGCTGGGAAGTTCTGATTCATCCGCCGTATTCACCAGACATTGCACCTTCAGATTTCCATTTATTGCAGTCTTTACAAAATTTTGTTAACGGAAAATTTTCAATTCCCTGGAAGACTGTAAAAGGCACCTGGGACAGTTCTTTGCTCAAAAAGGTAAAAAGTTTTGGGAAGATGGAATTATGAAGTTGCCTGAAAAATGGCAGAAGGTAGTGAAACAAAAGGGTGAATATGTTGTTCAATAAAGTTCTTGGTGAAAATGAAAAATGTGTCTTTTATTTTTACTTAAAAACCGAAGGCACTTTTTGGCCAACACAATAGACCAAGCCTCAAGCCCCATAACAGGAATTAGAGAAGTGATATGAACTGATCACAATTATTTCATTCCATTATGTTCCATTCCACAGTTATTTTATTGAGCAACTGCATAAAAAATCTATGTTAGATGTTGTAGGAGCTTTCAAAAAAAAAACAAACAAACGACATTCTTCAACAGTTCATGTTTGTGGGTGTAGCTTTAAGTTCACTTTGACATTTCATGGGTGTTGCCTTCACTCAACCACTAAAGATGATTAGAACTGAGAGGTTCTGGAGATGCAAAGGGAGGAACTAACTGCTTCATTAGCAGTCAGGAGAGGCCAGGGATCCGGGGTAAAGATGCCTCTGGCACTGATCCCCAGCAGGAGACCTCCTGTTTATGTCTTTATCTTACTTGCCAAGTGTTCCCTCAAACCCTTGTCTGTAGTTCACCTGGGTTGCATGCTGAGTGTAAGAACTAGGGCAATCCAGTTCAGACCCAGACCCAGTAATTCATTTGCTGTGGTGATGGGAGAGGGAAAGGCACCCTAATAAAGAGCTGGCCACCACTGAACTTGAGTTTAAAGGTTAATCAGAAAGGCTTTAAACAGGAGACACAAGCCGTACTCATCCCTAAGAGGAAGAGAGTAGAGAATAAATCTCATTTGCTCTCCTTCCTGTACCCTCACTCTCTGAACCACATTATGTGTGTAAGTTCTGTCTGTCCATTTCATTATTTTTCCAGTTATAAAGTATTTATTGTAATGTAAATGTAAAGGGTCATTACAGAAGATTCAGAGCTGTGGAATGAAAACAACTAAAATCACACATAATCTGACCATTCAGAAGTAGCCACTGCTGACATTTTGGTGTATTTCTTTCCTTTTCTATATGCACATATTTTTTCCCACAAAGTTGAAATTATGCATGTGTATAAACATATATTAAGTTTTGTATTTTGATTTTTTCACTAAAAATTGTATAGTGAGCATTTTCCATGTTATTATTCTTCAAAAATGTGATTTTTAAAAACTGCGTGTAGAATGATTCTCCAATATTGGACATTATGGTGTTCTACTAGTTCCACTCTTCAGCCATAATGCCTTGCAAGCACTTTTTTGCCAACAAATATAGCCATTAGAAATATTAAATCTCACAAAGTTCTTTGCTGAGCTTTTGCTGCAACAGCTTGGTAATAACAGAATCACCAAGCCTTCTCTCTGGGGACTGCCACACAACCATCCCTCTGAAAGATATGCTGACTCCACCTCACTTGCTTCTCACCTGGCTGATCAGAGGGACCAGCTGTGATACAGGTAAGCTCTTTCAATAAATAGACTATTTATTTGGGAGAAGATGTTGGCCTTGATTGTGAACTGGAGAGTCAAATGATGGATAATGTGACTGAAGTATTTAGGTATCTACTCCAACTGTATGTGGTCCCTTTACACATATGCCTCTATATCAAGCTAGTTCATAGTCTTCTCATAGTTTTTCTGTA
The DNA here is from genome assembly GCF_028021215.1 of Eschrichtius robustus. Taxonomy (NCBI): domain Eukaryota; kingdom Metazoa; phylum Chordata; class Mammalia; order Artiodactyla; family Eschrichtiidae; genus Eschrichtius; species Eschrichtius robustus. The sequence continues at coordinate 80,393,557 of NC_090829.1, read as the reverse complement.
GACGAGAGGTGAAAAGGGTACAAGCCCTGGAGACAATACCGGGGTGCACTGCTGGAATTGTCTGCTTTGGCAGAGTTGATGTTCATCTTTAGTAGCATATGAATTTCTTTCTTCTATTTTTTTCATTTTTCTGTTATAGAGTGAAAATTTGTAAGAATGCTACACCAAATTAAATTTAATTTAGTTAATGCAATAAACACGTATTGGGCCTCTACGACATATGGAACACAATGATGGGCATATGAAAGACAAAGAGGACCTAGGCAGGCCCTTAGGGAACTTACAGTCTAGTAGGCATGATAAGATATGCACACACATAACTATAAAACAGAGTAGACCAGGTTATAGGGATATTTTTAATGATGAAGAAATGCTCACAAAACAGTGTCAAGAGGAAAATTAAACTGGACACTAAACTGTATACAAATTTAGTTCTCTTAAAAAGTACACATACTGAGTATGTGTACATACTACCAAAATGGCAGCAGTGGTTGTCTGGATGGACTTAAAAGTGGTTGTAATATTCTTCTTTATTCTTTTCCATTTTTCTAACATTTTAAAACAATCAATATGTGTTACTATTAGAATCATTAAAAAATACGCTCTATTAAATGTGTGAGAGTACTGCATAAAAGTACAAAATACGGTGGAATTATGGAGGACCGAAGATTATATCTCACTGGGGTGGGGGAATTGGGAAGGCTTTAGGATTTATGTCTCTAATAATGATGCAAAACTTTCAACCTTGGAAATAGATAATGAAATTTCATTGAGTTGAAAAGGCATTTTATATTCCTACAACTTTTTATATCTATGACATTTGACTACAGTCTCTCTCTATTGACTATCTGTAGCTCTAGTAGCTGCTATCTGGCATATTACCTTTTATATTTTTTATTATTTTAGATATGTCTTTAAAATTTTTTCCTACATATACCACAGAGAGATATTCTCTAAATCAGTAGTTGTTGTCAATCACTAGTCGTATTCCTAGTCAGAGTATATACTTTAGGCAAAGAATCTTTCCACTTGTCCCACTGACCCCAGAAATGCTTTACTTGGACATTTGCTGGCAGGGGCTCCTCCTTCATCCTCTTGTTCTTCTGAAGACTTCCGTATCTGTTAATATTCAACCCACAGAGCACATATTCTCCAGGGTCCAATAGGCCTCTAGGAAAGAGACTTACTATAATATTCCACAAACCATCTGCTTCATCAGCCATGAGCTTCCTGTTCTTTTGGTGGACACCCTGGGTGATGGGACTTCCCATGGTATGTGGTGACAGTGCAGGGGTTTGTCAAGACATAATTTAGGTGACGTGACAGGCTTCAGCTAACCTGAAAGATGAGCGTCTTGGTTCTGTGTGACCCTGATGAATTATTTACCCTCTCTATGCCTTATTTTCCTCACTTATAAAATGGAGATAATAAAGAGAAAAAATGGAGATAATAATAGTACCCATTTTATAGGCTTATTTTGAAGATTAAATTTGGCATTTGTTAACATTTGATATATAGTAGCTATTATTATAATGTATCACAGACCTGGGGGATTGTGGAGTTTTATTTTTCTCCTTAACAGATTATAGGAAGAGGCAGAATTTTGAATGATAAGTGAGTAGTGGAGGGCAGATGAGGGCGGTGGTGATGGGGGATGTGCCAGGCGAGGAGGCTTTGGACAGCACCATGACTCAAGGATGGCACTGGTGGAACTTGAGGTGTGGGAGAGTAGTCAGAGATGAGACCAGAGAGGGAGACTGCATCCAGACCATAAGATTGCCTTTACCTGCTCTAGATGTACATTTATGTCAGAGCTTCTTGAAGGGGCTGAGTGTTCCCCGAGACCTTTCTCCCACCGCCTCTAGAGATGTCCCAGGCTTGTTAGTACCATTCCCATCAATGTGCAGCCCTGGCTGGGCAGATGTGTTTAGTACTGTCTCTTGGTTATTTTTCTCTGGTTGGGGAAGCATCGCTCCATAACTTCCCAGGTACACCTGTATATCTACTAGTTATATCTCGCCCACTGCTGACTTTCCCCAAGCAACATCCAGAAAAACCAATGACAATCGCTTGGGAAGCTGTCACTGATCCCTCAAACATCATTTCAGAGCTAACTCTGATCCAGATGAATTCAAATGTGACTCACCTCTAGAGCTAGATTTGCATATTACAGAAATAGAGTTCCAGGTTCATATAGCAAATCAAACAAATCTGCATAGAATCAGCCTGGGTGAACTTGACTCAGTGGACAATCCCACACAGAATGTTGAAGTGCTGGAAACCTCTGTCTGCTAAGAGTGCATCAGGTGGGCGTGGAGTCTGGCGGTGGTGCCTGTTGTGGGGGCCTTCCTTGGACCCAGCAGGGTTGTGCTGGTTCACACTGTTTCTCAGCTGAAGCAAATTTTCTCCCTTTCTTTTTGTTCCTTACAGAATGTCTTTCTTTTCGGTGACTGTCAACATACTTCTGCTTATTCATAATGTAGATGAGTCACTTTTCAAAAAATCTTTGTGGGTATTTCTGAGAAAACTTTGGGGATAGTGAGGGAAGTAGTGATTTGGAGATTAAAAGAAAATAAGCAAATTACTTAATCTCTCTGAACCTCAGTCTTTTCATTTTTTTTAGATGGGAGTAACAATGTTATATTTGTTTAACCGGAAATGGTGAAGACAGATGGGCAAATATAACAGACCCAAATTGTAAAGCATTCTTGTTTATTCTATTTTCATGTTTCTAAATGAGAAAAGCCTTCCCACCCCCACTGCCAATTTGAATTGCCCATTTGAGGCCATATCTGGATAATTACACCTATTCACATCTATAATTTGAACTCCCCCAAGTAAAAAAAATCTAGACAGTCCTCCCCACTTCAAGTGCCTGATAAGTGCTGATTCAGAGTATAGCATCACAGAATATTTGAGATCAGGTCTGTCCTGAAAAATCTGGATGGGCAGTCAACACAGAGTTTGTATAATTTTTATACTCATTTCTTCAAAAATGTTGAGATGAATAGTATATAGATGTTGATAATGTTAATGTAATTCGGCTAGCCAAAAATATATACGCAAAAATTTCTTTAAAAAAACACATATATCCAGAACCTGCAATATAACTACTCAAAAAGTGGTCAAACACATTAATAGGTTTTAGGTATATGCAGTGTCTCAGGGACCTATGGCAGTTCTGCCAGTCTTAAAGCTGGCAGAAGCTGGAAGGCATCCTCAGGAGATGCATCCAGAGATCTACTTAGGAGTTAGTGCAAGGCCTGGTCCATCCAGATTATATTTACTGGCTCTTTTCTTTTGATGCTTGGTTCCTGTGTGTGTGTGTGTAGAAGGGAGCAGTAAGGCAAAGTGAGATGGTAATCCACTCATAGTTAGGAACAACCCAACCAAACAGATTAAAGGAATAGGTATATATGTAAGTAAGAAAGAGAAAGATATGTTAGTTCTAATAATATCTTATATTTTATAGCAATAGTGACAACCTAATACTAGGTGCTAGGTATTATATTAGGTGTTTTTGATGTAGTATCTTTCTACAGTTTTCAAAGTGTTTTCCCATATTATTAACTTTTTGCTGAGCTTTTGCCTCAGCTTCTTAGGCCTTGGGAAGCTAAAATACAAACGTCTAGAAATAATACAGATTGAAATAGACAAAAGAGTTATTCAGATTCAAGTAGGACCATCTGCAGACACATCACTCAGAAGTTGGCTTTTATATTACCAATTACATCACTGGCAGATCCTGTTTCATGATTCATTGGCTAGAGCCTTTGGATTCCTGAGTCTGAGACCCCTTTCCCTTGGGGCCAGAAAGTGTACAGCTGTAGCGAGACTTCCTGGATATAAACTGAAAAGCCAGAATCAAGGACCTCTCATATTTTTATGAGAGAGTTTGGGAAGAGGGGCAGCTTACTAAGGTATCCACCCATCTGGTCCACTCCTTCTGTCCCTCTGGAAAATGACTGAACCATATCATATAAAAACAGTCCCTAAGATCCCAAGGTATTTCATAACAGCCCTGGGGCAGGTGTTCTTACCCTAATTATACATAAGGAAACTGTAACATAAGAGAGGTTAAGTGACTTGCCCAATTCCAAATGACAAAGAAAACTTAGAACTAGAACTTGGATTTACAAATCTACCAAGATTTTTTTGTACCTGTAATCCACTGCTTCTTGATTATAACCACATCAGACAAATAACAATTTAAGCAGGAAAGCACTAGTGTTTTTGGTATGCAAATCCATCCTTCCAAAGGGTAGAGAAGTTGTTTCTCCCTGCCTCCTTTTTTTCCATTGTCATCTGTCTTTCTTTATATTCATTCAGTCATTTATTTCATCAGTCATATTTTCATTCATCAAACTTAGAACGAGTGCCTACTGTTAGAAGACAGAACCCAGTTCAGATGGAGGGCTCTGGAGCCAAACTGCCTGGGTTTGAATCATAGCCCTATTTCTCACTAGCCATGTGTCTCTGAACAACTTCACCTCACTCACTGTGCCTTGGTCTTCCCAGTAGTACATTGAGGATAATAGCAGTACCTACCTCGGTGTTAGTATACAGATTAAATGAAGTAGTTCAGGAAAAGCTCTTTGAATACGCCTAGGACATTGTAAAACTTAATAAATGTTACCCAATGTATTAGTTAGAGTTCTCCAGAGAAACAGAACAAATAAAATCTATATAAAGAGATCAAGTGATTATGGAGGTGAGAAGTCCCCAGAACTACAGTGGTCAAGCTGGAGACCCAGGAAAGCCCATGGTATATTTCCGGTGCAAGTCCGAAGGCTCACAACCCAAGAAGAGCCTATGTTTCAGTTCGAGTCTGAGCAGGAAAGGACCAAAGTCTCAGTTCAAACAGCCGGGCAGGAAGAGTACCCTATTACTCAAGGGAGGGCTGGTCTTTTTGTTCTTTTCAGACCTTCAACTGATTGGATGAGGGCCCCCCACATTGGAGAGAACAGTCAACTTTACTCAGTCTACTGATTCAAATGTTAATCTCATCTAAAAACACCCTCACAGACATGCCCAGAATAATGTTTGACCAAATATCTGGGTACCCTGTGACCCAGTCAAGTTGACATAAAATTTACCATTACACCTGATGTTTTTTTACTGTGTCAAGTCCTGTGCTAGGCATTGGTGAAACAGGGTGGTTAAGATATGGTCTCTGCCCTCTGTGTACAGTCTATACCCAGCCCCATCATTAGCCATGTGGTTGCCACTGCTGAAATGAGCAGATTGCATCTATTATTCAGCTGGAATGTGCCCTACCAGATGTCTCTCTGACTGCTCTTTGCTAGGCTGATGGCTTAGAAGCTTCCTTGCCTATTAACTTTCACCATTTGGGTTTTCCTTGGTGCCTCACGTATTTCTTTCTTCTATTTGATCTCACTTCATTATATCAAACAATATCCTTACTTAGGCTCATATGATAAGTGCTTCCTTTATGATGCTTCTTACTTGCATAGTGTCTCTAGGAGAAAAAAAAGATGGAGTCCCTACTTTCATAATGCAGAAGTTTCATTATTCTGTCTTACTCAAGTTGGGAATTTAATAAGTCTTTTAGGCTCAAAAGTTTGATAACTATGACCCAAAAGGTTCTTTTTAAATTCTGAGAGGTCTTGTTTCTTTCTGTTGTGCTAACAGTATCTTACTTTGTGACCCCAAGCAACTTTGCTCCCTGGGTTTCAGTTTTGTCTTTTAGTAGCAGAGACACTTGATGAAAGAATTCTTACTTGGAAGCCCCATTTATAAATTAAATTAGAGAGGGATTTTTCTGATTGAAGTGATAAAGGAATGCAGATCTCACTGATTTAGTCTTTCACCTGGCTGTCAATGAGGTGGGCTTTGGGGAAAATAGTTTGGAAAGATTGAATCAGATGATCTCTAAGCTTTCTTTCAGCTCTAACATATCAGGATTCTATTCTAGGTCATGATTCTATGAATGGTACATAGTGCATGGCTATATTCCCCATAGCCCTCAGCCCCTTCTGTTGATAACTCTGCCCAGATGAGTAGATATTTGTGGCAGGTAGAATAGACTGACTTACTGAAATTCTATTATTGCCTTTTTAACATGCCTTCCTGAACTGCTGAGACTACAGAGTAAAAAGCTATATTGCCGGGCTTCCCTGGTGGCGCAGTGGTTGAGAATCTGCCTGCCAATGCAGCGGACACGGGTTCGAGCCCTGGTCTGGGAAGATCCCACATGCCCCGGAGCAACTAGGCCCATGAGCCACAACTACTGAGCCTGCGCGTCTGGAGCCTGTGCTCCCAACAAGAGAGGCCGCGATAGTGAGAGGCCCGCGCACCACGATGAAGAGTGGCCCCCGCTCGCCGCAACTGGAGAAAGCCCTTGCACAGAAACGAAGACCCAACACAGCCAAAAATAAATAAATTAAAAAAAAAAAAGATAACATTTGAAACAATTAAAAAAAAACAAAACTATATTTCCAAGATTCCTTTGTATTTTGGGTTCTGGAAATGACGTAGGCTCTGCCAATCAGATACATTTGCTAAAGGACCAAGTTAGCAACTGATTTAAGTGAGGAGAATGGTGATAGTGCATGAGGCATCCTTTCTGTTCCCAGTGTGAATCTAGCAGGTGCAGTTTGACTCTGGAGCCAATACCTGCAGTGACAACTTCCTGATTTACCAGCTTCCTGATATGGCAGAGGCAGCAGTTCCATTGGCAGACCAGCTCAGCCTGTTGTTCTGAGCTTAGCATAATTCAGGGAAGGACTTAACGCATACATTGCATGTCTTACCTTCCGTGACCTTCTTTCGGCTCACTCCTCTAGCCTTCCAATGATTTTGTAAATGTCTAATTCCCTGTACAAAACCCCTTTCTGTTTGACATAGCTAGAGTGATTTATTTTATCTGTTATTTAACCCTACCTGATGCAGTGTTCACTGTCTTTACAAATACTTTGCTGACTTCATTTCTTCTTCGACATCCTCAGTGTCTATAGAAGAGTTACGGGCCCATCCTTTCACTGATGTTACCCTTTCCTGTCATTTCTCCTTTGTGGAGGGCACAGAAAATCTTGAGTTTTCTTGGAAGAGAGAAGACATCAAACAGGAATATGAGGTAGAGGATGGTAAAGAATATTACCGATTTTTTAGGTATTATGATTTTTTGGAAGTTTTCTCAAAATTGGTTTACCAGTTTAGCAATAACACAGAGCAACTAGAGGACCAAAACTCCTTGTATGAGGGAAGAGTCTCTGTGGATCGGGAGGAAATTTCTGAGTGGACTCTATCACTCTTATTAAGAAATGTGGATTTCATGGATGAAGCTATCTACAAATGCTCAGCCATCACACCAAGTGGAAGAGGCAAAAGTACAATTAAATTAATAGGAGAAGGTAAGGGAATTTATTGGATTAACTTGGTTTCAAGCTCTGTTTCTGTTCACAAAGATAAACTACACGTTTTCTCTTCTGGTGTTCTCACTTTTTCTCTTCTACTCAAATCATTATAGGTACTTCTTATTCCCATTATGAGAGTCAGGTATTTGGAATGTCAATTCATCTTAGCTAAAAATATTGCTCTGAACCAAAGGTGTTAATCTGTACCTGACTACATCATTCATTCATTCAAACAAGCAAACAAAACATAAAAAAAAAACCCCGAACCCAAAACCCTGGTCCTATCCCAAACTTACTAAACAAATTGTAACACTGAAAAACCAAAATGTTGCAAAAGACTCCTACATGAAAGCTCTGAGATATGATGTGTGGTTTGGTGAGAAGAGCCCTGTGCTGGGAGTCAGGAGGCCCAGGTTCTAATTGTGTGACTCTGGACAAATCGTTTAAATTTTCCAGGCTTCATTTTCTCACTATTAAAATGTAAGATTGGACTGGACCAGTGGATCTCCATAATGCCCCAAGGATCCTCACCCTTTTCAGGATTACATGGAGAGTGGTCTTTTCCTCATCAGAGATCTCACGAAGGGGGAGGGAGGCATGGCAGAATTCCTCTGGGTAGGAGTTGCAAGAGATGCCAGGGTGGTGCTGAGAGTCATTTATCTTCTATGATCCTCAGCAGGGCTATCTGAGTGCAGCAGAGAGTCTGAAATGAACCCCCTCACGTAGAGGAAGTTTCCAAAAATAAAGACAGCAGTGGTAGATGAGACCTGGAGGGCAGGCGTATGTGTGTATCCTGATATTCTCTCACTGTGCCTGGATCAAAATTTTAACTACGGTGAACCTCAAGATGTGTTGCCTACATAAGGGTTAATGTAAAAACTCAGGGCAAGATTTCTGCTAGCCTGATCCTCTTGGGGCTGAAATTTAAAAAGGAACTAATTGTTTTGTTATTTTTTCCAACCAGACTCTGAAACGCCCCAGGTGTGGTTTGAGAAGATTAATGATGAGGATGTAGCCACGTGCGTCTCCAGGGGCTGGTACCTCACACCCAGTGTGACCTGGCTGGACCGAGCAGAGAGGGACCTGAGCAACCACAGTACCGTGGAGGTCCTGGAGGAGCAGATGAATGGCTTCTACCGGGTGTTCTCTGTCCTGAAATACCCAGTCAAGTTAAATGAGAAATATGTCTGCCACATAACAGAGACAGATGTGAACAACCAGCCCTTCAGAATCATCTGCAAGGACCCAAGTAAGTGAGTTAAAGCAGGGTGTATTTCCCCACAAAGAAGTCATTATTCAGTAGTATTTACCAAATGCCAAATGTATCAGGCACTTCTGGGCACTTTGGAGATTTAAAGAAACTCAGGAAGAGAAAGTTGTAGCTTGGGGCAAGAGAAGGTGGTGAGGTGGGAGTCTCTCTGTGTTTGAAAAAAGACCACACTTCAGGAACTTACAGCTTTCATCCCGATCAATGTGTCTGTTCCTATTGGTAAGGCTTCTCCCCCTCTGCTGAGGGTGTCAGCTTTATGGTGTGACAGGCTGAATAAGCATAGCTGCCCTTTATCAGTCCCTTACCATGTGCCTGGCACTTTACATACGTCATTTTAAGTCCTTGCCTCAACCCTGCAAGGTAGTTGTTATTGCCGTCCCCCGCCTGCGTGAGGGAAGCAAGACGGCAAAGAATTTGACCAAGGACATGGCTAATAAGCACGTGAGTTAGAATTCAAATCCATTCTTTCTGAATCCAGAGCTCATATACTTTATTTTCTTACACCACCCAGCATTTATGTATCTAAGATTATACACTCCATGAACAGATTTAAATCATCTAAGTCTGGAGAAGGGGAGCCCCTGTGCGACAAGTAATGAGACTAGAAATGAAGTCGCTGCTCCACTCATGAATCCTGGAAAGTCTTAACATTGCTCTCTAACTAACTATGCTCTGCAGAACCCTGCAGCTTCTTGAGAGAAAATTTGATGGATAGTTTTTTGTGTGTCGGTTCTATTACTTCTAAACTGTGCCTGCCTTCTTCAAGGAAGTGTTCAAGGACTTGAAAGCGCATATAAGAAAAGGAACATGTATTTATCAAACACGTACTGTGTGTGAGGGTGGACCTAGGTAACTTCTCATACCGTATTTAACACCACAGCGACCTCTGAGGTAGATACTAATATTACCCCATTTGGCAGAAGCGGAAACTGAGGCTGAGAGAAGGTAAATTACTGAAGGCTACACAGCTGAAAGTGTTAGAACCTAGGATTTGAACACAGGCTTAACTATTAACAAGGCGTAGGAACTTTCCACTCTACCATGGTTGACTCAGGGCCATTAAGCTCTTTGTGTTATAACATCCAGAGCCTCAGGCAGAGTGACTGATCTGTGCTACCTTGTGTGGCCCCACCTGCCTCTTTTAAGAAGGAAGGTTATGGTGATGAGGACACTTGCACATAAGCTAATTCTTTCTACTTTCCTGTGTGTCTGACTTAGTCTTCTTTGGAGGGTTAGATCTGCCAGGGACTTTAGCCATCCTCTTCTACTAACCACAGCATGTGGGAGCAAGGAAACAGCAGTCCAAAGAGTTGGGGTACTTGTCCAAGGGTGTACAGCCTCTATACAAGAAGTAATAAGGGAATCTGGCTTCATGCAAAGATTGGTCGGTCACCCTTCAGGTCTAGTCGGTATGGGCCTAGCAATTAATCAAAGCATTCAAGACACTTGTAATCCTGGATCTATCAGTAACTAGCTGTGACTATTATACAACTGTTAAAATTATTCACTAAAAATTTTAATGACATGGAGAAGGGTTCACAATATACAGTTAAATTTAAAAAAGCAAGATGTAAGCTTGCATGTGAAGCATGAGCCCAAGTTGTTCAGCTGTATACAGATTAAAAAGATAGGAAGTATAATAATAATAATAATAATTATTAACAACAATAACTGGTTACCTCTGCATGATGGGGTTATAGGTGATTTTTGTTTTCTTCTTTGTACTCCTCTGTCTTATGCAACATTCTACAATGAACATGTATTATTTTTATAATCCCAAAAAGCTATCCTTTAAAAAATCTTTCTTAACATCTTTGTGAAACATAATTCGCATGCCATAAAATCCATCCATTTGAAGTGTACAATTCAGTTGTTTTAGTATATTCACAGAGTTGTGCAACCATCACCACTATCTAATTTTAGGACATTTTTATTACCCTGAAAAGAAACCTCAGACCTCTTTGCAGTCACTCTTCATTCCTTCCGCTGTGTCCTCTAGTACTAGGAAAATATTAATCTACTTTCTGATTACATAGTTTGCCTATTTGAACCTTTCATATAAATGGAATCATACAGTGTGTGGTCACCGGATTCTTTCACTCAGGATAATGTTTTCAAGGTTTTATTTTTATTGCTGAATGATATTCCTTTGTATGGATATACCACATTTTATTTATTCATTCATCAGTTCACGGAAGTTGGGTTGTTTCCACTTTTTGGTTACAGTGAATGATGCTGCTGTGAACATTTGTGTACACGTTTTTGTGTGGATATATGTTTTCATTTATCTTGATACTTACTGGGAGTGGAATTGCTGGATCATATGGTAACTGTTTTTTAACTCCTTGAGGAATTGCCAGACTGTTTCCCAAAGTGGCTGCACCATTTTACATTCTCACCAGCAGTCTATGAGGGTTCCGATTTCTCGGCATCCTTGTCAGCACTCATTATTATCTGTCTTTTTGATTTCAGTCTTCCTAGTGGGTGTGAGTGATATACCGCTGTGGTTTTGATTTGCATTTTCTTGATGACTAATGATGCTGAGCATCTTTTCATGTGCTTATTGGTGATTTGTATATCTTCTTTGGGGAAATATCCATTCAAATCCTTTGCCCATTTAAAAAATGGGTTATTTATCTTTTTATTATTGAGTTGGAAAAGTTCTTTATGTATTTTGAATACTTGTCCCTTATCAAATGTATGATTTGCAAATATTTTTTCCCCTTTTGTGAGTTATCTTTTCACTTCTCGATTATGTCCTTTGAAGCAGAAAATTTCTGATTTTCATAAAGTCCAGTGTATCTATTTTTATTCTCACTGTGCTTTTGATGTCATATCTAAGAAATCATTGCCTAATCCAAGATCACAAAAATTTACTCCTATGTTTTCTTCTAAGAGTTTTATAATTTTAGCTCCTGCATTCAGGTCTATGATCCATTTTAAGTTAATTTTTGTATATGATGTGAGATAGAAGTCCAAAATCATTCTTTTGTGTATAGATAATCAGTCTTCCCAGGGCTATTTATTGAAAAGACTATTCTTTCCCTTGATGAAATAAAATTCATATTTTATGGAAAAACAAGAAAAATTTAAACATAAAATTTTTCTTTGCCAGTTTGGGCCTCCTCCCTCCCCTTTAATGTGTGTTGTGAATCTGCAGACCTCCTTAGGAGGTAACATTCTTTCTTAATCTCATAAAGGGTCACAACTCCTTAGGAGACAACCTTCTTTCTTAATTTTGTAAGGGGCTACAATTAACCGTAATCCACTATTTGCTAGGTATTTGTAGATCTGGATTATGTAAACTGTCAATAATATGTCATTTAATGTACAGCTCTCTGTCTCAAAAACTTATATAACTGTGCTTTGACCTCTCATGGGCAGAAGAGTCCTCAGAGCTTTCTTCTGTAAGATTGATTTTTGGGTTGTAATCCTCAGTTTGGCTTGAATAAAATTTTCCACTTTTTTAAAAAAACTGAAGTATATTTGATTTACAATTCCATGTTTTGATTTACAATTCCATGGGGATCGACTATTAATTTTTTTCATCGACACCCCCATTGCATTGTCTTGACATCCTTGTCAAAAATGAATTGACCATAAATTAGGGTTTATTTCTGGATTCTGTTTTATTGAACTATGTATCTATTCGTATGCCCATCCTGTCCTGATTTCTATAGATTCTTATTAAGTTTTAACACAGGTAAGTGTGAGTCCTCCAACTTTGTTCTTTTACAAGATTGTTTTGGCTGTTCTTGTTTTGACATTTCCAAATGAATTTTATGATCAATTTGTCAATTTCTGCAAAAAGGAACCTGGGATTTTTTTTTTTTTTTTTTTTTTTTTTTAACGGCCTTGCAGTCTCTGGGATTTTAGTTCCCTGACCAGGGATTTAACCCCAGTCCCTCAGCAGTAAAAGCGTGGAGTCTTAACCACTGGACCGCCAGGGAATTCCCAGCACTTGGGATTTTGATAGGGAATGTGTTGAATCTATAGATCAGCTTTGGGAGTACTGCCATCTTAACAATATTGTCTTCCAGTATATGAATGTGGAGATATCTTTCCATTTATTTTGTTCTTCTTTAATTTCTTTCAGTGATGTATTATAGTTTTCAATGTATAAATCTTGTACTTTTGTTAAATTTATTCCTCAATATGTTATACCTTTTAATGCTTTGTAAATGCAATTGTTTTCTTAATTTTATTTTTGGAATGTTCATTGGTAGTATAAAGAAATACAGTTGACTTTTGTATATTGATTTTGTATCTTGCAACCTTGCTGTATCTGTTTGTTAGTTGTAACAGTGTTTTTTTGTGGATTCCTTAGTATATTCTGTTTACAAGATCATATTATCTATAAACAGAGATAGTTTTATTTCTTCCTTTCCAATCTTGATTACTTATATTTCACTTTCTTGCCTGACTGCACTGACTAGAACCCCCAGTACAATCCTGAATAGTACAAGTGAAAGTAAACATTTTTGTTTTGTTCCTGATCTTAAGAACAAAAGCATTCAGTCTTTTTTTAAAAATAAATTTATTTATTTATTTATTTATTTATTTATTGGTTGCATTGGGTCTTCATCGCTGTGTGCGGGCTTTCTCTAGTTGCATTGAGCGGGGGCTACTCTTTGCTGTGGTGCGCTGGCTTCTCATTGCAGTGGCTTCTCTTGTTGTGGAGCACAGGCTCTAGGCGTGCGGGCTTCAGTAGTTGTGGCATGTGGGATCTTCCCGGACCAGGGCTCGAACCCGTGTCCCCTGCATTGGCAGGCGGATTCTTAACCACTGCGCCACTAGCGAAGTCCCCAGTCTTTCATTTTTAAGTATAGTGTTAGCTGTGGGTTTACTATACATGGACTTTATCAGGTTGAGAATGTTGTCTTCTATTGCTAATTTGCTGAATGCTTTTCATCATGAACGAATTTAAGATTTTATCAAATGCTTCTTCTGTATCTGTTGAGATGATCCTGTGGTCTTTGTCCTTTATTCTATTAATATGGTATATTACACTGATTAATTTTTGTGTATTGAACTGACCTTGTATTCCTGGGATATATCACACTTGGTCATGGCATATAATCCTTCTTATATGTTGCTGGATACCATTTACAGGTATTTTGTTGAAGAGTTTTGCATCTATATTCTTAAGAGATGTTGGCCTGTAGTCTTCTCGTCTCATGATTTCTTTGATTTTGGTATCAGGATAATACTGGTGTCATAGAATAAGCTGAAATGTGTTCCCTTATCTTCTGTTTTTTTGGAAGGGTTTGTGAAGGATTGGTGTTAATTCTTCCTTAATTCTTCAACTTTTAGTTTTGTTTATTTTGTCTATTTTTTGTCTATTCTCTAATTCATTTACTTCCACTTTAGTCTTTATTATCTCCTTCCGTCTGCTTGCTTTGGGTTTAGTCTGATTTTCTCTTTCTAGTACCTTAAGGTAGAAGGTTAGAGTATTGATTTGAGATCTTTCTTCTTTTCAAATATAGACATTTACAGCAGTAAATTTCCCTCTGAGCACTGATTTAGCTGCATCGCATAAGTTTTGGTATGTTATATTTTTATTTTCATTCATCTCAAAGTATTTTCTAATTTCCCTTGAGATTTCTTCTCTGACCCCATTGGTTATTTAGGATTGTGTTGTTTAATTTCTACATTTTTTTATTTCCTAAATTTAATTCTGTTACTGTGTTCTAATTTCATCCCATTTTAATAAGCTTTGAAAATGTAAAGTGTGAGTTCTCCAACTTAATTCTTCTTTTTCAAAATTGTTTTGGCTGTCCTGTATCCCTTGCATTTCCATTAAAATTTATGATCAGCATGTCAACTTCTGACAAAAAGGAAGCTGGGTTTTTGATAGGGATAGTGGTGGATCTGTAGATCAATTTGGATAGCATTGCTATCTTAACAATATTATCTTTTGACCCATGAATATGTGATATCTTTCCATTTATTGAAAGGTATACTTTTTAAAAAATATAAAATAAAATGTGGAAGCCTTGAGGTTAAGTGAATTTGGAGAGAAAAAAGACTGGTATGTGACACACTAGAGAAGTGAAATCAACTTTAATATTAATTTTGCTACTGTTACATTGTTGAAGGGTATAACGACTCAAATCCATCCTACTGCAAAAAAATAAAGAGAAGGGGAAAAATGAGGAAGAGAGAGAAAGGAAAGGAGGGAAGGCGAGAGAGAGCCAAAGGTATAGAGGGAGGGAGAGAATGCAACATGTACTGGCAAGTTAGATAAAGACAGAAAATGTTTATTTCATTTAGTGCCTTGCAGGTCTTTTGTGACCTTAGCAAGAGTTGCTCAGTGGAGCAATTGTTCAGCAACCAGAGCAGAAAAGATTGAGGATTGATAATGATAGTATTTTTCTCATGGCATTACTATGAGAATGAAAAGATTTAATGAAGTTAAAAGTTCCTAGCATAGTTGCTGGAACATCATACACTAACAATAAATGTTAGGTGTTATTAAGAATGTTCTTGTTATTATTTTTATTATTTCAATATTATTATTTATTGAATAGTATTATTCAATATTAGTTATTAATTAAAGTGCTTGTCTTTAAGAGAATAGGATTATAGATTGTGCCCTTTATGCATTGCTTCTGAGTCATAAAATCACTGACTAATAGTGGGCAAAATCATGAAATTCATTTAAATAAGCAGACCAGGCATAACTGTCTGAGTATAAAAAGACAAAAATAAGAAAAGGAAAATCCAAATTTAAAAAAAACAGATGCTTATTTTACTTTATATATGTACAGATTATGGAACATTCAGACAATATTGCAAGAGGAAAGAATAATCTTTTTCCTCCCTATAAGTTTATTATAACAAACATATATTTTTCTAACTAAAGAAAAAATAAAATGTGGAGGAACTTTAGACAGGCTTTAGAGAAGAGGAACAGGTTCATATAGTAAAAGTAGTAAAAGATCAAGTAATTAGAACCTAATCTTAAGAAGAAAATATTAGGAGATTGTTATTTTGGCCTTAAATATTTATAGGACCTTTATAAAACTGCTGATTTGCCGTTTATGAGATTTGTGGAGGAGACAATAAAATGGAAGTTATAAATTAAAACATGAAGATTTCAAAATATCATTTAAAAGTTTGTCAAAGCTGAACTAGGCAACTGAAGAAGAGTCTTACTGTATAGCCAAGTGTGTGTGTGTGTGTGTGTGTGTGTGTGTGTGTGTATGTGTGTGTCTGTGTTGTATGGGTACAATAAAAATAATAGCAAATACTTAAATAGAGCTCTTACTTGTCTTCAGTTGCTGTTCTAAGGCTTTACAGGTGGGGTTTTTTTTTCATTTTAATTACTTATTTATCCTCATGGGAATCCTATGGGGTAAGAAATATTTCTATCCACGTATAAGTAGGTTTGCCAGATTTAGTAAATAAAAATAGAGGATGCCCAGTTAAATTTGAATTTCAGATAAACAATAAATATTGCCACATACATATGCCAGAAAGAGATTCATTATTTACCTGAAATTCAAATTTAACTGGGTGTCCTATATTTTATCTGGCAGCCCTACGTTTAATAGATGGGGAAGCTGAAACTCAGACATGGTGGGAAGGGAGCATCCAAACCTCACTGGAAGAACAGAAAGAAGAAACTGCAGAACTTCCACTCTTTTACGCTCTCTGTGCTTCTCTGTAGAAGACAGGGGGCTGGAACCATGGTTTTTGGAGGCCCCATCTTCATTACTGTTCTTTGTCTTTGGGAAGCCAGTTGGAGTCATTCATCTATTAATTCAACAAATATCGGTAGAATGCTTAGTCAGGTCCAGACATTGGAACTGCACCATGAACCTAAACAAGATAGATGTAGCTCCTGCCCTCATGCAGTGGACAGGGTAGTGGAGAAGACACAGGTTAAATGAGTGTACACTGCAGAGTGAGGGGAGTTGTGATGGAGGGAAATTGGGGGCAGCAGGGACATGCAGAAGGCCTCCTCTCCTGGCTTAGGGGGCTAGTGTTGGGTAGAGTAGTGGTTCTCCAAGCAGCACACCACACCCAGCAACACTGGCACCACCTGGGAGCTTGCTGGAAATGCACATTTTCAGGCCCCACTCATGACCTCCTGATCTGGGGCCTAACAATTTGTGTTTTAATAAGGCCTCCAGGTGATTTTAACTCACTCAGGAACCACAGATGTAGAGCATTGGCCATTAGGGGAGGTGAAGACGCCCAGAGCATCTCTGGCCTATCTTCCCCTGTGAGGGTGGGGTGCCATCTCCTCAAAGCCAGGGCTCCCAGATCCTTGCCCCATTCCAGTAAAACAAGACTAACTAGACATATACAGTGATTTAAATGTCCTGTTTTGAGCTGTCCTTTCCTTTAAAGGAAAGAAAAGCTGCAGCTGCTTATTCCCCAGGCTATTAAGCCTTTCTCATGCTCAGGAGTAGTTAGAGGTCTTTGACCATTACAGTGGCCACAGATGCTCTTCTGAGACACTGGGATGAGATATTAATGAGCTGACTTTAAGGAAATCCTTGTTTTATGTCCCCTTAAATTTCAACACTTTAAAAAGGTCCTGGAAATGCCTAAGAGACCCTTATAGTTTACTTTTCTTCATCTCCTTTCATGGACTTATTTGTATACAGCCCTCAGAGATCTGGTGTCTGCCTATTTTTCCAGTCTCCTAGGTCTCTGTTTTTCAACACGACTATTGCTCATTGCTCTCAGCTTACTGACTCCTTGTGGTTTCTACTTCTGTTTATTTTTTCATTCTGCCAAGCCTTTATAGAGACTCTGCCTGTGCTTGGAATGCCTTTCTTGGACTGCCTCATGGACTCTACTCATCTTTTAAGACTTCGTTCAGACTTTAAGCCCTTCTAAACTCTCCTACTCCCATTTCCAGTTGTTCAATATTTCATTCATTTATCTAATATGTGCTGGGCTATAACTCTGTGTCAGATACTCTTTTAGGCTTTGGGGATGCAGCAACGAAGGAAACAAATCCTCGCCCTCATGGAGCTTACATGCTAGTAGTGGGGCAAAATAGGCAGTAAATAAACAGATCATTAAAATATGTAGTATGTTGCTATATGAGTCCATTTATATGAAATACAAAAGCAAGCAAAATTAAAATCTATGCTGTTAGAAGTCAGCATAATGGTTACCCTTGGAGTGTGAAAGGGGGATGGTAGCTAGAAGAGAGCATGGGAGAATCTGGAGGTGTTAGTCATGTTCTGTTTCTTGATCTGGGTGCTGGTTACATGACTGTATTCAGTTTGTGAAAATTAATTGAGCTGGATGCTTACATGCACTTTTCTGTGTGCATATTATATTTCAATATAAAGTAAATATTTGTGTAGTATATCAGACAGTGAAGAGTCATATAGAGAAAAATAAAGCAGGGAAGGAAGATTGGGAAGAGGGAACTAAGGGGGCGAAGGAGGGTTGCAATTTAAAATAGGCAATCTGGGGGCTTCCCTGGTGGCGCAGTGGTTAAGAATCCGCCGGCCAATGCAGGGGACACGGGTTTGAGCCCTGGTTCGGGAAGATCCCACATGCCACGGAGCAACTAAGCCCGTGCGCCACAACTACTGAGCCTGCGCTCTAGAGCCCACGTGCCACAACTACTGAAGCCCGCGTGCCTAGAGCCCCTGCTCCGCAACAAGAGAAGCCACTGCAGTGAGAAGCCTGCGCACCACAAGGAAGAGTAGCCTCCGCTCGCCGCAACTAGAGAAAACCCACGCACAGCAACGGAGACCCAATGCAGCCAAAAATAAATAAATAAATTTATAAAAAAATAAAATAGGCAATCCAGAGAAAGTCTCACTGACAGGTTAAATTTTAACAAAGATTTTAGGAGGTGAGGGAGCCAGGCCTTGCAGGGGGTGAGGGCTGGTGGATTTGAGGGGCAGCAAGGAGGCCAGTGGTTGGAATAGAGAGAATGCAAGGGAAAGTGTAAGAGATAATATCAGAAAGTTAACAGGAGGCTGGATTGTGTGGTGCTTTATAGGCCATTGTAAGGGTTTTAGCTTTTGCTCATACTATGGGACTAGATGGAAAGCTATTGGAGGGTTTTGAGCAGAGGAGTGAAATGGTCTGACATATTTTAAAAGTATCTTTCTGGCTGCTTTTGAGAAAAGACCCAAGAGAGGCAAGCATGGGAGCAGGGTGACCAGTTGGGAGGTTGTTGTAATAATCCAGGTGAGGGAAGATGATGGCTTGGTCCAAGGTGATAGTAGTGGAAGTGGTGAGAAGAGAGTGAATTAAGTATATATATTTGAAGTTAGAGCACATAGGATTTGTTGACAGGTTAGATGATGGGTGTGAGGGAAAGAGGGGAGTCAGTGATGACTAAGGATTTTGCCCTGAGCAACTGGAAGAGTGGTGTTGCCATTTATGATAATCAGGAAGTCTGGAGTTTGGTTTGGGATGTGTTAAGTTAGAGATGCCCATTTCAGACATTTGAGGTACCAGGTTGTGTAGGTGATTGGATATGAAATTTGGATTTAGGAGAGAAGTCCAGGCTTGAAACATAAACCTGGGAGCTGTCAACATATAGATGGTATTTCAAATTATGAGATTAGATGGGCTCACCAAGGGAGTAGTCATAGAGATGAGTAGAGGTCCAGGGACTGAATCCTGGGACCCTCCAGCATTTATAGGTCAAGAAGGTGAAGAGAGACCAACAAAGGAAAATGAGAAAAAGTGGACAGTAAAGTAGAAGGGAAACTACAAAAGTGTCATGGCCTGGAAGCCAAATGAAGAAAATGTTTCAGGGAGGAAGGAGTGATCACCTGTATCAAAAGCTGCTGATGGGTCAAGTAAGATGGAGACTGAGAATAGATTGTTTGAGAGAAGGAGCATGGGCAACTTTGGGGGACTGAGAATAGATCACTGGAGAGGTAACCTGGAGGACAGTTTGCTTCAAAGGGGAGCAGCAGAGAAATGTGTATTAACTGAGAAAGTTATAGGGTCTCAGTTTTCTTTTTTTAGATGAGAGAAGTAACAGTGTGTTTGTATGTTGATAATGAACAAATGGGGAGGGTAAAGCTGATGATGCAGGAGAGGGGGAAGAATTACTGAATAATGCCTCTCAGTAGGCAGTGGGGACGGGGTCTAATGCACAGGTAGAAGGGTTTGCCTTAGGTAGGATTATGTAAAAGGGTAAACAGAGTATATGAGCAAGATGCCGAAAGGTAAGTGGAGAGGTAGTGGGAGCTTGTTTATCTTCTGCTTGGTTCTAATTTTCTCAGTGAAACAGGGGGCAAATCATCAGCTGAGTGTGAGGCTGGAAGTGGTGTTGTTGAAGGTTTAAGGAGAAAGAATGGGGAGCAGGAGAGAATAACTGAAGAAACATAACAGGCTTCCTGGGCAGTACTAAAAGCACTTTTGAAGTTTGTGGTTTTAAGTTTAAAGTGAGAACACCCAGCATGGTTGTGTATTTTTCTCCAGCCACATTCAGTTGCTTGTGTGTGGACGCAGAATGGGAGGAGAGTCAGGTTAACCAGATGTTGGGATTTGGCCATGCGACTATGACAAAGGAAGACAGATGGGTGCTAGAAAGTGAGGATAAAAATCAATTATGGGATCTAAGCTGGATTAGAGCATGAAGAATGTGAAGCATGGAAAGGACAGTGAAAATGTGGTAGGAAAATTGGGTTTTAGGTCTTGATGGCTGCCGAAGAATTTTAGACTTGGGTGCTACAGATAGTGAGTGAGCTGGAAGGACAGAGGCAGTGGCTGGAGAGTTTCAGTGCTTGAAACTGAGGTAATGAAGTGGTTTTGGTTATTGCTAGTAACAAAATCTAAGTTCTAACCATGGGGAGGGTGGCTAAGATAAGATGGAAAAAAAGGGTCCTTGGAGGAAAGGAGGTTCCGGTCCACAGGAGGTCAATGGAAGTATCATACATGAGATAGTGACACCAAGAATTATGACAGAAGTAATGTTGGCAGCTTGACAAAGCCAGAAGCTAAAATCAAGAAGTGGTGGTGGGGAGCAATAGAAGACTGTAACAAGGAAGGGTGGGGATGAGACTTTAAGCTGAGAGGAGGACAGGAGAATGATGAGGAAGCCATAATGAGAATAAAGGAATTCACTTACCCAAGTGTACGGCGAATGTCGGAAAGAAAACCAGCACCACTTGAGAGGACTATATGGGAAGAAATGTCCTCAGTGCAGAGTCAAATTTCAGGAGGTGAGGGAAATGTTACTAGAAGAAGTTGAGAATAGAAGGGGTTTGCTGATGACTGGTAGCAAGTCCAGAGGGCACAGTAGAAGGGTTTCAGAAGTTGGGAATAGGTTGGAAAGGGGATCAATAAAGGGAGAGTACAGAGCCATATGGGGCTCAGAGTCCGTGTGGTGAAGGAGGCACTGAGGGTCTTGGGCTTCTTGTGGTGGTAAACGTGAATTGGGAAACAGACCTGATGAGATTGGATATGGTGGTCTCAAGGCAGACTCTGACGGCAAAACTGTGAATGTCGTGGGGGCGAAAGAGGGTGAGGGTATTGTCAGGAGCACAGAGAGTTCTGAGGTCCCCTCTTCATTCTCCACGACAGAGGTGTGGAGGCCAGGGCGGAGCAGCCTTACCTGGAGCACGTGGCACTCAGGGACTCCCTTTTGATTCTTGCGGGTGATGACGTGGAAGCTGGAGAAGGAGAAGCAAGGTGGCTCAAGTTGTGCATGTTACAACTCAAGAGTGCTCCACTGACATAGCCTCTGATGTGCCTGCCAGCCCTGGAGAAGGGCAGCGTGACCTCCCTGGAAAAACACGCTCTTCATAGCACCTCAAACACATTGCGTGAGCAAACTTACTGCATTGCTGAAATTCATTATTATTCATCCTGTCCCAAGACTGCGAATCCCTCACAAGCGGGAACCATGTTCCTCTGTCCCTCTTCTCTGGCTCCTGATACATAGTAGGCTCTTGGAACAGGTGTTGTTAGCTCTTAGTTTTTGAGTCTCATCGTCATGGCCCCAGAGATGCAAAATAACCTTGAATCTTGAAACGGAAACGCACAACTCTGTTGTTCCTTTTCTCAGGACACACTAGGAGCATCTTCCTCCCTCCTCCCCCTGCAGGCTCAGATCTAATAAGCAGACTCTGCAGTCATTCCTTGGCCTGGGATGTATTCCTTCTGGTGTATACTGGAATGCGGAGGGATCTGGTGACTGATGGTATCAGTTCCTCTGACATGTGTCCCAGTTCCACAAACCTAACAGACACAGGAGTATAGTATATTCCGAAGCCCTGGGCCTATTTTGCTTCTGTATCCCCCCTCTCTCTGAAAGTTGGTGGGAAATATCCCATTCACTTCCTTTTTCTCTTTTTGCTTCTCTCATTGTTCCCCTAGCAATAGTGTTGAATTAATGAATGAGTAAGCCAGGATTTTGCCTTAAAAATGAAGGAGAGTTGCTAATGGTGAATGAGTTATTTGAGGGCTACTGCTCTTAGGAGGAACAGAGAGAACTCATTGTTCACGACTGTTCCTTCCTGTGTGACTTTCAGGAATGCATTGTAGCTGAATGCAGGGTTTGCCTCTAATATAAAACTCCAGCCTTCCATGCTTTCTTTCTTTTTTACAGGGAGAAAGTATCCCCGTACATATGACTACTATTAAGAGATTTGAATAACATCTGCCCGAGGACCAAACTGTCTTGCCTTTAGCCACTGGAGCTCCTGGTTTTCTCTTGTAGACTATATTCTCTTTGTCCTAGGCACCTACCTGTCATAAACATAAAAAAATACGGAGGTAACAGGTCCAGTGTACGGGATGTTGACTAAAACTATAGGAGCTCCCCTATTTTGTCTCTCTTAGGTCTGTATATTGATAAAGTCTTGTTTCTTTATCTCTAATTCTCTTATTTATAAGATTTACTTTTATTTGACCTCATGCCTCTCACATGTCAAGTTCTCTGAATAAAATTTTAAAATCTTTACTGTGAGATGAAAGGTGACCAAAAACCTGATGAACTTTCTACTCTGTATATGTTTCATTGATGTGGTGCTGCAGTGACAGACGATTTGTTGGAGGCTTTAGGGCAGAGCAGGATTTCTCTAAGCCAGATTTTTTGGGTTTTGGTATCGATGTTATTACATGGGCACTTTGCTGATACAAAGTTGAGAGAGAGACATCTTCCTAAAACTGATTATGAATGGGAATCACTATATCTGTAAAAGCCTTCTTTTACATAGCATAACTGAGCAAAGGCTATGGAAATCTTGGAAAGTCAAAGAAGGTGAGACTAACTCTTGAACGTTTCTGATTTGCCCAACTGATTTCAGAGTCTTTATTATTCCTAAAACTCACCTTCCAAATCTCTCATATCTCTATAGTTTTTGTACAGAATCTCCTCCTTTGTCCCTTTTGGAAGGGGGTGGGGGAGATATCTGTCCCAGGCCTTGTAGGAATCAAGCTTAGGTTATGGGAGAGAGGAGAAAAAGGCATATAAGAGAAAAGGGAATTCAGAAAATCATCCAGGAACCAGAGATTTTAATTGGCTTAAAACCCAAATTTTTTAAATTACTGGATTCAGGTGATAAAATAATTTTGATGGAGATAAGACATATATCTGCTTCTAAAATGTCCATATAAAATGTCACAAAAAGAAGGCACCTCAGAGAGGTTTACTGGGCCAAACCTCTGAGGTGTGTGCTGGAGGTTGCTGGGGTCCCACACTGGCTGGCATGACTCCTGGATGCATCGTTTCTGGGGAAACCAAATTGGATTGTGGATCACGCCTCGGGGAACTTCAGAGGCCCGGCCTGATCC
The DNA here is from genome assembly GCF_028021215.1 of Eschrichtius robustus. NCBI lineage: Eukaryota > Metazoa > Chordata > Mammalia > Artiodactyla > Eschrichtiidae > Eschrichtius > Eschrichtius robustus. The sequence continues at coordinate 80,370,169 of NC_090829.1, read as the reverse complement.
GCACTCACTTAAAAGTGAGAAGACATGCAGACAGTTATTAGAACTAAATGAAAAAACTTATTAATTGCTTATACGTGCTAAGAAGTTACATAATTAGAGAACACGAATGAGGAATTAATGGCTCGTGTGGATGTAATAATTTTAAAAATAAAGGGAAAGACGGTGGCAAAGTAGAATGAGTATGAGAGGGACCTGGGTTTGAATCCTGACTCTGTTCTTTGCGAATTGTGTGGTATTACATAAATTCCTTAAACTTTACAAACTGTCTGTTCCTTATCTGTAAAATATCTTTTTCACAAAGTCATTGTGAGAATTATAAGAATGTATAATAGATGAAAATAATTGGTGATAATTTGACATTTACACAGCACTTTCTATGTTCCAGAGACTATTTGAAAAAAATTATATACATTAGCTCATTGAATCCTCGAAAAAAGAACAAAATGAGGTAGGTACTATTGTTATGCCACTTTAAAGAGGAAACTGAGGGACTTCCCTGGTGGTCCAGTGGTAAAGAATCCGCCTTCCAATGCAGGGGAGGTGGGTTCGATCCCTGGTCAGGGAACTAAGATCCCACATGCCACGGGGCAACTAAGCCCATGCGCCACAACTACAGAGCCCACGCTCCACAGCTACAGAGCCCACGCGCCCTGAAGCCCTCGCGCCACAACTAGAGAGAGAAAACCCGCACGCCACAACTTGAGAGAAGAGTGTGTGCCGCAATGAAGAACGCTGTGTGCTGCAACAAAAGATCCTGCATGCCTCAATGAATATCCCACGTGCTGCAACTAAGACTCGACGCAGGCAAAAACATTTTTAAAATAAATAAATAAATAAATAAATAAATAAATAAATAAATAGGAAACTGAGACACAGAGAGATTAAATAACTCCTGGAATATAAAGGGCAGGGGCAGAACCAGGATATAAACTGAGGAAGCCTGGTTGTTAAACATTACATCATATCGTCTCTCAGTAAGTTATCAGTCACAATAAGAACAATGTTATGATACAGATAAATTAGAAAGAAGTTGAAACATGAAACTAAGAATGGCATTTATGAAAGACAAAGAATATATAAAGTTATAAATATTACTGGCTGCCAGCTTTAACTATGGAGTCTAGTGGAAGGATTTTGGAGCAAGCATTTTGTTTTGAGTTGTCACTGCTCCTTGGAAAATGACAAATTCTGCTAACTTATATAATTTAAAATGAGGTAAGGCACTAGAAGGATGAAGTCCCTTCTCTTTTGGTGGCAGAAATTTCCTTTCAATTATGTTTCATCCTCTTGACAATTTTATACAGGTTTCCTGGTTAAATATTTTATTCTTATCTATTAACAATCTTGCCTCTTATTTTCCTGGCAATACATTCTTTTTACAGACCCTAACATTGTCACGTTTCCTAAGTTTCTTATCTGACCACATCAGGTCAGTTAAGACCTGTGCATTCCAGTGACCATGATCAGGGTGCATTTCCTGTTCCTTTCTCCTAAATTCATTTAACCCGTTTTCCAGCAAGTTGTGTTACTCCATTCCATACATTCATGGTGTTTCCTTCTCAGTTTTGACCTCTCTATAGAATCCATGGTACCATTTCCCATCTGAACTCTCTACATCCTATGTTTTCATCTATGAATCCAACCCATTGTACCATTTTTCTAACTGTGTACACTTTTTGTTAACAATGTCACGAGGAAGCAGGAGAAATACACATACTAGAGTTTCTCAAAAGGGTTCTCTGCCTTTATTATGGGCCTTCCCAACTCAACATTTTCTTTTCTTTTTTTTCCTCACTTGATATATTCTCCATAGGCCATCTTGTCCACACAAAGGAACACTATCTCCATACTGTCTATTCCAAGATCTTTATCTCTAGCCCAGATCTCTTCCAAAACCTTCCTATCCAACTACTACTCATAAGACATCTCCAAACTCAGATTCAACCTGTGAAAAACTGAATTCATCATCTCCCATTCCTTCCTCCTTTCCCCAGCCAACTGGTTTCTCCTGCTCTCTTACCAACCCTAGAAAATGGCACCATTATCTACCAAGTCGTCCAAGCTGGAACCTTAGGGTCATTCATGACCATTACCTCCTCCTTAACTCCCATAGCTAGTCATTAGCCAGCTCTTGTCAATGTTATTTCATTAACCTTCTATTAATCCCCACTGCCATTATCTGAAAATTCAAGTCACCATTATTTCTCACCTCATTCCTGAAGTAGCCTTCTATCTGGTCCACTACTGCCAGATCTTGCCACCCTCATGACAAAGGGCTAATAATAATAATATATGAAGAACTATTATAAACCAGTAAGAAAAGGCCAACAACCAACAGAAAATGAACAAAGGGAATGAAAGAAAAGAACAAGGACCAATAATTCATGGAAAGATGCTCAATCTCACATAAGGAATAATAAAATAAATTAATTAAAAATAAGGCAATGAGTTATCATTTTTCCTCTGTTAGAAACCCCAAAGTTTGAAGACACAGTGCTTGCAAACATTTGGGAAAATAGACATGCTCAGTGTATGTATTTTTGGTGCAGTTCTAAGTAAATGCATGCAACCTCTTTGAAGGACACGTGGCAATTATAAGCGAATTTATAAGTGTACACACCCTCTAAGAGGATGAATTTTTTTCACTGTATTCTCTTTGATACAATTTGAATTATTTATTTTACCATGTGCATGTATTAGTTTATCAATAAGAAATGTGTTAAGTAATTTTTAAAAGTGAACTCCTATTGGCAGGAAGACCTCTCATTCAGACAGCAACATGAAGCTTCCTAGTTACTTCATGAATCAGCCTTCAGCAGCAGTAGCCCAGGGTTTACGTTCTTCATGTATTCCACCTATGCTACATTTACCCCGGGGCTCTGAGGGCATCTGCTTAGATCTACTCATTCAATAGACTTTTTTTACTCTCTCCTCCCCCTTATTTCAGAAGTAATTTAAGAGGACTGATGGGGACTTGACACAGGCACTCCAAAACTAAAGTTAATCACAGTAATTTGTTCTAACTTACAGAGCTCATAATGTTACATTTTGATTATAGGAAACTTACCTTCTAAATTATGCTTCTTTCAGGCTATTTCAATTCATTTTCATTTCCTGAACACATGCATACTGTAATAGCAGGAGAAGTGCTCCCAGAGCATGGTAGAAGGTTGGGAGAGGCCAGCCAGCATTTAAAAGTGGTTGTGGACAAGGTACCCTTCAAATTGGGTTTAAGAATTCTGAGAATGAAAGTTTAAAGAATCAAACGGTGATTAATGAGATCAGTAATTTGTAGCAATAACACAACCAGAGATGACATTTTAATATCTGATTAGCATTTGAATAATACCCCAAATCCAATTAAGGTGACCTGGCTATAATTTTAGAGAAGCAAGACTTCTACACATTATGACTAAAATTAAGAAAGCTTAAACCAACTGTAATGAGCTCTCTTGGAAGACAGAATTAATTATTGCTGGTGGGGAGTACATGGTATCTGTAAGAATCACTTGGAAAGGGAGATGGAGAACTAGTATTGGTCATGTGTCTCCAAGATAGAGCAAAACAGAGGGTCTTAACTAGCCAACATTCAGTCCACTTGGATATGTTTACCCCTATGGTATACACGTGTATCTGGTAAACAGCCACTAAGATTATCCTACCAGATCTTCGTATGCTCCCTGTGCCACCTTCCCAGGTTTGTTTGGCTTCTCATACAGGTTTACCCGCAGCCAGCCTCACCCGATGCCATTCAGTCTCATAAGATCCATGGCAGTTTTAGGAGTCATTTAGTTTAACCTCTACCCAATACTGTTCCCTGACTTCTCATTACTTCCTACCCAGACCCACCACTGGTGATTCTTTTAAATAAACTTGTTCTATCAGTCCTTGAGTAAACCTTTCCCCCTGCAGCTGTAGTCCCAAGATTAGCAGAAACTTTTCAGGCCTCTTTTAAGCCTCCTGAAACTCAAATCTACTTTTATGAGGTAAATGGTTAATGTTCTTGCAACTTTATTTGGCCTTGATTGGGGGAAAGAAAACAATACAATTATTATTTTAATTTCTTTATTTATCAATAGTATCCAAAAAAAAAAAAAAAAAAGAATCAAGAGTTAACAAAAAACAAGTTAAATGCAATAAGGAAGCCTACTAAATACAAATACATTTCACAAATACACAGGCAACAGAAACCTGTCCAAGTTGCTTCTTGGAATTTGACTGTTTAAAAACACAAGTATAAAGGGAAGACATTCAGACTGGTCCACATGGGCTTATTAGCAGGTGGAGGAGCCCTGCTTTCCAAAAGCAGTGATGGAGTCCAGAGTCATGGCATGTAAGAAGGTTTCCATGGACACTGAATCTTAACAGATGCTGTAATATGTTTATAAAAACCATACACACACAGAGAAAGCCCAAGGAAGCTTGCAGTCTAAGCCCTGTGCTTGTAGAGAGCTGGAGGAACTGAACCCGATTTAATCCTGTTTATTTGCTCCATGCAAAGCTTCATGCAAGACTCCCCAGACTAGGCTATTTAGCAGCTTTCCGTGAATGATTGTCAGATCACATGATCCTATGGTGCAGACAGTAGCTTCCCTACTTACAGGAGGAATGCAGATTTTGCTCTTGGGAATTCAATGTTGCAGGGTAGGGTCGTCCTGGATAGCAACCACTGACCTAAATGTAACTGGTGAGGAGACACTCTGCCTTCTTGCTTTAAACAGACTGGTACTCCTGCCCTCTCTTCCATAGTGTCCAAGGGCTGGCAAATCTTGATCAAGGCGTGCTGTTGGGGGTTCTCCAAGGCACTTTGACAGGGAGGTGCATTTCAGACCACACAAGTTGGGTTGGAAGACAGCTTTTAAGCGGGATGATTTACAAAAGCTCAGAATTCTAAACAAAGTGGAATGTTTTCAAAGGAGAAAAAGGAAACCTGTTTAGAAGGAATTCCATTTTCAGCACAACTGTCTCAGAGTTGCCTGTGCAGAATAGCCTACATCATTTCCCTTTGGTGGTCTGTAATCTGCTTTCTGAAAATGAGATCTTATGTCAAGTTTTTAATTTTGTTATTCCAAACGCATCCTAAACATGGTATTGAGTGGGGTTAGTTATCACAGAGGCCAAAAGACACAGGAATGACTGACTTCTCCCCAGTCACAGTTTTAAGATTCAATGTCCATTTTTTTTCCCTCTCGAAATGTGAAACCTTCTTTCATCCTCATCTCTAAAGGGAAAGCCATTTCTGTTCCCAAGAAGGTTAAAGGTGAAATGCAAAAGTGAAGACAAAGTGAAGTGGTTCTCTTTCCCACTCTCTTCCTGGGCAGGCTTTACCAGAAGGCTCTACATCACAGCACAACCCTTGGGGCCATTCAGACCGAGGTCAGATTTGGTCAGCTTGTTTTTGGCTGTCTGACTCTTATATAACAACAAGGTTTCATTTATCTTAAGGAGAAGGAGGAAAATCACATTGTCTCCTTCTGGACCAATGATCAGAACCACAGAATTTACAATTTCTCAAGTCAAAAGTTTAATGCATTCCTACCTGCTGAGGAAACAGAGGCCCAGAAATAGGAAGAGACAGGGACAGAGTCACTCTCCTAGTTAGTGGAGGATCAATGAGCATATTGATAGGCTGGGACATCGAAGCCTTGCTTAGCTGCACTGGTCTCAATCCTTTGGAATACTGATTTGCATGGATCTATAAGAATGAATGAAAACAAATTAGCTTTTTGGATCTTACAAGCTTTGTATGGAGACACTTCTCCTGGCTTCTGTCTGAGGTACTCCTTGCTCCTCTGGCAGACTGCTGACCCACTGGAAGCCAGGGGGCAAACTCTGGGCTGCATCTAGTATGTGGCAGGGTTGGGGGGAGTCCGGGTGATAGCAGTCCCTGCACAAGGAAGAACCCCAAACTCTCCCACCTCTGAAATGGCAGGACTAATGAAAAATAATTACAAAAGCTTAATTTCTAGTCAAGAAAATAAAATATTAAACAACAACAACAATACTATAATGATAATAACTGAAGAATGAAATCAACTTGCCAAAAAAGTTTACAGAAAAATAGCACCTTTGGTAAAAAGTATTTTAAAAATTTGGTTAGGTCTCTAAGGGGCTCAAAGTCTACAAGTATCTGCATCATTTGGGTGCACCCTCCCAGACACTGGGTAACTAGCAGGATGGCCGTGTATCTAGAGCCAGTGGCTGGGGCCATGAGGAGAAGCACAGATGCTAGAGGTCTGTTATGCTGATGGCAGCAGGAAGGGCTGGAAGCCGGATGCAGTCTTCTCCACTGAGCTTCCCAAATCCCTCCTCTGGGGACAGCCTGCTAAGCTCTTTCTCACTGCCTGCACCCCCTGTAGCATGTTCACAGCTGTGGTAGGCTCAGAAGTGTTCCAGATCTGGGTACACTCTCCCAACACCGATGCAGTTTCCTAGCTTGCCTCCAGCCCCCGAGCACCATTTACAGTTTCTCTCAAAGTACTCCTAGAAATGAAGGCTATGGCCCTTGCCCTCCTAGCCAGCCACCCCCATTTCCTTTATTGCAAAACAAACAGACAAAATAAAACTCATTGCTATACAAGCAAATACTGGTGATTTGGCGATTGTAGCAGACACTTGCGTATACTGGACTCAGCGCTGAAGTGGAAGAGAAGGTGCCAGGCTCTGGACACCTTTCCCAGATGCCTCCTCATTAGATCTCTTTGGTGCTCACTCTCTTGGTCTTTTCAGCTGTTTCCTTTGAGAAGCAAGAGAAAATAAGCGTTATGAAATAAAAAAAAAAAATTATTGGCATTTATCTAGTCTTCAAAACTTTACATAGCATTGACAGGTACATGCTTATGCTGAGTTCTGTTTACTTGTCTATCTCCTCTGTGGATGATGAACAACTTGAGGACAAGGATCATGTCTTACTCGTGACACGGCTGTATAGGGACTGTTGCTAAATTAAAAGCTGACCCCATTTAAACTCCTATGAAACAATAACGTCAGACATTATTATATTCATTTTAAAAATGAAGAAAAGGATGCTGAATGGAGGTGCTACAAAATGTTCTGAACCCAAGTTGGGAGAAGCATTAAGAGCAACAGGCTCGGGGCTTCCCTGGTGGCGCAGTGGTTAAGAATCCATCTGCCAACCCAGGGGACACGGGTTTGAGCCCTGGTCCGGGAAGATCCCACATGCTGCGGAGCAACTAAGCCCATGAGCCACTACTGAGCCCACGTGCCACAACTACTGAAGCCCATGCTCTGCAACAAGAGAAGCCACTGCAATGAGAAGCCCTGAGAAGCCTGCGCACCGCAATGAAGAGTAGCCCTCGCTCACTGCAACCAGAGAAAGCCCGCGGGCAGCAACGAAAACCTAATGCAGCCCAAAAAACAAACACACAAACAAATAAATAATAATAATAAAAAACAACAGGCTCTGGAGGCAGATTGCCTGAGCGTGAATCATGGGCGTGTGACTTTCTGGGGGACTTTGGGCATATTATGAAATCTTCTGTGTCTCAATGTCTTCAACTACAAAATTAGTACTACCTCTTATAACAGTGGCCCATTTCTCCAAAGAAGACATTCTTACTTATAAGCCAAAAAGCACATGAGAAGATGCTCAATATCTTTAGTCATTAGGGAAATGAAAATCAAAACTACAATGAGATGCCATTTCACACTCACTAGGATGGCTAATAAAAAATAACGACAATGACAAATGTTGGTGAGTTTGTGGAGAAATTGGAATACTGCTGGTGAGGGTATAAAATGGTACAGTCACTCTGGAAAACGGTCTGGAAGTTCCTCAAAAGTTAAACACAAAGTTTCCATATGATCCAGCAAATCTCACTCCTAGGTATATACCCAAGAGAACTGAAAACATAAGTTCACACAGAAACTTGTAGACGAATGTTCATAGCAGTATTGTTTATCGTAGCCAAAAAGTAGAAACAGCCTAAATATACATCAACTGATGAACGGATATACAAAATGTAGTATATCCACACCATGAAATGTTATTTCGCCATAAAAAGGAATGAAGTCCTGATTCATGCTACAAGGATAAACCTTGAAAACGTTACACTAAATGAAAAAAGTCAGACAGAAAATGACATATATCATATGATTCCATTTATATGTGTCCATAATAGGCAAATCTATAGAAATAGAAAGTAGATTAGTGGCTGCCAGGGGCTGGGGGAGGAGAGAAAATAAGTGACTTCAAATGGGTATGGGGTTTCTTTTTGGGAAGATGAAAATGCTCTGGAATTAGACAGTGGTGATGGTTGACAATCTTGTGAATATATTAAAAACCATTGGATTGTATACTTTAAAAGGGTGAGTTTTATGGTATGTGAATTGCATCTCAATAAAAAAATTAAATAGGGAATAAAAAACAACAGTGTCTGGCATCTAGTACACACTGTCAGTGCCCCATCCATAGCCCGTGCCTTTAACGTTTCAGTACACTGGCCTGGCTTCTTACTGCCAGCAGCTGCATCTCTTTGCCTGAGGCTTTCTCTGGCTGCTGGAGCCTGCTCTGCCCACACATGCTGACAGGGCAGAAGTGCCAGGGAATTCATGTTTGCTGGTGGCTGCTCTCAGCCAATGGCTGATGGGAGTTCATACAGGCATAGCCCAGCTCCCTGCTCCCTTGTGCATAGTAACTATTCTGGAGTTCTGCAACAGGACTGAGCTCCACTTGCTCCCAGTGGTAATATGCCTGGATACACACTCTTTATTGTTTCCTTCCCTTCCTGGGCTCTCTTCCCAACTCCCCTTCTGCCGTTTCCTGGGACTGCCTCCCAAATAAACTATTTGTACTTGAGTCCTTGCCTTAGCGTCTGCTTCCGAGGCAACTCACATAAAACAGAGACGCTAAAAAATGTCAGCTATTATAATTCACTCCCCACTGTCTACTCTGATCATTTCTCCACCCTAGATGAAAGGAATTCCTATTAAGTTCTTTTTGCTTTTAAGGGTTTATACTCATCTGGAGGCTCAAGGCTGCTGAAATATGGAAAAACAAAGGGCTAGGAGCTTCTGCATTTGTTTAAAAAAATGGCATGAGGTTTCTACACTATCAGTGACAATAATGACAATGCATACGAAAAACCATCAATAAACATGAGCATTTATTATTAATACTAATAATTCTTCTTTCTTCACCTCTTTTTTAATCAGTCATCAATTTCATACACATCACTGTATACATGTCAATCCCAATCGCCCAGTTCAATACGAATAATTCTCGATTTTCAAGTCAAATATCTCATCTCAGTAGTTCTTGTGACCATTATATTCCTTAAAACCTTGTATGTCAGAGAGAAGGCCCGTATTACCAGACCCAGTTTACAGACAGATGATTCAAGGAGCAACATCCTCTGTTAAAACTACAGGCAAACCAGTGGAAAGACAGGCCTAGAAGTCCAGCATACCCATGTTTTCTCCCTAGGCCCTCAGAAAAATGTGTCAGTGGATCACTATTCTGCTCAGAACCTTTTCCCCGAGAAGGCCTGCAACTTAATGACATAGGACCCGAACAGAATTCTGATTTATTATCTTCTCAAGTCTCTAGGAAGCAGGATCTCTGAGTTTCCAGGCTATGTTCTAGCTAGCTTGGCATTTAACTTAACTCCTTTCCGCTGCGGTCCAGATCCACGAATTTCATGCTCACTGAGAGCCAACTATACACCAGACCCTGTGCTAAGTGCAGGGCTACAATGGTGAGCAAGTCATAGAGCCTGCCCTCAATGGCCTCATAGTCTTTGGGTCTGGGCACTGGTTGTGAAAAGAAACAGGAGGCGTTTTTAGACTATGCTCATTTGCAAACCACTTCCAACTCATTTGCAACCCACCACTCAGCTGATTCTAACTTATAAAGCAATTTACCAAGTTGTAACCTACATCTGTTGGGGCATACTGGCCCCACAAGGTATACAGGTATACAGGTATATCGTTCGGGACCTATTGTATGGGACAGAGCACATCTCCTTGGCCACCTGGGGAGTTAGGCAGTGTCTGAGTGGCGGAAGGGCCTGGTGGCAACAGGGATACCTGAACCAGCATGGAGGCTGCAACTCACCTGGTGCTTTTGGAGCTCCTCGACGTATCTGGTCATTTCCTCCTCTGTATGGGTCTGGGCCCCCTTCTGATTCTTTCCTGTAAGAAGAACCAAGGCTCAGAGCAGTGGGCTGAGGGAGGCCAGTTAGGGTTCCCACTAATATTTACCTTTTAGGCTCTCAGTTTCATTTCCCATTTAACATATGGAAGGCGAGGTGAATTACCCACATTTCTCTAACTATAAAGTGTCCCAGTGCAATGGACACCTCCAAAGTAATGTGCGTGGGTAGTAAGTGACTGGGCCAGGGCTCAGATCCAGGCCAAGGGGAGAGGGATGGAGCTGGGGTTCTAGAAGACTTTTCTGAAACACCTCTTTGTAGAAGGGTGATAGTGGTGATGCTGGCTTGTGCACGGCCCCCTCCTCCCCAAACTCTCCCTGACATCTCTATCTCCCAACCCACCCTGCCCATGTCTCAACTATCTCAACTTTCTCTTTTTTTTGGGGACCCAGTGCTGTTAATTCAAACATGTCTATGAACATGCCTCCTTTTCCTGCTTGGCATGGATGGCAAGCAAGAGTGATTTTGTCTTCCAACCACCTAAGTCTTTGACATATAGGATTTCCTAAGCTGTCATAAGGATTAAGTGGGTTAATATGTGAAGTGCTTAGAAGAAACGCATGTAGTTCTCACTCTTACGCATTTGCTTTCTTTATTATTATTATTACCATTCTAATATCTTATCAACATTTGATCTTGTCCTGGGTCTCGAACCTCTCTTGTTCCAAACCTCTGGAGTGACTTTCCAGCATAACGCATCTGGCATAAATGCTTTGCCCTCAATGCTGCCCCCTGAGAGCTCTGACATTACAAGTATGAGCCAGTCTCTCGCTCCCCAGTTTCCCTGCTGGGACCCAGCCACTGCACTCTTCCCCACCATCCCCACCCTGACTTCTCTCATGGTGATTTCACGAAGGAGGCTGTCTCTGTGCCGTCCCTTCCTTCTGCGTGAGGCGCACAGCTCACCGTCACAGGTCATGGCTGTGCAGACCCAGTTTCCACAGGCACACACACAGCGATTACAGTCCACCTCGGTCTCAGCTCCATCGGCATATGTCTCGTCCTCCAGAGCACACTCTGTGGGACCAGAAATAAGAGGCAAGAGTTTAGGGTGAGGGTGGAACAGGACGTCTTGGCTATAGTCTGTGCATGTTACCCCTTTCCCAGACAAGACCTGCTTGTCCCCCAGAGGCACCATATCTGAGCAAACGCCACCATCAACCCGAAGATTTTTGGACCTGAATCTCAGCTCAGAGATGCTGGGCTGGGGCCCAGTCTAGAATCGTGGAAGGGAATTTTCTTAGTAAGCTCTGGAGAGTTCCACGATCCCCTCTATCTTGGCCCCCTCTAAATGCCCCCACTCCCTACGACCCCCTCCCTATTTCTTAGGTTAGGCATACTCTTCTCTGGAGGGTTGAAGGCTGGATTGAGACACTTGAGGAACTCTTGGAAGCTGAGTTTCCAGTCAGCATTTTCATCAGACAGTTCAATGAGAGCATCGACACAGAGTCCTCTGAAACGAAACACAGCAGAAACGTGTCAGCAAGACCTCAGCTTCAGCCTCGAAGAAAGGAATTAAGCATCAGGATTACACAGACCTAGGCCTCCGCAGGCGGCCAAGGGGACTATTTAAAGAGAACGTTTCTACACTGACCTCCTACAACCATTATGCGTCCCGACTCCTGTAAGCATCCAACCTTTAGTTTATTATATGGGATGTCAGATCACTCAAGCTGTTCAGATGATATGCCCAAGATGACTAAAGTTTCCTGGATGGTTTTGTTCACTTGGATTGGCAAATGTTTTACCACCTGCATACCTTCCACTAGCAGTTGCCTTTCCCCATGCTATACGTGTCAAGTCAACCCAACTAGAAAAATCAAACAGAAGTGATAGAAACAGATGATATGAAATGCATGTGTGATTTGAAAGAACATGAGTTGAAGCCAGCATCACCACTATCACCCTTCTGCAAAGAGATCTTTCAGAAAAGTTTTCTAGAACTCCAGCTCCCTCCCTCTCCCCTTGGCCTGGATTTGAGTCCTGGCTCAACCACTTACAACCCAAATGGCCTTGGGCTAGTTATTCAACCTTCCCGCACGTGTTTTCTCATCTGTAAAATGGGAACGAGGAGCCCTCCTTCACTGGGATATTATGAGGATCAGATGTTGAACTTGTAAAATATTACCTCATTTCAGGTTATCAAAATAAGAAGGATTTACAGACATTATACTTTAAGGTCATGGGCTATTATTAGGAAAGAATCCTAGAATCTGGGCTTCATGCTCTGAAGTTTTTTGAACAAATAGGTGCTTTTCCTATTTTTAATTTTTACCGGTATACTGGAACCACACCAGAAGTTTCTTACGGGTTAATTTCTATTAATATTTACTCTGGAATAATACCAGAAAAGGAGAGGAACGTGCTTACATTTGTAACAGAGTTCTCTACATGAAATAGCACTGATAATCTTAAAATCAAAACTAAAGCTATTTTAGACCTATTGTTAAATAGAACATTAAAGTAATTCCTTAAGAAAATTAACCATTAAAACATCACCCACGACACTCAGAAACAACTTCGGTCTGATGTGATCATTTATTTTAAAATTACATTCTTCCATTCCTTGCAATTTCTGGCCAAAAACAGTAACTACTTGATCAGATATTGTAACGTTCACAGAAGAGACCAGGACAGAATCCCTATTTGCTTTTTACTTCACATTGACTTTGACACTGGTGGCTCCTTTGCAGGTAGGAAGGGGTTCAAATCCCTTCTCTTATCCAGCCTTCCCTCGTGGACCTCTCCCTTACCCCCTCACTCCACTCACCTAAGCAGCTTGTTGTTCCCCTGGTCTGCATAGGTGCTGATGTTGATGGCGGTTTCATTTTGCTCCACAAATTTCAAAAATTCGCTGGAGTCCAAGCGAGAGTCACCATTATCAAAGTTCTAGAAAGGGGACGAAGTGATCTTTCAGGAATGTTTTGTAAAACCTCAGCTCTATCATTCCCCCATTCAGCTTGACCCATCTCTGGTTCATCTTGTTCTTGACACGGTCCAACCCTGCTCTGCCCTTCAAGCAAAAAAGGTTCGAAGCCCTGGGGAGCCCAGGGAAGGAAGGCACCTGTGCCCCAAGATGAGAGAGTCAAAGTGTCTGGGCAGAGGTCACTGAGGGCCTTTCAATCCTAGACCCTGCTCAGGATGGCAGCCTGAACCTAGGCCTGCACTGTCCAAGGAGCCTGGGGGGTGCTTAAGAGGTCTGTGTAGCCCCATCCCTGACCCTGTTCCAGACATTCTTGAATTCACTCCACCACTCCACGTTCTCAAACCCTAATGATCATGGAACAAACTTGTGAATCAGAATCTGTGTCGGAGCCCAGGATGTGTATTTCTAACAAGCTGCTTGGGAATAATGATGCAGGCGACCCTCAGAGCTCACTTCGGGAATCACAGGACCATTTCTTGCTGCTTGATTTCCAGCCTCCCTGGCTTGCTCTCAGTGCTTACTTCTCACACTGGTACACCTAGCTGACCTCATCAGTGAGAAGTCAAAGGCAAAGGCCCCTGAATGTTATCTGCATCGATAACCTGCCCGTGGAGGTGGTGCAAGCCCCCTCCCCCTCCCCCCTGTGCTGCAGGCTACACTATAGACGGTGCAGCCTGTCCTCATGACCCAGCTCACACCCCATGAGCACAAGGCAAGGGTGTAGTGAGCTCAGTACTGTCTTCCCTTTGGCAAGATGCTAAACTGAGACCTTAGCCATCTGGGACAATTCAGGATGCCCAGGCCCTAGCTGCAGGAGGAGGGTGGCAATTTCAAGGCTCTGGTCAAAGTCCAAGTTGGATACTGCTGCTCTCCTAAATAGTTCTAGTGGAAAAAAATTTTTTTTCAAAATTCTTTCCCTAGGCTGCCTCATATTGCTACCCTGGGAAATAATCAGCACCCCCATGTTACTTTCAAAGTGGCTCCCAGACGGTGGAAGGGATTCTGGAAGAAAAGTCTGACTAGGTTTCCAGGTAGAAGGGAAAGATACAGCTACTGACTCTCCTTGCATGACTGTCATGTGTCATGTGCATTCCACTCTAAGGCTGTAAATCTCTCCGTGGTATGTATGGCAGGCATGTATAAAACAACTCTGTAGGCCCTTGCTTAATCCCTAGTTATCATTCTCATCCTAATTCCTAGGAAAAGGTCTCAGATCTCTGGTCACTATACTTATACCCCGGCTCCAATTTCAGCCCTGGCCACCAAGAATTCAGTGTGTGTGTGTGTGTGTGTGTGACACGGTCATAAAAGGCTCTTTCTACCCGGTCTTCCCCTCTTCACTCTGTTATGCTTTTGTCTAAAAATTGTGACTGAATCACCAGTTGAGATGAGAGTCTGATTCTGGTCTCATCCAAATTCCAATTAGATTTATTTTGCAACTGATTTTGATGTAAGGAATGCCAACTGGGCTGGAGGGCAATTCACTGGTTCAGAAACAGTCTCTGTGAGATACTGATCTCTCAGCAACAGGCAGCTGTCTGCCTAGTGGGAAGAAGCCTCCCTTTGAAGATTGCACCATATGGTTCTTTGATAATCATCAACAAGTAAATAGTGAAAACCCTGTTTTCTCGGAAGACAGGGAAGAGCGAGCATTTGTTTGTCAGTCAGGAGTAAGCTTTCTTGGTTAGCATGAGAATGCCCTAGAGAAAAGCTACTTTCTCAAGGGGCCTTGCAGTGTTTAGATGGGAGGCTAAGAGAGAGTTACTGCCAGAGGAGGTGGCGATGTGTGGAGGGGGTGTGTGGCCCTGGTCCTTGAGAATCAAATTAACAGCAGCTGCCAGCGATGCCCAAGGCAGGGTGCCGTCAAGGGGCCACCAGGAACAGTTACAAGGTCCCAGGAGGTCTCCTGGAAAGAGCGTCCTGGGCCCCACGGCTCCTGGGCTGTAATGACCATGGCAAAGTCACTGCTCACGACTGACCGAGCAGGTGCTGCTCACTTGGCTTTTGAAAAATCATTTTCTTTTAAGTTACCTTCTGCTCCTGTCCAACTCTCCTGGCCCCTTTCTGTAGACAAGGAAACACCCCTGCCCCCAGGGCTCCCTACTGTGGGAGTGGTTGAGAGAGAAGACAGAGTGAGAGGGCTGTGCTTTCTCTTCTCAAACACTTGGAATCCAGAGAGATTTACTTTTCTGTCACAGAGAGAAACGTCTACCTAAAGACGGTAACGCAAATGAAGTCCTAAATGACCGACATCCTATTTCAACCCAACCTGGTATGTTTCCATCTGTGGGGTCCATGATGCCAGTTAGAAAGAGGAAGCCACAGACTAGGCAGGTGTTGACCACATTCAGTGGCCACAGAGGTGCCAAGAAGTCCCTTGTGTGTGTGCGTTGCCCCTGAGTCCGGGCTGGCTAGGCCTGCGACACACCCTGGGGGCATGTGAGGGCGTCCGTCTGGGGATGAGCCTCCAAGGGCATCTACCCAGAGATGTGTGTGTCTGTAAGTGAGGGGGGCTTTTGTGCAGGTGCGGGAATGCGGGCACCTGAACGTGTGTGTAGGATGTGTCTCTGTGTGGCATGCACATCTCTGTATGTGGTGTGTGTATGTCTGTGTTTCTGTGTGTGGTATGTTTATCTGAGTGTGATGTACCTATGTGTGCGACTATGTCCTTATCAGTCAGCAGGAAGAGCGCCCTTAACTGCTTCTTCCCAACAACTGTCTCAAGCTCTCCGAAAGATCTCCACATCATGGCAGCCCTACTCATTGCTAAATACTACTTCCTCCCTCGTTTTCCTCTTTGAAAGCAGCATCTCTCCTCCCTCCAACTGGAACGATCTGTCTCTTCAACTAAACACAATGGGAACAGCAATGTCTAGGTTCATGAAGAATTCTGGACCCATGAAATACCAGTCCATTGACTCTCCTCAGATGAAGAGAAACTCTGCAGGCCATGGATGGTCAAGTTGAAGACTTAGAGAAAAGCCAAACTGGGCGGGAAAGAGGCTGAAGTGGCCTGGGTCTGGGTATTGGCAGGCAGCTCTACAAGGTGTCATATGGAGGACGGGGATACAGCCTGGCCACATTTTTCACGGACAGGCTCTCCAAGACCTTTGTGGCTTTAATTGCCCAAAGGGAGCAGCCCATGTGTGTTAGATCCCAAAGGCTGGACTCCTGGAGTCCCACTGTCTGTCACAGCTTCATGGAATGATCTATGAAGAAACTCAGGGACTCTATGCAGGTTTATATTTCCTTGTGGTCTGGGAAGATGTGATCAGGTAATGGGAGAGGAAGTCTCCCTTTCTCCGGGCTGAACGGTCTTTGACTCCAACTCTGGATTACCTTAAAGTACTTGTCTAGGATTTCACTGTAGTTGCTGCCTTTAGAGAACCAGCCGTCTGGGATGATCTCCGCTTCCAGCCACTGGATGATGCGACGCCGGAGTTCATCGCGGTTGGACTGATAGCAAACGACTGCAGGAAAGGGGAGGGAGGCCAGCCGAGCAGTGAGGACCCCAATGTCACCCAGCACCCCGTACGTGGGGACTCAGTGCCCAGGAGTCTGCATGTGTCATCTCACTGAATTCTCACAGCAATCCAGGGAAACAGGATTATCACACACATTTACAGAGGAGTCAGCCCAGGGCACACACTAGAAAGTATCTGACCCAGGATTCAAGCTCATGTCTAAAAATATAAAGTTCGAGAATGCTGAAACAGAGATTATGTTGCTAAGGTGAGAGAAAAGAAAGAAAAATAAAGGACATTTTCATTAACTTTAGGAAGCTCAGGGGAAAAAAAATCAACCAATCAATAGAACAGCTCTCTTGGCTCACAGATGAGCTGAAATAATAAACGAATAAGTGAGAACATTACAATTCTTTATGCACTGGATTTCTGATTCTTTCTATATAGCTTTTCCTCTCTCCCACTTAAAATTTTATCCTTTATTATGAACAACAGAAAATGAGGCCAAGGAAGGGCATGTTGAAGCCCTGCTCTGGACAGCTGTTCATTGTAAGCCACATGGCAACAACAGGTGGGGCTGAGAGTCCAGTGGATGGGGAAGCAGAGAAGGGAAAGCCTTGGCAAAAGGGAATTCCTGGAGGCAACACATGTTGGGATGTGAAAAGGGCACTGAGCCAGGGAAATGAAACTATGGGCACTTTCCCCCACTCTGCCACTTCCTAGCTGTGTGACTCAGGGAAATTCACTTAACTTCTCTGAGCCTAGATTTCCTCATCTATAAGGTAATTATAGTAAAAGCTACTTCACAAGGTTATTGTGAGGATCTAAGGAAAAGTGTATGCTAAAGGAGTCTGGTATCTATAAATCATGAGGAAATTTAAAATTTGTATTCATAGAAAACCATGGAAAGAGTCTCACTGTCATTTCCAATCACCTCTTTCAAAAAGAGTTGTCCTGTCTGATTCTCCTTGTCCTGTGACACCCGCAGGTCTCACAGAGCACTGACGGAGGGACTTGGTGGCTTTCCCATCCTTGCAGTTCAGTCATTACTCAGCAAAAATGGAAAACACAGCCAACATTCTGACCCAACCAGCCGCTTCCCGTAACAAGCACAAAAAAATGCAGTTTTGCAGCTTTTGTGAGCTATGTTGAGGAGCGACCAGTTCTGGGTCACAAGTTCTGACACACTGAAGATCTTGTGAGCTTTGGCAGGGATTATGGAACATGGAATTTCCTCCGTAAGATGCACACTGTAGAAAAAACAGGCACTCACCTGGGCTGGCAGATGGACTTACAGATTTCTTCTCTGCAAGACAAAAGGAGAAAATGCATAATGCAAAGTGAAGAAAAAATAAATTTCTGTGTATTGCTAGGATTAAAACTGCCCACATTAAGGGGGCCACTTATATCTTTCCATCACTTCGTCTTGAGTCCTTGTATCCTCTCCTTCCAGGTCCCACGTTTGGGGATCTTTGCTTCCCTGCTTTGTTTGACATTTTGAGGCCACTGAGTTACCCTCCTGATCTCACACCTCCTACTGTTAGCTTGCGGGGGGGCGGTGCTGCTGGGAGTTTGAGAATTCGTACAGAATCATTATGGACAAAGAAATGGAGACCAACATGTGGGAAACAGCTTCTTATTTCTCCAAGGAAGTTCAAGGCTGGCCAGGCGGCTGGTGTCTAATTAGCAACAAGCTTGGGACCCCTTCCCTCTTACCATAATAGCAATGGTTTGAGTGTGAATTAGAGGAAATATAATATTATCAGGGCTGAGAGGTGCCCAAATTTAAAAAGCATAGGATATGTGAAATTTATCTGCTTTCTAAAAAGGTACAGAATTCAGTTAAATACTACCATATTATTGACTGTTGATGTGGTTCCCTATCCACTATCCATCTCCAGACAGCGCTGGAAGCCACGTTGGGAATCTGATGCAGGAAGCACAGGGTAGAGGCCTGGGCCACCCAGGGCAAACCCAGCAGGCTCTTGAGCACCAAGGGGATGCCTCTCCAAGCAACTGGGTGGTCTCCACAGCTTTGGGCACTATGCTCAGGGTGGAAAGGACTCCAGGAAGCCAGGCCACACTGCTCCGTTCCCTGGCTCCCTGGCTGGAGCTGTGATGTGGTGATGAGAGCACTCTTTACCTTTGCAGTGTCCATCGTAATCGACCTGGATTTTGGATCCAGTGAGGCAGGCATCTCTATGCAGCTCACAGTGGTTGAGGTAGGTCTTGCTGTTGCTGCCACACACAGGCCTCTTGTGAGGTTTGCATTGCTGAAACAGACCGCGGAGGACGTTGGTGCAGTTAGGGCTGAGTTTGTGTGTGCACGTGCACACACACATGCACACGCACACGCACGCACACAGAGCCATCTTGTGACGGGAGTCCCCACCAGCAGAGATGCCTTCTATCCTGCCAGGGCAACAGGGAGCCTCAGCTCTGGCATCAGTGACCCTACCCCACTCATTGTTGGAGGGACCACATCACCTTTCAGCCCCTCGTGGTGCTCTGTGCTCATCCTGGCCCAGGGTCATCTCTTCTACTCAATGAAAAGAAATAAATCCCCCCTATTCCAACCCTATCAAATTAGCAGGAAGGGCATTTTATTCGAAGTCAGGAATTTGGATTATCTATCACTTTATCACTTTGTAGAAAGTCAATCAATGTCTCTGGATGATCTAAGATCCCATTCTACGACACGAAACAGCCAGAGCTGGGAATGCAGAGAGACTGAAAGGCAGGCACATACAGCTCCCTACCCCCATCACCCCAATTCTTCACTTATTCCAGGGTCTAGCTACAAGAATCTTTGCTCTCTTGCTTTATTTAGTATTTTATTTTTCTCCTAATCTCACAACAGTTGCTGTGAGGCAGGGGCAGGGGGTGCCTGGGTCTTTGTGAAGTATTAGATAGTAAATGAACTAAGGTTCACTTGGCAACCTGATTCTACTTTGGCTATACTATACAAAGTGCCATTGTGACAGGCAAGCTCAATTTCTTTAGACTTCCATGATTTTTTTTGTTTCTTTTAAATTTTATTTATTTATTTATTTATTTATTTATTTATTTATTATTTTTGGCTGTGCACGGGCTTTCTCTAGTTGCAGTGAGCGGGGGCTACTCTTCATTGCGGTGCGCGGGCTTCTCATTGCGGTGGCTTCTCTTGTTGCGGAGCACGGGCTCTAGGCGGGCGGGCTTCAGTAGTTGTGGCACATGGGCTCAGTAGTTGTGATTCGTGGGCTCTAGAGTGCAGGCTCAGTATCTGTCGTATACGAGCTTAGTTGCTCTGCGGCATGTGGGATCTTCCCGGACCAGGGCTCGAACACGTGTCCCCTGCATTGGCAGGAGGATTCTTAACCACTGCGCCACCAGGGAAGCCCGAGACTTCCATGGTTTTTGAAAGGGGTAAGGGGGAAGCAAGTTCTGCTCAGACCTAATAAAGGCACTAAAGCAAAAAAGAGTAGCTGTGGTAAAAGAACACAGAACCCTGGAACTGGAAAGTAGCCCAACCTTTCCAACTTATAGACCAGAAAACCAAAGCCCAGAAAGACAACTTTTTTTAACCAATACTTATCACTGGGTTCTTACCATGTGCTGGCCCTGAGCAAAGCCAAACATGGTCTGTCTTTATGGCATCCAGTGGCAACTAATTTGTTTAAAATCACACAATGATATGTGGTCGAGCTGAGGCTACACAACAGGTTTCTGGACCCTAAATGGCCACATAGTGGCCAGGAACACCACTAGTGAGGACCTCCCAGAGTCCCCAGAAGATTTGGTTTGCAAGTTTCTAAGTTGAGGGACTTCCTTTCTGGGACAATGGGTCAAGATCCTTCAACAGGGGACTAAGGTGGGTGTATTTACTTGTAGAATTACAGATGAATTTCCAGTTTTGGGTTCATTTGACAGAAAGGGGAAAAAAGGGCACACATCCAGGCTATTTATGTTTGCCAAGAGTGAGAATCCTGCCTACAAAAGAAGTATTTCTTAAAAGGTCACTTTGTTTTTTAAACTTCATTAAAAACAAAACCAAACTTGAGAAATCTGCATTCCATCTAGCATTTTAAAATATGCATATCCTTTGACCTAGCATGCCCCAGTGGGACTCAATCCTACAGAGATAAAGCCAGCAGCATGTAAGAATATTTGTAGAAAGATGTCATTGTTTGTAGTGGTAAACAACCCATGAAACAACCTAAATGTCCATCTATAGGAAAATGATTACATAAATCTGGTTCCTGTATATCACTAAATATTGAGCTATTAAAAAATGAGTTAGAACTATACATGCTGACCTAGAGGGTTGTTGTTGTATATTAATGAGTATAAGATACAAGTTGCATATATCTGGATCTGTCTATATTATGATCCCATTTTTGTATAAAATAGGGGGAAACCCTATATGTTTATAGTTGCATAGAAAAAAACCCCCTGTGGAACAAATATACACCAAACTGTTTACACTGGTTATTTCAGACTAATGGGATTTGAGGGTTATGGGGAAGATTATTAATTTTATGTTTGCATAAATGTCTGTACTACTTGACTTATAAAAAGCAATTGTTAATTTTGTAATTTAAAACTCTTATAAAGCTAAACATTTTTTAAAAGGAAAAATATCCCTACATTCACATCTGATTTTTAACTTCTGAGATAAAAATTTCACTTCTCTCAGATAGACGAGGTGTGCTTTTATAAAGATGATGAAATCGTTGGCACTGCTCTGCAGACTGGTAGCTCCAGCGAGGTAACCACCCTGGCCTTGGCCACCGTCCTCTGGCTCCCACCCTCAGGACTTACCTCGATGCAGAGGCAGGTGGGCTCTCCCTTCTCTGTGACTGCACATTCCCGGCCGGCTCCACAAAACACATTGGCACAGATCTTGGATTTGCTCCTTGGTTCCTCCTAAAATACAAAATCATCAAGGAAACCCTGTCAGTGAGATGAGCCCATCTCCGGATGAGCCAATGGTGGTGATTATCTCTCAGGCTCGGGCCGTGGCCTAGAGTTGAGGCTCATGGTGCTGAAGGGTCCTGAACAGCCAGAAGTTCTGCCCAACAGCCAGCATCAGTCTTGCTGGCACTGCTCCTTCTCAGGCCCAGCTACCTAGGAATCTCTAAGATTGTTTCTCAAAGAGCAAGAGCTTCTTTCTTGCATGCTTCCTTTCTTCTAAAACGTTTATTGAGCACCCATGAAATGCCAATACTAGGCTAAGGACTGGAGATAAAAAGGCACAGTCTCCGTCCTCAAGAAGCTCCATGGCTATCCAAGGAAACAGAATAAAGAGACCTCTAGAAAGCAATGAGGAAGTGTTAACAACAGGAAGGTGAGACTCAAACAAGACTTTCTGAAGATAGGATGCCTTAACTGACTCCTAAAGGATGAGAAGAGCAAGCCAGGCAGAAGCGGAAATGCTTGAGAGAAATACGGATATCTGAAGGACCAAAATCTCACTGAGCAGTGTTCAAGGCACTGTCATCTCAAAAGGCAAAAGAAGGATGGCTAAACCATTGGAAACATGGATCTGCTATTATTCGACGTGGTCTTATGCAGCCCCTGTCCATATCTGCCTCTGGCTTCAAGACCAAGAGGGCCGAAGAATCACTTGACAGACAGAACTGTTCTCAAACCACTTGTGGTCAGACATTCGTGTTCAGACATATGCAGCAAAACTGACAAGGCAGGGAATGGTCCCAATCTGTGCCACTGAGAATGTGGGTGTTCACAGGCACTAATCTGTCAGTGACACAGTCCTTCCCTCCTATTAATTGGTGGCAGAAAGCTAGCCCCACCTCATCTGCCACTCAGGTCAGCAGTAGTGGAGGTTGAACGAAGGAGAATGTGATTTCTTGAGCCCTTTTCTTGACTGGATGGGCAGGCAGTCACCAGTGCCTCCAGGCTCCTGCCCACTGGGGTAGCATTGGCCGTGCAAGAACCAGCAAAGATGGCAGAGGCTGGGATGGGGTCGTGGGACTGCCTATAGTAAAGATGGGGGATGGAACCTAAGATTCCATCCTTCAGGCCATGTCTGCCGTGTCATGCAGAGAACTCACACCCACAAAGCTTGTAACTGTAAAATTCTTATACTCGGTAAATGTTTTACATCCAAGAAAAGGTCAAAGAAAGCAATAAACAAAGTGGATGTTGAGAGCTGAGTGGGTATGTCCAATACAAGTTGGTCTGCTGCCACCCGGAGGCTGCTTTGCAAACTCTAGGTTATTTTCTCTCTGAGCCAGCTTGCCAGTCATGCAGGGCTCCCATTGGTCTAGAAACCCTTGCCATGCTCACATTTCATTGGTTCACAGGCTGTTGCTAAACCCATTCTCTTTTGGATGTTGCTAAGGCGAATTCAATAAAGCTGGCAGGGAGCAAAGAAAGAGGAAGTAATTCCCAGCAGGCTGGGGGTACTGGAGAGCTGTTGTTTCCTAAACCAGGAGTGGAGATAAAATCGAGTATATTCTCCAGGCAGGGCCCTCTTGGAAACTCCCTGGGAATGGCAAGCAGCTCTAAAAATGAAGAGGAAAAGGCTATTGCTGACCAGTGTAAAAAAAAATCTCAGATAAGACTACCTTCTCCTCTCCCCCTTCATGAAACAACATGCTGAGGGCTACAGACAAATATATACCCCCAGTGAGTGCGTCACGTGAGTTAAAGACACACTACTGCATAAAAAATCATGCTCAGACATATGCCTACGCTCAAAGACACACCAGCAGACAGTCCCACAAGCCTTTACCACTTACTAGCTGTATGTCCATAATTAGTCACTTCAATTCTCTGAGCCTTGCTTTCTTCATTTGTAAAATAGGGGTAAATACCTGCCCTACCTTGTGAAGATGAAATGAGATAATATATTTGGAACTGCATCATAAACTGTAAAGCAAGCTGCTTGTTAAGTATTATTCATTTTAATGATTATAGAGTTTCCTGCAGAATAACCTGTGGCATTTACAGAGCCTCTTTTCATCTTATGCTTTTAGTGAGTATTAAAAATAAAAGCTTTTACTGATAGGTCAAACTCAACCCAAGTCATTTTTCAGAAATAATTCTCAAAAATCCATTTAAAGAAACAGATACCCTTTACATAAAATATAACGACTAATATTTGAATAGTACTATTAAAATTTACAAAGCGTTTTCATACATACAATGTCATCTTACTGTGGACAGCCCTGCAAAAACATGCGTATTATTAACCACATTTTATAGATGAGGCAACTGAAAATGGGAAGGTCGAGTAACTTGCCCAAGGTCCCACAGCTAAAAATGAGGAGCTAGGATTCCAACCCAGATCTTCAGACAACAGATGACTAAGCTCCTATTTATAAATGCCTGGTGCCCTGCTAAGTGATTTTCATTTTACAGGATCTTATTTAAGCTCTACGACAACACCATAAATCAGACATCATAACTATCCCCATTTTATAGATGAGGGAACTGAGCCTTAAGAGGTTACATAAGTAGAAAGTGGCAGAGCTAGGATTCTACCCAACCAAAGGGAAAACTATTCTTTTATATTTGATTTATTTTCATATGTATAAGATTGAAGATTAAGGAAATTATGATGGGGATTTGATTTGCGTAATTAGCAAACGTCAGGAGAAAGTGCTTAAGGGCATGACAGAGTTAGATTTGATGTCCACCTCCCACCTCTGCTCCTTACTTGCCACTGTTGTGGGCAAGGTACTCTCTTTAAACCTCAGTTTCTAGTGTGTAAAATGGGAACACTAATCCCTATGAGGACTGTGGGAGGGTTATATGAGAGGTACTGCATGCGGCAGAGTGCCTGCCACACAACAGGAAGCGGCCATTATTACAGTGGGCAACTGATTTTCATACAATTTTCCCACCGAGATGCTGTCATCACCTTGGGCTGTCAAGTCCCCAACCATCCTTCCTTACACTGAATGATAACACTGAGAGCAGCACTGACCGAATGGAAAAAACCAAGGGCCTAACAACCCTGTTATCGTGTTTGAAGACCACAGAGAAATGCTAGCTAAACAGCATTCCTCTTTGCAGGTGGCACATCTGTCAATAGGGGGCAATCTCTCTCTTTGTCTTACGGAGCTTGGAGCCGCAATGCAGAAGCGCAGCTTTGGCTTCAGCGGCTCCTCCCAGCTCTGTCCTCCCAGTCGAGATGTGACAAAGTGGGGTGGGAGAATGGGCGGATGCCCTGCGGGCATCAGGACACCAAGAACCAGGGATTTGCTGACTTGGGAAGAAACATCTAACCTGAAGCCCTCACGGCACCCCAGCCCCCTATTCTGCCCATTCACAGGCATGCTATCATGTAGAAATCAGTAAGGAAGAAAATTTTCTTTGTGTCATTGAAAGCCCTTCTCCAAGCCCTGTTCTCCAGGAGCAGGGATGTCAGGAGCATCCTTGAGGCTCCTGAAAAGTTCCTCAGAGTGGTAGGTGGTCTTACCCGTCTGCTGAGTGACTGATTCTGAGTGGGGAAGAACATCTTGAGAGGGGATAAACATGGCAGGAACATGCTCAAGGCACAGGACAATGGCTGCCTGGTGTGTGAGTGGAGGAAGAGAGATGAGGTGGGGCTCGCAGGTGGCAGGGGGCGGGTCAGGCCAGGTGATCCAAGGGGCTCTCCATGGATATGATGCACAGTGAAGACCCTGGGAAGTTTGGGACGGGGCAGGTGACATGATGAAGGTGGTGCTTTCGAATATTGCATCTGGTCCCTTCCAGCTTGGAGATACCGACTCAAAGTGCAGGGCAGCCTGGAGAGAGGCTGGAGACAAAAACCTGCCAGGTGTGAGGCCGCAATCTTGTGGGGGGGTGACCAGGGCCTAGGGCTAGTATTAATCGGAGCACCTACAACTGAGTGAGGCTCTTCACAGATCTCTTTGTCCTCACAACGTCTGTGTAGGTTTCCATATTTTTAGTTCCATGTAACAGACAGGGAGGAATTATAAGATTCAGAAAAGCTCTGTGATGTGAAGAGTCCACACGACTATCGAGAGCTGAGTCAGAACTGGAACACAGGTCAGCCTGACCCCAGAGTCTTGATAATCCCTTATGGGGAACAGTCAAATGAGCTGCAGGGAGAGGGTACAGCTACAAGGGCTGGCACAGGGCGAGGTCACAGGCGCAGTGCAGTTCTCACAATGGAAAGAAAATTGTTTGCTTTACTACCATAACAATTTTAGGAATTAGGTCCCAGAGCTGTATGAGAATTTCATCTACGTAGAGATAACGACATTGGCATCTGAATATTCTCTGGGAGTGTGAGGTCACAGGTATATGAACCGGTAGTCTGAATATACCTGTGAGAGTGTGACTGAGTGGAGAGAGGGAGTGTATTCTGGAAGTGAGGCCACCATGATATACTGAGAAAAATTAACAAAATACTTGCTCCCTATGGAGAAACATCAAGTTTCTAGCTTTATCCTTCTACATCCTCTCCCTGACTTGCTTCTATGTTGTTTTCATTATGCGTTGCAAGCCATGCTCTGGGGGTTTGGTCTCATGTTAATCTGCACAATTCAAATTCCCCTTGGTAAAAGATGACCGGGAACATTGCTGACTTTTACCAGGGAAAAATGTCCTCTCTGAGCCACTGCATGGTGATAATTGCTGTTTGAATAGCAATTTTGACGAGTCTGTAATTTTTACTATTACTTTTATTTTCAAAACCTTTTAGGATAGGCAGGCAGGGGTTACTTCTAAGGCCCCTCCAGATGTAACATCCTGTGATAAAGAAGAAATGGAGGCTCACAGCTGTATTGACTGGTCCAAGACCTCATGGGTACAGACCTGGGTCCTGGCCCAAGGTCTCCAGACTTTAATTCCAGCCCTCTTTACACGAAACCACTTTGCCTCTCTACAAATCAAAGCTAGAAAAGGTATTGTCTTGGATCCAAGGTCTAAAAAAAACAAAACAAAAAACAAAACCAGAAATTATTTTTGCACTTGAAAAAGATCCTCTGCAAGCCATGGGAAAACCAATTATTTGCAAAACCACCAGTAGAGGTGATAGGGTGTCTGAGTCTCTGGGCTGACCAGCACTAAGCCTGAACATAAAATATGCTTTGAATGTTTAAAAGAAGTCTTCTGAAGTAAAACAATTTCTGGAAGAACAGTGTGCTTTGGCAGGGGAGGAAGCTTATAAGCAAAGCCATAAAACTGTCAGCTTAATATACCATCATTTCACTAATGTGAACTGGGTCGGCTCTGTCCCCTCCATCCCTTTTCTCCTTCCCAACTTTCTTTTTGAAAAAAACAGCCCTACGTATGCCAAGGTGGAATTTTGGCTCCCCTTGCCACTATTCTGTGACAGAGCGGCTTTGCTGACATGAGAAAGGCTCTCCTTGCTTTGCCAGAATTAGTCATGGAAACTTCACAGGAACACCAGGGCCCCTCAGATACGCTGAGCACCAGAGCTGGGGACAAAGGAATTCACAGAACTGGGGAGAGCAGGAGACCTGGGTGGGGCACAGGCTGGGACGGCCGTTCTGGAATGGAACCCAGTAGCACAGGCCTGAGAAAGCCAGGAAGAAAGCAGGGCCACTTCAGGACCTTGAAATATGGCTGGAGCATCATGTGACCTTGCTCAATTCTCTGATTCTTTTTCTCTGAAGAGTGTGTTGCTGTGTCCTACATATTCCAGGAAAGAGGAGGAAAGAGTGACTTCTAGCGGTTGCTCTGATGCGCTTGGCAATAGGCACTGTGTTTGTCCCTCCCTCTTGGGTGCTCACAACCAATCCCTCATCTTAAGGTTTAGGCACCAGGGCCAGACCCAGGTTTTGTGGGGCCTGAAGCTTAAACAAGTTGAGGGGCCCCCCTTAAGAAAAAGAATACACAACTATGACTGCAAAATTGGGCACAGGGCTTTGGAAGTGAGCCTTGCAAGTAAAAGGACCGAAACTGAATCTTAATTAGCTTCTCAGTCAATCTGACTCACCATAAACAAGAAGGCTTTGAGGTCTTTAGTCTATTAGTCAGAGCCCTATTTAATATTTTATGCACACAAAGTGTATCTCAAGTAGACTAAACGCCTGCACATTTTGGCTTCCCACAGACTCACCACATTGTCTTGCCAGAGAAAAATGCTCAGTAAACGTTTTTTACATTAAATGTAATTTGGGGTTCTTCAGGTTGCTGTCAGTGTCAGTGGCCAGTGACAATGCACTCAGGATGTTTGGGGTAAGGCATGGCTAAGCTTTATGATATCAAAATAAGGGCTGTATCACTCCCAAGAGGATTAGCCTTAAGACTAAAAAAAAAAACAAAAAACCTCTATTATGGATCTGTCATTCAAGAATTATCTAATTTTTCACTATATTAATTTCTATGTTCAGCCTCTATCATAGCTCACAGGATAGCACATTTTCTACTCATTATGTGATAATGTATTGTGTGCCTGGAAATGCCTACTTTCAAATTTCAAATGGGACAAAGCTGTTTACCTTAACCACTGTCTTTGTTATTTTACAGATTCTGTCACATTGTCTTAAGTGCTGGCCCTGTCACACAAGGATCTACACTGCCTTCTTCATATGGAAGCCTTTTCACCTTCCCAGCTGCTCATCTGCCATCTCTGGAATGCCTCCCCCTCCATATGTTAGGACTTTTTTGAGGTGGCCCAGATACAGCATGGCAGACTGGAGGCTTGGTTTCTATATAATGGTAAGTTCAGTTTTCTGCAATGGTCTTGTCCAGTCATAGCATAAGCAAATAGCAGCATTTAGTAAGCACAGAGTTAGAAATATGTTAGGCCCTTTCACATGGACTGAAAATAATCTCACCAGGGTCTATGAGAGTGGAGTATTCATCCCCGTTGGCAGTAAGGAGGCTGTAACTGAGCTGTGCTGTGACTGAGGTAGGTAGGCATTTCTGCTCTCATGCCTTCAGGTCACGGTCCACAGCAGTGAGCTGGGTGTCTTCCTGTGGAGTGCCATGCTCTCTCCCCAACTCAGGCACATGCAGTGACGCCACTCTGACAGGGGCTACTGGGCTCCCCACAATCTGTCAATAGTCCTCAGAGTGACCCCTGGGAATTCCCAAGACAGCGTGGCAGTCTTCCTAAAGGGTGCTTTTTGTAAGTTCCCTGGTTTCACAATTTCACCCTTCAGTTTCATCAGAACCCTGAATGGAAACTTTTAAGCCAGACCACTCTCCACCCTGAACTAGTCTGTTAGGTTTGAGCATGGTATTCATTTTCTGTTTTCCAACCATCTGCCTGAGACTTGTCCATTTTAAAGGACAAAGTAGAGGGTATGGATAGTCCTCTAGTCTTCTTCAGTGAAAGCCAAAGCAAGGAGTTTAAACCTCTCAGAAAGCATATTTGATAATGCCTATAACAACAAACAAGAAGGATAACAGGGGCTTCCCTGGTGGCGCAGTGGTTAAGATTCTGCCTGCCAATGCAGGGGACACGGGTTCGAGCCCTGGTCCGGGAAGATCCCACATGCCGTGGAGCAACTAAGCCCGTGCACCATAACTACTGAGCCTGCGCGTCTGGAGCCTGTGCTCCGCAACAAGAGAGGCCGCGATAGTGAGAGGCCCGCGCACCGCGATGAAGAGTGGCCCCCGCTTGCTGCAACTAGAGAAAGCCCTCGCACAGAAACGAAGACCCAACACAGTCAAAAATAAATTAATTAATTAAAAAAACAAACAAACAAACAAAAAACCAGTACTGGAAGGGGGCTTCCCTGGTGGCACAGTGGTTAAGAATCCACCTGCCAATGCAGGGGACATGGGTCAAAGCCCTGGTCCAGGAAGATCCCACATGCTGTGGAGCAACTAAGCCCGTGCACCATAACTACTGAGCCTGCACTCTAGAGCCCGTGAGCCACGACTACTGAGCCCGCGTGCTACAACTACTGAAGCCTGCATGCCTAGAGCCCGTGCTCTGCAATAAGAGAAGCCACCACAATGAGAAGCCCGCGCACTGCAACGAAGAGTAGCCCCTGCTCGCCGCAACTAGAGAAAGCCTGCGCACAGCAACGAAGACCCAACGCAGCCAAAAATAAATAAATTAAATAAATAAATTTATTTAAAAAAAAAAAAAAAAGGATAACAGCCTGTGACCAGCATGGTACAAGCCCTGTGGCATATACTCTAAAAGAGTACAGGATGTGGCCTCTGCCTTCACAGAAGTTTCTAACCTAGTCCGGGAGATGGAGCTAACACACACAGACCAATGCAGTCCTGAAGTAAATGGGGCTGACCTTAGGAGATGGGTTCCATGGACGAGGTAGGACTCGTCCTGAAGAATGGTAGGATCTGGACAGAAAATCTGTAAGTTTCTGAGCAGGAGGGTTTCAAGAACAGTTGGGTGGTGGTATATGGGAAGAAATAGGTCAGGAGGAATTGGGGGCACAAGGAAACCAGCTAGAAAGAGTCTGGGGTGATGAGTCTCATGGAAGGTAGTGACATGGATTCAGAGAAAGGAAGAAATCCAAGAGCAATCTCTAAAGAACAAGGGGATCTGGCAACATACCAGACAGAAGAGAGGAAGGAGAAAATCCAGGGAGCTGCCAAGATCTTTGGCTTTGAGGGCCTGGAAGGCTGCTGGTATGTCTGTCAGAGTGGAGCCCTGGGAAGGGGCTGAATGAAAGAGGGGCAGGCAATGATGAGCCAGTTATGGACATTAGTCTAAAGGGACAGTAAAACATCCCACTAAGTTGAAAATAAAGGTTTGGAGGTGCACATCTGGACATCATCTGTGTAGATGATGAGAACAAATGAGCTCAGGAGGAAAGGGTGGGAATGGAGGGCTGAGGGCAACTGACAGAAAAGGACAAGATGAGCACAGAGAGGAGCAGGAAGGAAGGCAGGTTGCCCATGGGGTGCCTGTGCAAATCAGAAAAGATATCGTCCCCTTTGGGCAGATGCAACACTGGGCCAGGTTACAGGGCTTGGCAAGCAGAATGCAGGTTGGATTTCAGCCCCCCTCACCTCCTTGTGTGGTGAAGAGCCTGCACAACTGTATGAGGGCTCTGAAGGCAGACCAGCCAAGAAAGCAGAGTAGGCACATTCAGAAAACTGGGAGCAAAACCAGGAAGTCTAGAGAGCTCCTAGAAATGGATGATGAATGGCACTGCATGAGAAATGCTTTGGCAAACATTGGGAAGTAGGCAAAAAAAAACCCCACAAAAAAACCTTTTAAACCTCTGCTAAAACCTGAATCAGTAACCCAGGGGTCAGACCAGGCAGAGACAGTGAGGTCCTATGTAAAGAGAATTGGTGCAAGAGCCTGGAGAGAGGCATTGGACATATCTCTGCTTCTAACACACTGTGTGACTTAGGGCAAGGTGCTTGACCTCTCTGGGCCTCAGATTTCCCATCTATAAAACGCAAGTGTTGTTGATGATGCCAAAGTCCCTTAAACTGTTAGAATTCTCTTACCTAGTAAGCACAGGAATTTACCATTTCAGATGTTCCTGAATATCAAACTTTAATCTCCCAAGGAAACTAACCTAAACTAAACTAAAGATATTGGTTATGTATAGACCCTCTTGAGGGTGTTTCAGGGTTTTTGCTGGGCTTTGGTGGGGGAATTAAAGTTGGATTTCATTGTCAAAGGATTTTCTTAAGCAATGCTTTTTCATTCCCTCCTGGATCATGGCAGAGGAAATCAGGGGAGCAGTAATGGGACCCCAACTGAGTGGCCTGATTTCACTCTTAGTTAACTGGTTGGAACCCTCTACTCCCCTAGAATGCCATTAATAACATTTTTATTCTATTTGTGTTTGCCTTGCAAGAAAAAAAAAGGAAGAAAAGAAGGGAGAGAATGGCTAAAGGAAATTCACATGAGATTCACAATTCTTCATTCCTGCCAAGAACCTGTCACTGAAGTATGTCTGGGACTGCCAGGACTTACATTTACTCAGCATTCATGCTCTAATTATTTCCACATGTAGTTCAAGGAAAATGGTTGATTAAAGGTTAAAAAAAAAAAAAAATCCACACACCTAAGTCCCAATTCCCTCAACTAAAGAGGGGAGACAGCTCTAGGGCAGCTGTGGAAGAGTTCTGAGAGCCAGTTTTAGAAGTGTCCCCTGCAGTGCTGGCCACATCTGGACCAACATCCCCACACATTCCCGGCACTCCTTCCCGAGCAAGCCAACCCTCCACCTCCCCAGGCTTCCCAAGCCCCGAACAAAAGAGAATTCACATTCTTTGGACTTCTGAGTGGAATATAGGATTTATTCCCCTGCTTTGGTGGAAGGCAGAAGAGATAGGAATACAGGCTAAGACCTACAAGTTCTCCTCACCAGCCTTTTTGGCCTGGGCTCTTCTCCTCACCAGCCTTTTTGGCCTGGGCTCTTCTCAATTTAGGTAGCTCCTGATATCACATAACTCCTAAGGAAGGAATCCAAAGTGGCAGAGAACTTGGGTACCTTCCCTGATCTGGGGAATAACCATTTGTGGCTCCTTTCCATCATCCCAGTTTGCACATGGCTCTCCCTAAAACTGAAAGGCAATCCACTACTCTCCAGGGTGGTTCACATGACCTGGCACCAATGCCAACACTGTCATCTACTTGGCCACATTTAACCAGGTCTTTGGCACGTGGCTCAGTCTTCTTCCTCTCTTCTGGATGACTTCATTGTTTACTTGGCCTTCTCACCTCCAGGAATCCTCATTTCTCAGGTCCTCTGGCTATAGGCACTTCAGGAGGTGTCTGTGAGTAGAGCAGGTGGCCACAGCAGACTAAAATAAAGGGTATGGGGCACCTAAGGTTCTACGTTTGAAAAGAGAACTCATTACCCTTTGAAAATGTCAACACCATGAGGTATTGTTATCTGCTTCTTTAACCTTCAGATGGGCAAAGAATGTCCCACAGGACCAGCTAAAAAAATAATGTCACCATCTGGGAAGTCTGATTTATCATCTGGATTGCCCCAATTCTTCCTGTCCTTCAAAGCTTAGCTCAAGTTACACCACTCCATCCTCAGTGACTTTTTCCTTTTGATTGGTATGAATTCCTCCTTCCTTCTCTGAACTTTCATTCCTCTCTGTATGAACTCCTTTTGATCACTTTTAAAAATTTTTAATTGATTGTGCAGATTTTGTCTTCCCAGCTGAACTATAAGTTCCTAAAGGACAAGGATGATGTTTTAGAGTTCTGTCACAGGTCCTGGCATAGCACCCTGTGACACTCAGTCAACCTTTGTTGAAAGTATGAAAGGGGGACTGAACCCCACTGCCCTAAGGACTTGGAGCAGGGGCAGAAAGCCAGCCCCTGTGCCAGCTTCCCTCCTGGGGCTGCCCCCTTCCAGGACCAGTCTTTCTGGGGAAATAGCCTCAAGACCTCACTCTTTTCCACCAGGCCATAAATATTTAGCTTGGAATTTCACTAATTAGAGATTGTCTTAGACCCACAGAAAGACATTGGGGTGTGCGTGTGTGTGTGTTTTGATGAAGTGGGCAGGAGAACAATGGGGGACTGCAATGACTTTCAGTCATGTCCTTGTTCACAATTAATGTATAACCTAGCTGATACGCTGAGGGAATGAGAATTTGGTGGAGGGAGGGAGGGAGGGTGGAAGATGAGGTGATGCGGGAATATGAGGTCCCTCAGGGAGGCCAAAATTGGGTGGGACTTGAGAGTGTAGCGTACAGGCCACCCAAGAGCAGCCCAACAAGGTGGCCTATAAAAGGGAGAAGTGGAGATGAAGAGAAGCACGTGAGAAGAGGCCAAGAGAAACTGTGAAAATGGGCTTGTTATCAAGGCAGCTGTTTTGTGTTACCTCTTCTCAGGAACCCCACCCGACATTGCGCTATGAGGTAGAAGGAAGGCAAGATGGTCAGTCTTCCTAGATGAGAAAAAGAGGCTTCTTGCCTTGTTCTGCCCCTCCTCCAGTCTGAGAATATCTCTAGCCACTCCCCTCTGGCTCATCCACTAGGCTGACCTTGCAGTGCACTGGAATACACTGAAATGTGAGTTGCCAGGGCAGGGCAAAGACTTAGCTGTGCCCAAGTGATTTATTTCCCCTGGTGCTTGGGGAAAAGGAATTGTGATGTCCAACCAAGAGCTGAGACCATTTGACAGGATGGAGAGGGCAAGAGAGTGGGGGGAAAGCCAAGAAGGCAGGGTTGATTGGAACAAAATAGAACAGAGAGACCCAGAGACCCAGCATAGCAGAGCAGCCTAAGTCTCCTCTTTAAAGACATAGACAAAGCCCTGGGACTCTTTTGGGGTAGTGTAGCTGAAAAGCATCTGTCAAGTTTGCAGCATCCTGGCAATTATTCTCCAGCCCAGGGTATGCAGTAGGGGTTAAAACCCAGCAAGAAACTCTGGACTAAATGAAGTCTCCATACGTGTGGCTCGGTATGGTTCTAGGAGAAATGGAGAGATGTAATTAGAAGTGCTCAGACATTGTGTTGTCATGGCAACTGCCAGACAGGGGCAGGGGGAGGGGGGCACTGGGGGGAAGTAGGGGGAAAACCTGGAGTCTGAGGAATACAATCTTCCAACGAAATGCCAGAGGCAGGTGGTGGTCATCACCCTCAGGCTCCACAAGCAGGGTCTGTTTCTCTAGCCTACCCACTCCCAGACTCTTGAGGACTCTCCCTACCCAGTTCCTCCTCACTTCCCACTGCCCAGGTACATACCCAGAGCAATTCCAAATGCAAATGAAGGGCTACATTCAGATGGCATCCAAAGGAAGTTGATCCTTGGAGAAGAGTTTGTGCAGGTGATACTGTTCTCTGGGCAGTCTCTGGCCCCAGGAGCTTTCTGGATCTGAGTCTGAGGACCAGTGAAGGAAGCTGCAGGCTTAATTTATATATCACTATGGAGCCTAGCTCCTCTATGAGGGGGATGCTGGATGAATGCTGAGGGCAAGTAGGGGTATGTGAGCTTGAGTGGGGGAACATGTGCTCATAGTAGGACAATGATACATTTTTATCAGCCAAACTGGGACATTTTTGAGAGTAAAAGGGGGAACTTTCAAATAGATTACTTGGACAACAGGCATAAACTGTGACACATGGTCACATTAACTATTAGGCTGCCCAAGTGGAAAATGCTTATTTTCATTTTATAATGTGGGAATTCTTACCTGGTGTCTATGAGACCCTAGAAACCCAGGTATAGATTTTGGGACTCAGTTTTCCTAGGGCATAACCTAGGAAAGACGAAAAACCCAAAGAAAGTACTATTTTGGGCCTGAGCTGCCTCCTGTAGCTTTAATCTCCCTTGATTCAACTGTCACATGAGGATATTCACGGGGTTCTGCTGCTGCAAAGCTGGGGAACCTGGGCAGATGAGACCACTGTTACTTCAAAATCTTTGTCATTACAAATCCTTCTAATGACTTCTCTAAAGAGACAATCATTCATTTCATGCATCTTTGCCAAAGGGAGACGGTTCTCAATGAATTTACGGCAATAATGTGGTCAATGGAGTGGGATCATTCCACAGCAGTGAGACCTAATAAATCTCCCCCTGAAGAGGGGAGGTTTCCAAAGCTGCATTCTTAAATATTCCTTAACAACAGACCCAAAAGCAGTGGCTCAGGGATCCTCTGGTCACAAAACCCAGGGAAAGGTCAGACTCTCCCAGGGAACCAGCAGAAATGGCTGTATTTTAGGTATAATACAGCCAGCCTAGAAATTATGAGCATGTGGTCCAGCCACAACCTCAGTAACAAAACTGTAGGATGTTTAAAGGGTAAGGCCACCCAGGGTGCATCCCCTAGTATTTTCTCAGGGACTCTGGGAATCACAGCCATCTGGTCAGAGTTCCCGGCAGTTACTTAGCAATCATGGCTGGTCGTAGCCCTCTCCTCTCAACCCTGGGTCAAGGTTGGCAGCCACTGGGGCCAATGTGCCTTATTTACCTGGACCTATACCCCGACAGGTTCCGGAAAATGGGGCTCAAAACCTCTGAGCTTAATGTAGAGCTTCCCCAAGATTTTTGGGTGGCAATTACGACCCTTAATCATCAATTAACACTGCTGCTCTCTGCTGGGCAGGAGTGTCAGGAAATTCCAGCACCCACTGCATGTTTCCTGGGTTTTAAAAGTCCAGTTTAGAGGAATGTTAATCTTTCTGGAACAAATTAAGAATTACATACAATCAATCCTTCTGAAAAATGCTACACCTCCAAACACAATTTAACCTGCACTTCCTTATCATTGTCCAGAGTGGAATTGGACAAAACCTATTTTGGAGAAAGTCAGCAAAATATGGAATAATCAAGCAACAAAATACCAAACATCATGCTAGATGCTAGGGACTCAAGGAACAATAAAGCCTAGTCCATGTCCCTAAGCTGGTGACAGTTTAGATGAGAAGATGGAATTTTAAATAACAGAACAACACAATCTAATAAGAGCTAACTCAAGACAATGTGTGGCTAAATGCAACATATGATTAGGTGACAACTATCGAGAGCAGTGCTGTCCAATAGAAATATAACACCAGGCTCATAAATGAGTTAAAATTTTCTAGTAGCCATACTTTAAAAAGCCAAATGAAACAGATAAAATTATTTTAATAATTTGTTTTATGAAGCCAACATAGCCAAAAGATTACCATTTCAGCATGTAATAATTATTAATGAGACATTTTACACTCTTTTATTCATACTAAGTCTTTGAAATCCGGCATATATTTTATCCTTACAGCACATCTTAATGGGACTGGCCACATTTCAAGTGCTCAAGAGCCACCTGTGGCTAGTGGCTTTTCCTGCTGAACAGCACAGTTCTAAACGGCAAGTTCTGAGTTCTGACACATTACTGAGAGCTGAGTCAAGGAGGAGAGTTTAGATAGAAAGATTAAGACTTTAACTGGGAATATTTCAGAAGTGGTGTGTATTATAGAAGTCAACAGATATTATCTGATCACATGGGGAAGGCAGCATGCTGGGCTGCGTCTGAGACCAGGAAACTGAAAGAATACCTAGTCCTTTGAAAATGGACAGGAGCTGTGGGCGCTTAAGCCTAATTCTGACTCAGCTTTCAATGCCTGTGGACAAGGCACTGCACCCTTCTGGTCTCCTCTATAAGGAAGAGAAAATGTTTGCTACCTCCTATTTTAGGACTGTATGGCTTATCTCATGAAACAGTGTTAAAGGGCTAATTAAACTACATATTTTGAGCCTTAACTACTTAAATCCGCTTTTTTTTTTTTTTTTTTTTTTTGCGTAGAAGTCCACGGACAACTTTCACAATGAGGTGGATATTTCTCAAAACTCTTTTTTTCATTTTTCCGCTCTACTGATATTCTTGCTCTGTTGCCGTCAGCTTTCAATAATATCACACACACACACACACACACACTTTTAGTGCCTTGAGATTAAAGTCAATGAAAACATGCACATTCTATTCTTCTTGAGATATTCCTGCCTTGCGTTCTTTCCTTGGAGCAGTTGGGAAGCCACAGCTTGGGGGGAAGGAGCGGCAAAACCTACTTGTGCTGGCCAATCAGGCCTTAGCTGACAGGAGGCCCACTAGTGAGAATGTGCCAGGTGTCCTGCTCCATTGTAGCAAACTCCCTATCTTTGCAGAGATTAAAATCCTGTGAGACCCTTAAACTATACCAACAATGCACAAAGACCTCCTTTTCTGTTCATTTTGTTTTCCCTAAGGACTGCATTGGAAAACCCTACCCCAAACCCACTAGCTTAGTAACTACACACAGATTATCATTTGTGGTAAAAACATTCCCAAGTATTATGTGGCGGTATAGTTCTTAAAGCTCTGTTCTCCTTCATTTTTAACTGACTGAACACGAGAGAAATGCCACACACTGAACTGACTTCACTGAAAAGCGGAGCAAGATGTGGCGGAAGTCGGGAACGTGGTCTGTGGGTCAACGGCAGGAGAGCTTAAAGAGTAAAACTGCAGATAAGGGGGTGGTCTGTTCCCTGGGACTCCACTCACTACTGGTCACTGTGCCTCTGGTGGAGCTTTCCCCAGGAGAGAAGACCTCTCTGAGATCTAATGTGGAAATCCAGAGACACTGTTTTACCCATACTGGGGACCATCACAGGTCCCATCCAAATGAAACAGAAGAAAGAACAAAAGCAGAAAGCATCCCAAAAAGTAAAGGTCTCAGCAAATGGTGAGGTCAGAAGACAAACTGACCAGAGGCCTTGGGGCAAAGAATCACCGATAACAAAATTTAATGCTTTATTTTACATTCCTTGGGACATTTGCTTACTCTGGGAATGAGGCCCAGTTAAATCAGAATTGCTGATCATGGAAAGAAAGAATAAAAATATTTACTATTCAGCTGGTGTCTGTATAAATTCCAACTTTACCTGGAGCTGAGAGAATCAGAATCCAGGTTTCAGACTAAGCAAGCCCAGCATTACTACCATGTCCAAGGTTAAGCAAAGTGTTGATGGACACGTGCTATTAACCATCTTCCCAGGTGCACAATATACTTGCAGAATCGGCACAGAAATGATTGAGGTGGGCAGGATACTATGCATCTTCTCATACTGCAGATGAGATATTTGAGTGCATTGATCAATACACTTGGCCAGTGGATTAATTCCACAGATTACTTACTGAGCACCTACTATATGCTAAGTTCAGTTCTAGGTGCTGGGG